>NW_024070211.1:75989913-76304430 GCF_014754425.2 Oryx dammah
TGTTTCCCAGTTTGAGTTTGTTTGATTTTTTTTTCTCATGAGTAGTTTAAGGTTATACCCCCCCTTTTTTTTTAAGCAGGAATAGGTTATACCTTTTTTTAAAGCAGGATTAGCATAAAATCAGGAGTTACATGATATCAGCATGTCTTATTATAGATTCATCTTGATCCCTTTGCTAAGGTGGTATATGACAGGTTTCTCCACTGTGAAGTAGCTATTTTTTCTCATAATAATAAGTATTTTTGTGGAAAGTTTGCATGCTAAGTTGCTTCAGTCATGTCCAACTATGTGCCACCTTATGGACTGCAGCCTGCCAGGCACTTATGTCCATAGGATTCTCAAGGCAAAAATACTGCAGTGGGTTGCCATGTCATACTTCAGGGGATCTTTCTGATCGAGCCTATGTCTCTTAAGTCTACCTGTACTGGCAGGTAGGTTCTTCACGACTTTTTGAGGCTATACAGATATCCTGTTTCTAGTTATTCTTTGCCAGTGAAATTTAGCAGCCATCAGTGATTCTTATCAGCAAAAATTATATATGTGATATTTGTCAAGTGGTGATTTTCTATCATTCTAACTGTATTGATTTGAATACTGCTGGCAGGAAAATTGTCTCTTCTTCCCCATAAATTTAATTATTCAATTATTTATACCAGTATGGACTCAGGTATAGTTATTTTAGCTGATGAGAATCCATTACTACCATTACGTTGTTGCTCAAATGTTCCAAATTTGGCCTTTGGGAACTCCTTCACGTTGGCTCCATATATTAACATTTTCCTAAAAAGAAAAATGTATGGACACAATTCTGTTTATTTAATGCTTTGTAACAAACCCCAAACTTAGTGGCTTAAAACAGCATGTTATTATTATTTCTTGTGCTTCTGAGGATGGACTGAGTTCAGTGGTTTTCACTTGGGACCCCTGAAACAGTTGACTCACACAGTTGCCAAGACTGCTGAAGGCCTCTATCCTTACATGTCTGAAGCCTGACCAAGAATTTAGAAAAAGTGGGGCTCATCAGGTACTTCTTTTTCCATGTCTTTCCTTCACATGGCTAGTTAGGCTTCCTCATATTATGGCAGTCTCAAAATAGCTGGACATCTTAGATGATAGGTAGCTTTTGACAGTGCAAATGTCCCAAGGGATTCAAGTGAAAGCTACAGACTCTGGAGAACCCAGCCTCAGAGGTTGCACATTATTACTGTTGCCACTTCTGCTATGTTCTGTTGATGAGAGCAGTTACAGGCCAGTGAGTTCATGTTTCAGAATTTAGGGGCTTGGCCTTCTACCCTCAGTGGGGGAATGGCTTGCACAAAATGGAGAGAAGAAAACGATGGCATCTTGGAGATGGGTCACTACATGTGCCCAGTTTTGATTTAAATTAATTTTAATATCATTTAAGTTTAAATATATAAAGCTAAGAAATATTCTTTATGTTTACAGGGCTTTTGATTGTAAACTAATGCAAGTTAAATCTAAGAAAAATTAAAAGTCCCATGTATTTTTAATTAACAATATTAATTTAGCATGACAGTTGATGTTGTTTCAGTGAAACCTAAATTCTGCTTAGGATGTGGTCCTGAATGCTGTGGATAAAGAGGTTATGAATCTGACACACCACAACCTCATTGTTTAATTAATTACAAAGCCTCTAGGTATACTGTGCATCATGAAATCATTTACTAATGGAAGGAAATAGATGGGGTGGAGGACAGAAAGCTAGTAAAGCTTGTGTTTTTACTAGTGAATTATTCTTCATAAATTTTAAGGTCCCTGAGCATCAGGAAGTTATATTTTCTATGATTCTGTAACTGATTACTTATATGTATAACTGATTACTTATATGTAGTTACAGATAACACATGTAATATTAATAAATACAGGTCTCCACTCTCAAGGAACTTATAATCTATTTCTCTGTAATAAGGAAGTACCAGCCTGAACCTTCTCTTAAAAACTGACACAGGATAAACTTTTTTTTTTTTTTCTGAAAAAAAAAAAAAAAATAGCTTTTGAAGGCAAACTACAGACTGACCTCTGGTCCTTGTCTTTGGTGAACAGTGTCATCAATCGGAGTCCTGAGCCATTAGCAATGCAGTCCTTCTGCTCAGACAAATGAGCACAACTGTTTCTGTCAGATGGCGGGCATCCAGAAATCACTGGAGCAGGTGTGATTGTGGTAGATACAAAAATAACTGGAAAAGAGCAAATGAGCACAAGCTCCCTAATGCTCTGCTGAGTGCTGAGAGAGAAGGAGAAGTAGAAACAGCCAGAGCAAGTCTTTCTTGCCATACTTGGGAATATAGGATGGGATGAAGCAGAGGGAAAGCATAGGACTGTGAAGAGAAGGATTGGGAACTGGGGTTATTCAGATGAATGCCTTCAACTCTAAATTGATTTATAAAAAGGAAAAAGGACCCTTCACTTGGGGTTTGAGGTTTGGGGGAAATTTATAAGGCAGTTATTGTCAATAAATTGGTGTCTCAATGAGAATAATACAGGAAAGTGCTTTTAGCCAAGTGATTATTGTGATGCAACTCTAGGAGTGGGGCCACCATGAGGAAGAAGCAACAAGTTATGTTTTCTAGACACAGACTTCTCTGAAAAAATGGCAAGATGTGCTTCAGAAAGAAGAAAAAATAATTTAGGAAAATAATGGGATAGTTTCTATATTAGATAGATCTGAAATTTCATCCCAGTTTCTCTAAGTACCAACCAGGTGTTATTTGACAGGTCGAGGAATCTTCTAATACCCTAGTTTTCTTTCCTCTAGAGTGATGATGATTTAGTAATTACATTGTAGGGTTATTTTGAAATGAAAAATGTTTAGCTTCTCTATCCCTAGATACCAAATGCCACCTAGTTGTTGTGACAACTACAGTGCTTCTCATTTTAAAATCCTACCTTGAGCAGGACTGTTCCTGCCAGCTGAGAACTTCTGGACTAGACTAGATATTTATTTGTTTTAGAAGAAGGGATTTGTTTTCAGATGTTAGTCTGACTACATGCTGTAATGCACAACTCCCTCACTTAACCCTTTGAAATGATAGAAAAGTGAATTTAACTAATGCATAACTTTCAGTTTAGTTCAGTTCAGTCGCTCAGTCATGTCCAACTCTTTGTGACCCCATGAATTGCAGCACACCAGGCCTCCCTGTCCATCACCAACTCCCAGAGTTCACTCAAACTCAGGTCCATCGAGTTGGTGATGCCATCCAGCCATCTCATCCTCTGTCATCCCCTTCTCCTCCTGTCCCCAATCCCTCCCAGCATCAGGGGCTTTTCCAGTGAGTCAGCTCTTTGCATGAGGTGGCTAAAGTACTGGAGTTTCAGCTTCAGCATCAGTCCTTCCAGTGAACATCAGGACTGATCTCCTTTAGGATAGACTGGTTGGATTCTTTTGCAATATATTGATTCCTTGGTGGACCAGAAATTGCTAAAATGGAAGATTAGAAAGGTGATGGAAAACAATGGTCTCAAATACTTATGTTCAGCTCTAAGGTGTCTGATACACAGTGGTCTGCTTTACTCCTTGAGTTCTGAATCAGTGGAGAACAAAGACAATGGGCTAACAGTTGGAATGACATATTTGGCTTCTTGAAACTGATACTGGAGAATGTGGCTTATATGATATCTCAGGACAAGTGAGTTTGTGTATAGGAGCATGAAACAGACCTCCCAGCCAGCCATGGCAACACCAGACTGGAGCAGACCTTCCCACATGAAGAGATGTGGTTGCTGCCCTTGTAAGATCCATAGTATAGCAGAACAGAGAAGATGTCATGATTTCTGAAGACAGGCACTTTGGAGTGAGGGAAAAAAGAAGTCTCTGGGTTTGGTTTGCCCATGTTATTCTGAATACCTCAATCTATGTCCTCCCCTCTAGGGGAGGGATATTTAAAGACAAGAGATAGACCAGAAGTGTTACAGCTAGCAAAGCTTCCTTCATGTAGAAGAAAGATCTTGAGTTGGGAAGAATCATTTTTCTCTAATGATAACATAAGAATTAACACACCTGGAAAGAGTGAATATAAAGAGTGTGAGAGTGGTCCAAGGCAAATGAAAGAATATGTAGTTATTAACAGAATCAAAATGGGTTGACCCTTGCCTGTCTCTCTATTCAAGCCTGGGTCAAACAGCAGTGGTGGAGAGAGAAGTTATAAGATGGAGCCTTGTAAATGGTAGCTTATATGGGAAAGACAAGCTGGTGATACCCAAGTGGAATAAAGAGTGTGCTGTGCAGAGACTGACCCCAGGGTCTTTGACTACATATTCAGCCTCCTACTCCCTCCTTCTTAAAAGAGATGGGAGTACAAACCACCAAAGTCATTTCTTGCCTTCTCTAACCTCCACCCTCAGACAGACTATGTATTGATACATCCAATAGTCACGCATAAATTTCAACTAAAAACTAATCCAAATAGCTATTAGTCATTGAACCTTTAAGGAAAGACAGCATCACCAAAGGAAGGAAGAAAACTGAATGAATGGAGGAATCGCCTACAAAAAGGATTAGTGGAGGAAGTACACATAGAATAAAGTAAATAGTGATTTTGATTTTCTATTTCAGCATTCTGGCCACACCAGGAGAATGGAACAGTGCCTCAGAGAGCTAAGGGAAACAACTTGCCACCTCGAATTTTATGCCGAACTCCTCTGTTCTATTCCTGTGTGAAGAGAAAATAAGGCTTTTTAAAAACTAGACATGCAAGAATATGTAGTGCTTTCTAGACACAGATCTCTCTAAGGAAATGCAAAGATGTACCTCAAAAAGAAGAAAAGTAATTTTAGGAAAATAATGGGATATAAGAATCAAAGCTACTTAAGTACTTAAGGGTATGATCAATTGAACTGGGGTCTTCTGCATCGCAGGTGGATTCTTTACCAACTGAACTACCAGGGAAGCCCTCAATTAAAATAAGAGATAAACATTTAAAGGGCAAGAGGAGAGAGAGAGAACATGAATGAATGAATGATTGAATATAGAGTCCAAGCAGTAGTGACTGTGAACAAGAAGATCAATTAAACAAAGACAGCAAGGAAACATAGGAGTTCATCAGGCCTAGATAACCTACATTAGAACAGAAGGAAGGAGGGGACATGAAGATATCACGGACTTGATAGTTTGTCAAACTAGGAACGAAATCTTGGATGTAAGCAATTTAGCTGATTAAAAATAAATGATAGGAAAAAAGTAAGAAGTAATAACAGAAATCTAATAAGAAATATTCATTTTGTAATTTAGTAAACGCTTATACCACCCAATCCCTCCCTGATGAAGTGTCCTGGGTTGCTTAGTGTGGAGAGGAGATGAGGTGGAGAACCTGCCCCTTTGTTTCTGTGTAAGACTGAGGTGCTGTCAGCTGCTTCTTGGCCTGTGTACATTCCCTTACCTGCTCTGTGTTTGTTTCAGGGGCTTCTGATTTTATTGTAGTAAAAACACACATAACAGAGAATTTGCCATCTCAATCACTCTTAAGTGCACAGTGTAGCAGTGTTAACTACATGTACATTGTCGTACGGCAGATCTCTAGAACTTTTTTTTTTCCTGCCAGTCTGAAACACTTATTGCTTTCAGTTGCTCAGTTGTGTCTGACTCCTCATGACCTCATGGACTGCAGCACTCCAGGCTTCCTTGTCGTTCACTATCTCCTGGAGTTTGCTCAAATTCATGCCCATTGAGTCGGTGATGCCATCCAACCATCTCATCCTGTTCCCCCCTTCTCCTCCTGCCCTTAATTTTTCCTAGCATTAGTGTCTTTTCCAATAAGTTTGCACTTGGCACCAGGTGGCCAAACCACTGGAGCTTCAGCTTCAACATCAGTCCTTCCAATGAATATTCAGGGCTGATTTCCTTTAGGATTGACTTGTTTGATCTCCTTGCTCTCCAAGGGACTCTCAAAAGTTTTTCTCCAACACCACAGTTTGGAAACATCAATTCTTCAGTGCTCAGCCTTCTTTATAGTCCAACTCTCATATCTATACATGACTACTGGAAAAATCATAGCTTTGACTAGATGGACCTTTGTTGGCAAAGTGATGTCTCTGCTTTTTAATATGCTGTCTAGGTTTGTCCCATAGCTTTTCTTCCAAGTACCAAGTGTCTTTTAATTTCCTGGCTGCTGAACATTATACACAAGGAAAAACTACTCCCCTCATCCCCTCCCTTTAGCCCCTGGCAACCACCATTCTAATTTCTGTTTCTATGTTTGACTGCTTTAAAAACCTCCTTGAAGTGGAATCATACAGTGATTATCCATTTGTGATAGATTTATTTCACTTAACATAATGTCGTCAAAGTTCATTCATGTTGTAACATATAACATGATTTCCTTCTTTTTTAAGGCTGAGTAATATTGTATATATACCATATAATAAACCACATTTTCTTTATTCACCTGCCAGTAAACATTTTGGTTGTTTCTACACTGTGGTTGTTGTGAGTGATTTTACAGTGAACAATATGCAAAAATCTTTTCAAGATCCTATTTTCAATTCTTTTGGATATATATATACACAGATATGAGATTGTTGGGCTGTATGGTAATTCTGTTTTTAGCTTTCTAAGGAGTTGTTCTCCTGTTTTCTTTAGTGGTTGCACCGTTTTATATCCCTACCAATGGTATACAAGGGCGCCAGTTTCTCTACAACCTCACCAAGCTTGTATTCACTTTGGTTTTTGTTTTGTTTTTCTGATAGTGACCATCCTAGCAGGTGTGAGGAGAATTTCATGGTGGTTTTGATGAGCAGTTCCCTGATCACTAGTAATGTTGGACAGCTTTTGATATGCTTATTGACCATTTATGTATTTTCTTTAAAGAAACGTCTATCCACGTTTTTTTTGCCCATTTTTAATCAATTGATTTGTTTCTGTTGTTGTTGTTGTTGAGTTGTAGGGTGTGGCATGTATACAGGTAGCATTACTCAGGGAATCTAGCCTGGCATTTCACAGTAGCTACACTTAAATTGGACCATTCATCATTTTGTTTGTGTTAATTCAGCAATGTGGAAAAGTCTGTGTGGAGGCATTTGACCCATCTTAAAATGCTCTCATGTGAAGAACGATACTGTGGTAGAATCAAATGCAAAAGTTCACAGCTATCCAATTGCTGTAGACACTCAACAAAAGATATGATTAAAATGTCACCAATAGACCATATAGATTCAAGGAATACAAGGTGGTGTCAAAAGACAAGCCTGAGTTACTAACTAAAAAGCAATTGTTTGCCACTGAATGCATAGTGAAAATATTCATAACTGCAAGGCCAGATGTTTAGACTCATGCTTTTTACTTGGTGTTTTCTCTAGTTTTTGATTTCCTGAATGCTGTTAATCATATGCCCTCTATATGCTGTGTTCAATCCATTTTGTTAGCCTTTTATCATTTTAAACAGTTACAGATTATGTCTCCATGGATTTTGCTAGAAATGCCCTTATGTTGCACCAGCCTATGCTTTATGAGATAAACAAATGAGTAATTCAAGCTTTGCAGTGTATGCATGTGTCACATAAGGGCCACTTGTAATTTTTGCATTGTCTGCCAATGCACATTAAATCAAAGTGTCTCTCTGAAACAGTGGTCATATTTCAGGAGCTAGATAGAATAGTTCATTATCCTATCTCTAAGAATACCTCTTTTTTTTTTTTTTTAACATTTCAAGTTTTACTTAGGGAGTGGTGGGCCAAAGAAGTATAACTTAATTAAGGTCAAAGTCAAGGCACTGGAACCTAATGGTGGGGTTTTCATTCTATTATGTTGAAAATTCAGATAAAATAGATAACCAGTATGAGTTAGACATATGTAGCAGGGGACCCAAAGCTGGTGCTCTGTGACAACCTGGAGGGATAGGATAGAGAGGGACGTGGGAGGGGGGTTCAGTATGGAAGGCACACATGTACCAGTTCAGTTCAGTTCAGTCACTCAGTCATGTCTGACTCTGCGACCCGATGAACCACAGCATGCCAGGCCTCCCTGTCCATCACCAACTCCCAAAGTCCACCCAAACCCACTTCCATTGAGTCAGTGATGCCATCCAACCATCTCATTCCCGGTCGGCCCCTTCTCCTCCTGCCCTCAATCTTTCCCAGCATCAGGGTCTTTCCAAATGAGTCAGCTCTTCACATCAGGTGGCCAAAGTATTGGAGTTTTAGCTTCAACATCAGTCCTTCCAATGAACACCCAGGACTGATCTCCTTTAGGATGGACTGGTTTGATCTCCTTGCAGTCCATGGGACTCTCAAGAGTCTTCTCCAGCACCACAGTTCAAAAGCATCAATTCTTTGGTGCTCAGCTTTCTTTAAGTCCAAGTCTCATATCCATACATGACCACTGGTTAAACCATAGCCTTGACTAGATGGACCTTTTTGGCAAAGTAATGTCTCTGCTTTTGAATATGCTATCTAGGTTGGTCATAACTTTCCTTCCAAGGAGTATGCATCTTTTAATTTCATGGCTGCAATCACCATCTGCAGTGATTTTGGAGCCCAGAAAAATAAAGTCAGCCACTGTTTCCCCATATATTTGTCATGAAGTGATGGGACCAGATGCCATGATCTTAGTTTTCTGAAATCGTGTCTGATTCTTTGCAACCCCATGGACCACAGCATGCAAAGCCTCCCTGTCCACCACCAACTCCTGGAGTTTACCCAAACTCATGTCCATCAAGTTGGTAATGTCATCCAACCATCTTATCCTCCGTCATCCCCTTCTCCTGCTGTCAATCTTTCCCAACATCAGGGTCTTTTCCAATGAGTCAGCACTTCTTGTCAGGTGGCCAAAGTATTGGAATTTCAGCTTCAACATCAGTCCTTCCAATAAATACTCAGGACTGACATCCTTTAGGATGGACTGGTTGAATCTCCTTTCAGTCCAAGGGACTCTCAAGAGTCTTCTCCAACACCACAGTTCAAAAGCATTATTCTTTGGTGCTCAGCTTTCTTTATAGTCCAACTCTCATATCCATACATGACTACTAGGAAAACCATAGCTTTGACTAGATGGACATTTATTGACAAAGTAATGTCTCTGCTTTGTAGTATGCTGTCTAGGTTGGTCATACCTTTCTTTCCAAGGAGTATGCATCTTTTAATTTCATGGCTGCAATCACCATCTGCAATGATTTTAGAGCCCCCCAAAATAAAGTCAGCCACTGTTTCCAGTGTTTCCCCATCTATTTGCCATGAAGTGACAGGACCAGATGCCATGATCTTCGTTTTCTCAATGTTGAGCCCTAAGTAAACTTTTTCACTCACCTCTTTCACTTTCATCAAGAGGCCCATTAGTTCTTCTTCACTTTCTGCAATAAGGGTGGTGTCACCTGCATAGTTATTGATTTTTCTCCCAGCAATCTTTATTCCAGCTTGTGCTTCATACATCCCAGTGTTTCTCATGATGTACTCTGCATATAAGTTAAATAAAGAGAGTGACAATATGCAGCCTTGATGTACTCTTTTTCATATTTGGAACCAGTCTGTTGTTCCATGTCCAGTTCTAACTGTTGCTTCCTGACCTGCATATAGGTTTCTCAAGAGGCAGGTCAGGTGGTCTGGTATTCCCATCTCTTTCAGAATTTTCCACAGTTTATTGTGATCTACGGAGTCAAAGGCTTGGGCATAGTCAATAAAGCAGATAGATGGTTTTTCAGGAACTCTTGCTTTTTCAATGATCCAACGGATACTGGCAATTTGATCTCTGGTTCCTCTGCCTTTTCTAAATCCAGCTTGAACATCTGGAAATTCATGGTTCATGTTTTGCTGAAGCCTAGCTTGGAGAATTTTGAGCATTAATTTACTAGAGTGTGTGATGAGTGCAATTGTGCAGTAGTTTGAGCATTCTTTGGCATTGCCTTTCTTTGGGATTGGAATGAAAACTGACCTTTTCCTGTCCTGTGGCCACTGCTGAGTTTTCCAAATTTGCTGGCATATTGAGTGCAGCACTTTCACAGCATCATCTTTCAGGATTTGAAATAGCTCAACTGGAATTCCATCATCTCCACTAGCTTTGTTCACACTGATGCTTCCTAAGGCCCACTTGACTTCACATTCCAGGATGTCTGGCTCTAGGTAGTGATCACACCGTCATGATTATCTGCATCATGAAGATCTTTTTTGTACAGTTCTTCCGTGTATTCTTGCCACCTCTTCTTAATATCTTCTGCTTCTGTTAGGTCCATATAATTTCTGTCCCTTATTGTGCCCATCTTTGCAAGAAATGTTCCCTTGGTATCTCTAATTTTCTTGAAGAGATCTCTAGAGTTTCCCATTCTATTGTTTTCCTCTATTTCTTTGCACTGATCACTGAGGAAGAGTTTCTTATCTCTCCTTGCTATTCTTGGAACTCTGCATTCAAATGGATATATCTTTCCTTTTCTCCTTTGCTTTTTGCTTCTCTTCTTTTCACAGCTGTTTCTAAGGCCTCCTCAGACAGTCATTTTGCTTTTTTTGCATTTCATTTTCTTGGGGGTGGTCTTGATCCCTGTCTCCTGTACAATGTCATGAACCTCCATCCATAATTCATCAGGCACTCTATCAGATCTAGTCCCTTAAATCTCTTTG
Organism: Oryx dammah; assembly: GCF_014754425.2. Lineage (NCBI taxonomy): Eukaryota > Metazoa > Chordata > Mammalia > Artiodactyla > Bovidae > Oryx > Oryx dammah. The sequence continues at coordinate 76,000,471 of NW_024070211.1, forward strand.
TCACTTTCACTGTATAATCATAAGGAGTTTGATTTAGGTCATACCTGAATGGTCTAGTGGTTTTCCCCACTTTCTTCAATTTAAGTTTGAATTTGACAATAAGAAGTTCATGATCTAAGCCACAGTCAGCTCCCAGTCTTGTTTTTGCTGACTGTAGTGAGCTTCTCCATCTTTTGCCAAAGGATATAATCAATCTGATTTCAGTTTTGACCATCTGGTGATGTCCATGTGTAGAATCTTCTCTTGTCTTGTTGGAAGAGGGTGTTTGCTATGACCAGTGCGTCCTCTTGGCAAAACGCTATTAGCCTTTGCCCTGTTTCATTCTGTACTGCAAGGCCAAATTTGCCTGTTACTCCAGGTGTTTCTTGACGTCCTACTTTTGCATTCCTGTCCTCTATAATGAAAAGGACTTCTCTTTTGGGAGTTAGTTCTAAAAGGTCTTATAGGTCTTCATAGAACCGTCCAATTTCAGCATTACTGGTTGGGGCATAGTCTTGGATTACTGTGATATTGATTGCTTTGCCTTGGAAATGAACAGAGATCATTCTGTCATTTTTGAGACTGCATCCAAGTACTGCATTTCAAACTCTTTTGTTGACTATGATGGCTACTCCATTTCTTCTAAGGAATTTCTGCCCACAGTAGTAGATATAATGGTAATATGAGTAAATTCACCCATTCTAGTCCATTTTAGTTCGCTGATTCCTATGGCCAATTCATATTAATGTATGGCAAAAATCATCACAATATTTTAAAGCAATTATCCTCCAATTTAAATAAATTAATTTAAAAAATTTGTGCATGTTGGTAGAACATCCCTGGGTACAGAATATTGTTCTTTACTTTTCATGAGGATTTAAGAAGTGGTAATAATCTGAAAGTCTTGAAAAATCAGTAACAGTATGAAATAACTATAAAATAATAGTTTTCTGGCCATGTAAAATGGTAATTTTCTGAATGTGAATTTATGTACATGTGTGTATTTGCCTAACTATTTCCACAGTCTGTGATACACTTAGGTAAGATTGGTGATTTATTCTGTCCTGTGGCAAAGCTCTTTATTTGACTCTATGATAAAAATGAAAAATGTTTTCAGAGGCATCCATTGAAGTCTATTGCTTTAGGAAATCATGTAGAAATAATCATGGGGATCTTCAAATCAAACTAACTTATTTTTCCTATGGAGACATTATTTTGTGATTTTTCTCACAGTGTTTTTTTTACCCATTTGTCATTTCTTTATGGAACAAAATGACCATGAAAAGGAATATTATTAATTTGTGGTGCTGATTGCATTCCTTTTCAGTTGATTAAAGCCAGCCGGGACACAGTACCCCAGTGCTGTTTGTAAGAATCAGGCCTGGCATGTGCAGAGTTCATGAAAATCCTTGACAATTTGTTAAATAATGTGCCAGGTGATGGCTGTAGATTTGTAATATTTTAGAAAGGTCTATCTTTAATTCATGAATCTCTCAATTGCCTTAAAAACTTAGGCCAGGAGAGCAAAGCCGTCTGACCCACTTACTGGAAACTCTGCTTCCAGTTACAGTTTCAAAGTAGGCTATTGCCATTGCCTGCTGTGTTCAACATTTTATTGAGACCATTTTTCTTTGACTCTTGAATACCCAGGTAGTTACTTGTGATAGTTATTTCAAGTTTCTATTCTCTGATTTTTAAAATGAGTCCATGTTTTTTCAAAATCTTGCTCAATGATAAGCCAACAAGAACTGTAATATGTTAAAGGTATGAAAAGAACTACTTTTTTAAAAGTATATTCTCTTGCCTGCTAACTCAGAGATAAATCATAAGGTGTGGCCATTCTTAATCATTATTTGCTAAACTATATTTCTCATACTTTTACTATGCCATAACAGTTAGAGACTATAAACAGTGATATTACTATCAAATATCACTAAAAATGTCTCTTAAATATTAAATTTTCTTATGAATCATTTACAAAAGGAAGTACTATTTGATAGCCTGCTATGTTCCAAGGTACCAGGGATAAAATGGAGAACAGAAAACAATACAGATCTTTTAATTTAATGATGCAATTATGTGCTGAACCAACATATTTTTAGCAATTCTTATTCTTATAAGTGTTATAAATGTAAAGTTCTGAGTGAAATGAGTGAGTGTAATGATGTGGAGACAGGATAAAAGGAATTTAATTGGTCAAGAACAGGAGACAAGATAGTTCCAACAAAGGAAATAGTATGTGTAAATCTGTATGTAAGAATGTTGTTTACTGCAATGGAATAATTGAAATATAACTACTTTGACTGTAGTTGGAAATAGAGTGTTGGAAGTAAAGCTACACCGGTGGGAAGGGAAGGCAGCTCATAGGGGAGCATGTAAGCCATGGTAATAATGTACTTAGACGTTACGATGGAAGCAATGCAGTGTTTGGCTGCAGAGTGGCATGATTAGATTTTTGTTTTAAAAGGATCACTCTAACAGCAATATGGAGAATAAATTGAGAGGAAGGATGACAGGAGTAAGAGAGAGTAGGTAAGAGGCTGATTTCATAATCCAGTGAAGAAAGGTGAGTGGCTTTGATTATCAAGACAACAGTGGAAATAGAAAAGGATGTGCTGCAGACGTATTTAAAAAGTAGAATATTCAAGATTAATTGAATAAGGAAGTAAAATGAGAGAACTATTTAGGACAGCACTCAGGTTTCTGGCTTGAGCAAGGACAGCATTGATGGTGATTCCACAAGTGAGTTAGCATTTAGAGTGGAGCAAAGATGCAAAGAAGATCATTAATTTTACTTTGGACATGTCATGTTTACCTAGCCTGAAACAAATACTCTGGAGGAGATGCTTAGAGAGCTGGGGATAAATGGAAAGGTCTGAGTTACAAATTCAAGCCTGGTATTACCAATGGTAATTGAATCTTTGGAAGTGAGTGTGATCTGCTAGTCTAAGAGAGTATGTTAAGTGAGAAGAGATGAATGCTTAAGACCAAGCCCAGAAGAACTCCAACATTTAAAGGTCAAATGGGAGGGCGGTCCTAAGATGGCAAAGGAATAGGATAGGGAGACCACTTTCTTCCCCACAAATTCATCAAAAGAACATTTGAACACTGAGTAAATTCCACAAAACAACTTTTGAATGCTGGCAGAGGACATCAGACACCCAGAAAAGCAGCCCATTGTCTTCGAAAGGAGATGTTTTATCATCGGTGCTGTATAGATGGAGAAGTCTTGAAGCTACTCTAAGAATAAGACTGAAAACCAGAGGCAGGAGACTTATGTCCAAATCCTGAGACCATCAGAGAACTCCTGACTCCAGGGAACATTAATCGATAGGATCTCATCAAACGCTTCCATACCTACACTGAAACCAAGCACCACCCAAGGGCCAACAAGTTCCAGAGCAAGACACACCATGCAAATTCTCCAGCAACACAGGAACATAGCCCTGAGCTTCAATATAAAGGCTGCCCAAAAACACTCCAAACCCATTGACATCTCATAACTCATTACTGGACACTTCATTGCACTCCAGAGAGATGAAATTCAGCTCCACCCATCAGAACACTGACACAAGCTTCCCTAACCAGCAAACCTTGACAAGCCACCCGTCCAACCCTACCTACAATGAGGAAACTCCACAATAAAGAGAACTCCACAAACTGCCAGAATACAGAAAGGCCACCTGAAACACAGCAATGTAAACAAGATGAAGAGGCAGAGAAATACCCAGCCAGTAAAGGAACAAGATAAATGCCCACCAAACCAAACCAAAGAGGAAGAGATAGGGAATCTACCTGATAAAGAACTCCAAATAATGATAGTGAAAATGATCCAAAATCTTGAATACAAAATGGAGTTACAGATAAATAGCCTGGAGACAAGGATTGAGAAGACGCAAGAAAGGTTTAACAAGGACCTAGAAGAAATAAAAGAAAGAGTCAATATATAATGAATAATGCAATAAATGAGATCAGAAACACTCTGGAGGGAACCAACAGTAGAATAACGGAGGCAGAAGATAGAATAAGTGAGGTAGACGATAGAATGGTGGCAATAAATGAAACAGGGAGGAAAAAAGTAAAACGAATTAAAAGAAATGAGGACAATTTCAGAGATCTCTGGGACAATGTTAAATGCCCCAACATTTGAATCATAGGAGTCCCAGAAGAAGACAAAAAGAAAGATCATGAGAAGATACTAGAGGAGATAATAGTTGAAAACTTCCCTAAAATGGGGACGGAAACACTCACCCAAGTCCAAGAAACCTAGAGAGTCCCAAACAGGATAAACTCAAGGCAAAACACCTCAAGACACATATTAATCAAATTAACAAAGACCAAACCCAAAGAACGAATATTAAAAGCAGCAAGGGAAAAACAACATATAACACACAAGGGGATTCCCATAAGGATGACAGCTGATCTTTCAATAGAAACTCTTCAGGCCAGGAGGCGATGGCAGGACATACTTAAAGTGATGAAAGAAAATTACCTACAGCCAAGATTACTGTACCCAGCAAGGATCTCATTCAAATATGAAGGAGAAATGAAAAGCTTTACAGACAAGCAAAAGCTGAGAGAATTCAACACCACCAAACCAGCTCTTCAACAAATGCTAAAGGATCTTCTCTAGACAGGAAACACAGAAAGGGTGTATAAACTCGAACCCAAAGCAATAAAGTAAATGGCAATGGGATCATACTTATCAATAATTAACCTTAAATGTAAATGGGTTGAATGCCCCAACTAAAAGACAAAGGCTGGCTGAATGGATACAAAAACAAGACCCCTATATATGTTGTCTACAAGAGACCCACCTCAAAACAAGGGGCATATACAGACTGAAAGTGAAGGGCTGGAAAAAGATATTCCATGCAAATAGAGACCAAAAGAAAGCAGGAGTAGCTATACTCATATCAGATAAAATAGACTTTAAAACAAAGGGTGTGAAAAGAGACAAAGAAGAACACTAATAATGATCAAAGGATCAATCCAAGAAGATATAACAATTATAAATAAATATGTACCCAACATATGAGTACTGCAATATTAAGACAAATGCTAACAAGTATGAAAGGGGAAATTAACAATAACACAATAATAGTGGGAGATTTTAATACCCCACTCACACCTATGGATAGATCAACTAAACAGAAAATTAACAAGGAAACACAAACTTTAAATGATACAATAGACCAGTTCGACTTAATTGATATCTATAGGACATTTCATGCCAAAACAATGAATTTCTCCTTTTTCTCAAGCACACATGGAACCTTCTCCAGGATAGATCACATCCTGGGCCATAAATCTAGCCTTGGAAAATTCAAAAAATATTGAAATCATTCCAAGCATCTTTTCTGACCACAATGCAGTAAGAGTATATGTCAATTACAGGAGAAAAACTATTAAAAATTCCAACATATGGAGGCTGAACAACACGCTGCTGAATAACCAACAAATCACAGAATAAATTTTAAAAAATGCATAGAAATGAATGAAAATGAAAACACTTCAACCCAAAACCTGTGGGACACTGTAAAAGTAGTGCTGGGGGAAGGTTCATAGCAACACAGGCATACCTCAAGAAACAAGAAAAAGTCAAATAAATAACCTAACTCTACACCTAAAGCAACTTGAAAAGGAAGAAATGAAGAACCCCAGGGTTAGTAGAAGGAAAGAAATCTTAAAACTTAGGGTAGAAATAAATGCAAAAGAAACAAAAGAGACCATAGCAAAAATCAACAAAGCTAAAAGCTAGTTCTTTGAGAAGTTAAATAAAATTGACCAACCATTAGCCAGACTCATTAAGAAACAAATGGAAAAAAATCAAATCAATAGAATTAGAAATGAAAATGGAGAGATCACAATAGACAACACAGAAATACAAAGGATTATAAGAGACTACTATCAGCAATTATATGCCAATAAAATGGACAACTTGGAAGAAATGGATAAATTCTTAGAAATTAGAAATTTCTTAGAAATTTCCAAAACTGAACCAGACAGAAATAGAAAATCTTAACAGACCCATCACAAGCACGGAAATTGAAACTGTAATCAGAAACTTTCCAGCAAACAAAAGCCCAGGTTCACATGGCTTCACAGAGAACTCTACCAAAAATTTCGAGAAGAGCTAAAACCTACCCTACTCAAACTCTTCCAGAAAATTGCAGAGAAAGGTAAACTTCCAAAGTCATTCTATGAGGGCACCATCACCCTAAAACCAAAACCTGACAAAGATGCCACAAAAAAAGAAAACTACAGGCCAATATCACTGATGAATATAGATGCAAAAATCCTTAACAAAATTCTAGCAATCAGAATCCAACAATACATTAAAAAGATCATACATCATGATCAAGTGGGCTTTATCCCAGGGATGCAAGGATTCTTCAGTATGCACATATCAATCAATGTAATACACCCCATTAACAAATTGAAAAATAAAAGCCATATGATTATCTCAATAGATGCAGAGAAGGCCTTTGACAAAATTAACATCCATTTATGATAAAAACCCTCCAGAAAGCAGGGATAGAAGGAACATACCTCAACATAATAAAAGCTATATATGATAAACCCACAGCAAACATTATCCTCAGTGGTGAAAAATTGAAAGCATTTCCCCTAAAGTCAGGAACAAGACAAGGGTGCCCACTCTCACCACTACTATTCAACATAGTTTTGGAAGTTTTGGCCACAGCAATCAGAGCAGAAAAAGAAATAAAAGGAATCCAAGTTGGAAAAGAAGAAGTAAAACTCTCACTGTTTGCAGATGACATGATCCTCTACACAGAAAACCCTGACAACTCCACCAGAAAATTACTAGAGCTAATCAATGAATATAGTAAAGTTGTAGGATATAAAATAAACACTCAGAAATCCCTTGCATTCCTATACACTAATAATGAGAAAATAGAAAGAGAAATTAAGGAAAGAATTCCATTCACCACTGCAACGAAAAGAATAAACTACTCAGGAATATATCTACCTAAAGAAGCAAAAGACCTATATATAGAAAACTATAAAACACTGGTGAAAGAAATCAAAGAGGACACTAATAGATGGAGAAATATACTGTGTTCATGGATCAGAAGAATCAATATAGTGAAAATGAGTATACTACCCAAAGCAATCTGTAGATTCAATACAATCCCTATCAAGCTACCAACGGTATTTTTCGCAGAACTAGAACAAATAATTTCACAAGTTGTATGGAAATACAAAAGACCTCAAATAGCCAAAGCAATCTTGAGAAAGAAGAATGGAACTGGAGGAATCCACCTGCCTGACTTCAGGCTCTACTACAAAGCCACAGTCATCAAGACAGTATAGTACTGGCACAAAGAAATATAGATCAATGGAAAAAAATAGAAAGCCCAGAGATAAATCCATGCACCTATGGACACCTTATCTTTGACAAAGGAGGCAAGAATATACAATGGAGAAAAGACAATCTCTTTAACAAGTGGTGCTGGGAAAACTGGTCAACCACTTATAAAAGAATGAAACTAGATCACTTTCTAACACCACACACAAAAATAAACTCAAAATGGATTAAAGATCTAAACGTAAGACCAGGAACTATAAAACTCCTATAGCAAAACATAGTCAAAACACTCTCTGATATAAATCACAGCAGGATCCTCTATGACCCACCTCCCAGAATATTAAAATAAAAACAAAAGTAAACAAAGGGGATCTAATTAAAATTAAAAGCTTCTACCCAACAAAGGAAACTATAAGTAAGGTGAATAGACAGCCTTCAGAATGGGAGAAAATAATCGCAAATGAAGCAACTGACAAAGAATTAATCTCAAAAATATACAAGCAACTCCTGCAGCTCAATTCCAGAAAAATAAACGACCCAATCAAAAAATGGGCCAAAGAACTAAACAGGCATTTCTGCAAAGAAGACATACAGATGGCTAACAAACATATGAGAAGATCCTCAACATCACTCATTATCAGAGAAATGCAAATAAAAAACACAATGAGGTACCATTTCACACCAGTCAGAATGGCTGCGATCCAAAAGTCTACAAGCAATAAATGCTGGAGAGGGTGTGGAGAAAAGGGAACCCTCTTACACTGTTGGTGGGAATGCCAATTAGTACAGCCACTATGGAGAACAGTGTGGAGATTCCTTAAAAAACTGGAAATAGAACTGCCTTATGACCCAGCAATCCCACTGCTGGGTGTACACACCAAGGAAACCAGAATTGAGAGACACGTGTACCCCAATGTTCATCTCAGCACTGTTTATAATAGCCAGGACATGGAAACAACCTAGATGTCCATCAGCAGATGAATGGATAAGAAAGCTGTGGTACATATACACAATGGAGTATTACTCAGCCATTAAAAAGAATACATTTGAATCTGTTCTAATGAGGTGGATGAAACTGGAGCGATTATACAGAGTGAAGTAAGTCAGAAAGAAAAACACCAATACAGCATACTAACACATATATATGGAATTTAGAAAGATGGTAACAATAACCCTGTATGCGAGACAGCAAAAGAGACACAGATATTTAGAACAGTCTTTTGGACTCTGTGGGAGAGGGTGAGGGTGGGATGATTTGGGAGAATGGCATTGAAACATGCATATTATCATATGTGAAATGAATCACCAGTCCAGGTTTGATGCATGATACAGGATGCTCGGGGCTGGTATACTGGGATGACCCAGAGGGATGGTATGGGGAGGGAGGTGGGAGAGGGGTTCAGGATGGGGAACACATGTACACCCGTGGTGGATTCATGTCAATGTATGGCAAAACCAATACAATATTGTAAAGCAATTGACCTCCAATTAAAATAAATAAATTTATATTTTTTAAAAAAGGTCAAATGGCAGAACATGAGTTTAGGTGCCATTTAATAAGTAATTAGCAAGATATGTGCTTAACACTCAACATCAAAGTCATATATTTAATATATATATATTTTAATTTTTATTGAAGTATAGTTAATTTACAATATCATATCAGTTTCTTTTATCTACACCATAGTGTAGATCTACACCATGGTGATTCAGTTATGCATACATATATATGTATATGTATATCTGTGTATGTATATATATAACACGGATACCATGTATGTATATTTTTTCAGATTATTTTCCCTTATAGGATATTACAAAACATTGAGTAGAGTTCCCGGTGCTATACAGTAGGTCCTTGCTGTTATCTGTTTTAAATGTAGTAGTGTGTATATGTTAGTGGGGCTTCCCTTGTGGCTCAGATGGTAAAGAATCCACCTGCAATGCGGGAGACCTGGGTTTGATCCCTGGGTTGGGAAGATCCCCTGGAGGAAGAAATGTTAACCCACTCTAGTATTCTTGCCAGGAGAATCACCATGGACAGAGGAACCTGGCGGGCTCTAGTCCATGGGGTTACAAGAGTCGAACACAACTGATTGACTATGCACAAGCACAGTGCAGGAGATGCAGGAGATGGAGGTTTAACCCCTGGGTCAGAAGGATCCCCTGGAGGAGGAAAGAGTAACCCATTCCAATATTCTTGCCTGGAAAATCCCATGGACAGAGGAGCCTGGCAGGCTGCATTCCATGGGGTCTTAAAGAGTTGGATACAACTGAGTGACACGTGTATGTTAATACCCAACTCCCAATTTATCCATTCCTGTCTTTCCCCTTTGGTAACCATAAGTTTGTTTTTGTGGTATATATTTTTAAACTGCCATGCAATGAAGTACTGTATTTTCACCTGGACACAGACAATATTTCTGAGACTTCAAGCAAGTCATGGCCTCCAAAGCTTCAGTTTATTTGTCAGTAAAATTAAAGACTACCCAACTGTGCCTACACAGAGTAGATTATCATTTTAGCAGACATTTTTACTAAGGATTATTTCCAGCTAAATAGAAAAGAGTTCTGATAGAATGAATCATCAGATGAGTGAGTCTTGATAGAGTTTAGGAAATAGGTGAAATGTAGAGACTCAGAGCATGGGACTCTGGGTGACTTGCAACATGAGGACACTGAACACACAGGAGGGAGGCAGAAGCCCTGGATGCAGCTAAGACAGCTAGGAGGTGGAACAGCATGGAGATAAATGGTGCCAACTACGTTTTATTTAAGAATGGCCTTTCAATAATACTGATAGTTTTATTTTAATCCTCCCTCATACCACCAAATAATTGCATTATTTATTCTATATTCAAAGCAACACTTTACCTAAAAAAACAAAAGGAAAAGAGAGGGGGATAAAAGCATTTTATATAATTATAAATGAAAGATGGACTCTTATATATATATATATATATATTTAATGGGAGTATAGTTGCTTTACAATATTGTGTTAGTTTCTGTTGTACTACAATGTGGATCAGCTATATGTGTATTTATATCCCCTCCTTCTTGGGCCTCCCTCCTACCCCATCCCCCATCCCACCCCTCTAGGTCATCACAGATCACTGAGTTGAGCTCCCTGTGCTATACAGCAGCTTCCCACTAGCTATATATTTTATAAACTGCAGTGTATATATATGTCAGCACTACTCTGTCAGTTCGTCCCATGCTTTCTTTGCCCACCCCATGCCCACAGGTCTGTTCTCTATATCTGTTTCTCTGTTCCTGCCCTGCAAATAGGTTCATTAGTGTCTTTTTTGGGGGGAGAGAGGGAGATGGATTCTGAGTGCTAGAGGACAAAACAGAGGTTCTTCTCTCTCTTACTTTTCTCATCTACCTGCATGATCCAAATGAAGTTAATGGATGGATGAATCACCTGAGATGACCATAGTTCCTTCTGAAAGTCCCCAGGTTTGAATGCATCTCTTTTAAGGAGGGACAGAAACTTGTTGCCTTCCTATTCAAAAACAGTTTGGCTTTGTTGGGACTTCAGAAACCTGAGCTGGCTCTTGCATCACATAACTTAATCCTCTTCCTTGGTGACTATGTAGCCAAGTTATTTCTAAGTCATTCTCTCATGGTTTATGGGGTTTGCCTAGAGTGGGATTGACAGGATTCAGAGTTCCTGCCATGACTACAAGCCCTCGTTCGAGGCAAATGTCCACCAGTGGATCCTGACATATAAATTGCTGAGTATGTGTCACGTATCTCTGACGCTCGGCCCACAACTCACAGAAGTAGATCTCAATATTCTAGTTGAAACCATCTCAAGCAGTGTTTCCCAAACTAAAGATTAAGTTCTTTGTGGACATGCTTTTAAATGTTCAGTGCAATAAAAAGTTTTCAAGACAAAAATAAACTCTTATCTTAAAAGAGATTCCTTTAACAATTCAATACAGTTAAAAAGGTTTTCTTTTTTTTTTCTTATTGAAACACTTTAGAGTCTTTATATTTAAGTCCACATTGTGAGTTTCCAACAGGTATGAATTTTCCCTAGCTCTTTTAATACAGAAGAAACTGATTAACCTCTCCTAGAAGCAGTGTTCCCTGGAATATAGTAAAATGTTGACTTATCTACACAAGGGAGTCAGTGAGTGAAAGTCACTCAGTCATGTCCGACTCTTTGCAATCCCATGAACTATACAGTCTATTGAATTCTCCAGGCCAGAATACCAGAGTGGGTAGCCTTTCCCTTCTCCAGGAGATCTTCCCAACCCAGGGATCAAACCCATGTTTCCCACATTGCAGGTGGATTCTTTATAAGCTGAGCCACTAAGGAAAAGAATAGGGACCTATTAATTGGCCTAGATCTGGAATTTTCTTCAATTCAAGTGTTCAATATTAGTAACTGATTCAGTTGGACTCTCATTTTTGGAAAGACAGAGGTGAAGAATTGGAAAGAAATCAGGAATACCTGGAGATGCGGATAACAAGAAAAGAGGTCAGAAAGAAACTGAGTGTTAGGTATGGTGGATTGCTAACTTAGGGAAACACAGACAACCTCCTCTGAAAGTTTAGCAGCTTGTGTCAGTGAGATCATTCCTGTTGCTGTTGGCATCTGGTTGGCGGTGAAGCTTGTCCTGTTATCCGCAAGGCCAAGTGTTCAGCAATGGGCAGTGATCCATGTGTCCCAGACTCCCCCCTTCACTGCCCTGTCCAACCAGGCTCCTTTTCCTAGAAGCTGGAGGGTGTTCAGAGTAGGAGGGGGCTTTCTTATATGCTGGACAAGGGTCTGAATTTCCCCCAAACAATCACAGGACTGAGGAATCATTCTTCCGGACCTCCTGGAGCCCATTGTATTGATAGATTAGGTTGTTTGTCTTCACGCCTGGCACTCTTTAGCAGTGAGAATCTACCTGGATTCATTCTGTTCATTTTTCTAGATAAAGACTTGGAAGTAAATACATATGAATAAAAATGATCTTTAACTTACTTCTGCCAAACAAAATAGAAGCTTCAGCCACAGAGAAGCCTTCCTTCAAACTTTTCAGAATCCTCATTTTAAATATTGCAGGAGCTTCCAAATATGGTTGGAAAACAAGAGTATATTTTAAAAGAATTAGTAGGCTATAGCCACAAGGAAAAAATATAACACGTTGAAATCAATTTCTATGTCACTTTTGATTAGAGAAGGACGATTTTCCAGCCATATGGTCTGCTTTTCCAGCCCCCCACTGGGTCTGATGTCTGATCTTGTCTCAGACTAACCCTGTTTGTAACTACATGACTCACCCTAGAGGCAAACTGTGTGTTTCTCTCCCCTCTGCTTCTCAACAACTATGTGCATCTCTCCACTGAAATATTTCATTATATTGTTGTTATAGTCACTTGTTTATATATTTGTCTTTCCCATGAGATAATGAGCTTCTTGAAGACATAGTGTCTTTTAAAAAAAGAAAAACATTTATTTAGGTAGTTATTGGCTGCGCCAGGTCTTAATTATGGCATGCGGGATATTTTGTTGTGGCGCATGTACTCTAGTTGCGGCGCGTGGTCTCAGTAGCTCTATAGCATGTGAGGACTTCTCCGACCAGGGATCAAGCTCGTGTCCTCTGCATTGCAAGGCAGATTCTTAACCACTGGACCACCAGGGAAGTCCCTGGTGTAGTGTCTCACTTGCCTTTGTCATCGCCATGGCCTCATAGATCTTGGATGTTCAGTGCATGAATATAATTAATATAGTCAGGAAAGAATGCCTTACTCTGGATATCTTAATTCCAGTAAATGTGTAGTGGATGGCACATTACCTTTTAAAAGTCTCTCTTTTAAGGAGAGAAGGAAAGTGCTTAAATACCCTATAGGTAGACTGGGAAGAACCAATAACTTGTAATCATATTCATAATTTGACCAAATGGGTAGATTTTTCTTTAAAACTCATATATGCAATCCTCTGCTGAGCAATATAAAAATCACATATTCTTTCATTTAGATTCTTTACATTTTAGATTTTACTATAATTAACTTTATACTTTTCTCCTTTTAAATAACAAAGGGTACATCTGGCATGTAGAAAATAGCTTCAAGTTAAGAGTTTTACATCAGGTTTCATCATAGTTTGTAATTGAGTTGTTTGGCAGTTGCTTTTATGGTTATATATTCTATTATGAAATCTATGGTAATCTTGCTTATTTTTGGTAGCTGTGAAATTTACAATCAAGGTGGGACTATTTTTGTTCAAAAAACAGCTGACAAACTAAGTCCTATTTGATTGAAGTTTGAATTTCAGGTCCCTCTGGGTATCTGAACAGTCATTTTTACTGTGTCTTGATCATTCTAATCAAAATGGAATATTCTAAATGCATTTTCATTTTGCCTGAAATTAACAGTGAGGCTGCAAGCAGATGTTGTAAGAGATTAGAAATAACTATTAAATAAAAAGAATAACAAGGGACTACTGCAGTTTAGCAAGGAAATGGCAAACTAAACAACAAAATAAGAAAAATTTAGTTAAGTACCCACTGCAAGTATCTTTAGTAGATTTATTTGGAATAATTCAAGTTTTTGATGGCTTGTGAAAGAACAATCAGAAATAAATTTCAGACCTCAAACATTTATGCTTTTCTTAATAAGAGCCATGCACTGTAAAGCTTTTTAAGTACCTCGTGTTCTTAGGTGGGTTTTATTTTTGCTGGAGCCAAGGCAATAGAAATAAACCAGTTGCTATCAACTCTAACATTGAAGGATGGTCACTTAAATACCAGAAGGCCAGAAGATCAGAGTGGCCTAACACATTACAAAATAAGTAATATTGTATGACTGATGTTTATTTAATATGAACTAAACAACATGCTTGTAAGTAGGAAGATTTCCATAAGAATAAAAGATTTCTCTTTTTAAAGATACATTTTAACACACACACACATATATATATATATTTAATTGGAAGTTAATTGCTTTACAGTGTTTTGTTAGTTTCTGCTGTATAACTACATGAATCAGCTATAAGTATTCATAGATCTCCTCCCTCTGAAACCTCCCTGCCACTCCTCATCCCACCACTCAGAGTCATCAAAGAGCACAGAGTTGAGCTCTCGGTGTTATGTGGTGGCTTCCTACTAGCTATCTATTTTATCCATGGGAATGTATATATGGCATTGCTACTCTATTTTTCCCACCCTCTCTTTCTCCCACTCTGTCCAGAAGTCCATTCTCCACATCTGTTTCTCTATTACTGCCATGCAAATAGGTTCATAGGTACCAGTTTTCTAGATTTCATCAGTACAGTTCAGTCACTCAATCGTGTCTGACTCTTTGCGACCCCATGAACCGCAGCACACCAGACCTCCCTGTCCATCACCAACTCCCGGAGTCTACCCAAACCCATGTCCATTGAGTCAGTGATGCCATCCAACCATCTTATCCTCTGTTGACCCTTCTCCTCCTGCCCTCAATCTTTCCCAGCATCAGGGTCTTTTCCAATGAGTCAGATCTTCACATCATATATATGCATTAATATATGACATTTGCTTTTCTCCTTCTGACTTACTTAACTCTGTATGACAGACTCTAGGTTCATCCATATCATTTGTAGAAATAACCCAATTTCATCCCTTATCACAATTGAGTAATATTCCCTTGTATATATGTACCACATTTTCTTTATCCATTCATCTGTCAGTGGCGATCTAGGTTGCTTCCATGTCCCAGCTATTGTAAATAGTGCTGCAGTGAACCCTGGGGTACATGTGATTTAGGTTTTCTCGGGGTTTGCACCCAGTAGTGAGATTGCTGGGTCATATGGTAGTTTTATTCCTAGATTTTTAAGGAATTCTCATACTGTTCATTATAGTGGCTGTATCAATTTACATTCCCACCAACAGTGCAAGAGAGTTCCCTTTTCTCCACATCCTCTCCAGCATTTATTGTTTGTAGGTTTTTTGACAGTGGCCTTTGTGACTGGTGTGAGGTGATACCTCAGTGGAGTTTTGATTTGCATTTCTCTGATAATGAGCAATGTAGAGTGTTTTCCACGTGTTTGTTGGCCATCTCTATGTTTTCTTTGCAGAAATGTCTGTTTATGTCTTCTGCCCATTTTTTGGTAGGGTTGTTTGTTTTTCTGATATTGAGCTGCATGTCCATCTTGTATATTTTAGAAATTAACTCTTTGTCAGTTTCTTCATTTGCTATTATTTTCTTCTATCCTGAGGGTTGTGCTTTCATCTTGTTTATTGTTTCCTTTGCCATGAAAAAGCTTTTAAGTTTTTTTAGGTCCCATTTATTCATATATATATTCTTCTAAAAATATCTCAAGACAGAATGAAAAGGGGAAGAAACATCAGTTTACTACTGATAAAAATAAATATATCTTTGCCCAGACACAGACATCTGGCAAGGGAGTAGAGGTATGGTTAAGGTTAAAACATCCTAATAGACAATTTCCAATACATGAATGCTTTTTAAAATTAGCAAGGAATTTCCAAACAGTTAGAAATATAGTTACAATATTAGTTTTTGTAATTAATTAGCCCCCTAAAAGTCAGAATGACCAGTGGTTCATAGCCCAGTTTCTAGAATCAGACTTCTAGATTTTGAGTCCTAATTCTGCCATGTAACAGTAGCTTGGAAAGTTAATTAGCTTTACTTTGGCCTCTAATTCCCTTTTTTATAAAATGGTAATGATAATAGAATCTAAGTATAGTGTATAGACTAGAATCTGGCACATAAGTAAGAGCTCCATAAAGTTAACACTGTATTTATTTGCACATCTGCCTGGATCTTATTTGTTCCTGAAAATTATGGAGGTGGTAGTTTGTCAGGCAATCCAAAAAGGGAGAGAATGGGCATGCATGAAGTCCACTGTAGGCATGGCTTCTCAGTGAGGCTGCTGCTGCTGCTGCTGCTAAGTCACTTCAGTCGTGTCTGACTCTGTGCGACCCCATAGATGGCAGCCCACCAGGTTCCTCTGTCCCTGGGATGCTCCAGGCAAGAATACTGGAGTGGGTTGCCGTTTCCTTCTCCAATGCGTGAAAGTGAAAAATGAAAGTGAAGTCACTCAGTCATGCCCGACTCTTAGCGACCGCATGGACTGCAGCTCCTCCATTCACGGAATTTTCCAGGCAAGAGTACTGGAGTGGGTTGCCATTGCCTTCTCCAGTCAGTGAGGCAGAGACTTGCTATTGAAAGCTGATCTGCTGTGGTGGTCCTGTGGTTCATCCTTGCTGAATGCCACCTGGCCACCAGGGTTCTTAGTGTAAAGACAGTTTCAAAACCCTTGGGATGAATTCTGGCCAAGAGAGTACTGTGGTGGGTTACCAATTTTGCATATCTTTATGCTCAATACTTTCATTTCTCACACATGTGCACATCTCAGTGCCATAACTGGCCTAGGGTGTCCACTGAGGACAGAGTACAAGATCCAGCAATTCATGGGCAAAAATCCCTCCCTTCTCTCTATAGGAATCACCCTAAAAGCTTAGACAGCTCTTCCCTTAAATCCTCACTGTCTGTAGATGACATGATTTTATACATAGAAAATCCTAAATATGCCAACAGAAAACTACTAGTACCATCAATGAATTCAGTAAAGCTGTAGGATACAAAATTAATGTACATAAATCTGTTGCATTCCTGTACACTAACAATAAACTATCAGAAAGAGAAATCAAGGAAACATTCTCATTTACAATTGCAATAAAAAACTTAAGGATAAACCTACTGAAGGAGATAAAAGACTGATAATATGAAAACTATAAGAAATTGATGACAGAAACTGAAGACAACAAAAATGGAAAGATATACAATATTCATAGAGTGGAAGATTTAATATTGTTAAATTGACCATACTACCTAGGCAATCCCCAGGTTCACTGCAATCCTCATCAAAATTCCAAGGACATTTTTCACAAAACTGAAACAGATAATCTTAACATTTGTATGGATACACAAAGACCCTGAGCAGCTAACAGAATCTTCAGAAAAAAACAACAAAGTTGGGGTAGTCATGCTCTGTGACTTCAGATTATACTATAAAGCTGCAAATATCAAAACAGTATGGTCTGGCACACACACACACACACACACACACAAAGGCAAAGATTAACAGAGTAAAGACCAGAAATAAGCATACAAGCATAGTCAGTTAATTCAAACAAAGGAGGCAAGAGTACACAGTGGAGAAATGACAGCCTCTTCAGTAAGTGGTGTTGGAAAACTGGACAGTTACATGTAAAATAGTGAAATTAGATTATTCTCTGCTGCTGCTGCTAAGTCACTTCAGTCGTGTCCGACTGTGCAACCCCATAGACGTCAGCCCACCAGGCTCCCCCGCCCCTGGGATTCTCCAGGCAAGAACACTGGAGTGGGTAGATTATTCTCTAACACCATATAAAAAAAAATAAACTCAAAATAGATTCAGTTCAGGTCAGTTGCTCAGCTATGTCCAACTCTCTGAAACCCCATGGACTGCAGCATGCCAGGCTTCCCTGTCCATCACCAACTCCTAGAGCTTGGTCAAACTCACGTCCATCAAGTCGGTGATGCCATCCAACCATCTCATTCTCTGTCATCTTCTTCTCCTCTGGCCTTCAATCTTTTCCAGCATCAGGGTCCTTTTTAATGAGTCAATATTTCCAATCAAGTGGCCAGAGTATTGGAGCTGCAGCTTCAGCATCAGTCCTACCAATGAATATTCAGGACAGATTTTCTTTAGGATTCACTCGTTTGACCTCCTTCAGTCCAAAGGACTCTCAAGAGTGTCCTTGAGAGTGCTCAGCGTTCTTTATGGTCCAGCTCTCATATCCACACATGAGTACTGGAAAAACCATAGCTTTGACTAGACATAACTTTGTTGGCAAAGTAATGTCTGTGCTTTTTAATATGCTGTCTAAGTTGGTCATAACTTTTCTTCCAAGAAGCAAGTGTCTTTTAATTTCATGGCTGCAGTCACCATCTGCAGTGATTTTGGAGCCCAAGAAAATAAACTCTCTCACTGTTTCCATTGTTTCCCCATCTATTTGCCATGAAGTGCTGGGACCAGATGCCATGATCTTTGTTTTTCTGAGTGCTGATTTGCAAGCCAGCTCTTTCACTCTCCTCTTTAAATTTCATCAAGAGTCTCTTTATTTCCTCTTCACTTTCTTCCATGAAGGTGGTATTATCTGCATACCTGAGGGTATTGATATTTCTCCCAGCAATCTTGATTCAAGCTTGTGCTTCATCCAGCCTGGCATTTCTCATGATGTACTTTGCATATAAGTTAAATAAGCAAGATGACAATGTACAACCTTGACACACTCCTTTCCCCATTTGAAACCAGTACATTGTTCCATGTCCAGTTCTAAGTATTGCTTTTTGAGGTTTCTCAGGAGGCAGGTAAGGTAGTCTGGTGATCCCGTCTCATTAAGAATTTTCCACAGTTTGTTGTGATCCACAGTCAAAAGCTTTAGCATAATCAATGAAGCAGATGTAGATGTTTTTCTGGAATTCTCTTGCCTTTTCTATGATCCAGCAGATGTTGGCAATTTGATCTCTGGTTCCTCTGCCTTTTCTAAATCCAGCTTGAACATCTGGAAATTCTCAGTTCACATACTGTTGAAGCCTAGCTTGGAGAATTTTGAGCATTACTTTGCGAGAGTGTTCAGCTCGGTTCAGTTCAGTCACTCAGTCATGTCTGAATCTTTGCGACCCCATGAATCACAGCATGCCAGGCCTCGCTGTCCATTACCAACTCCCACAGTTCACTCAAACTCATGTCCATCGAGTCAGTGATACCATCCAGCCATCTCATCCTCTGTCGTCCCCTTCTCCTCCTGCCCCCAATCTCTCCCAGCAACAGAGTCTTTTCCAGTGAGTCAACTCTTCGCATGAGGTGGCCAAAGTATTGGAGTTTCAGCTTCAGCATCAGTCCTTCCAATGAACACCCAGGACTGATCTCCTTTAGGATGGACTGGTTGGATGTCCTTGCAGTCCAAAGGACTTTCAAGAGTCTTCTCCAACACCACAGTTCAAAAGCTTCAATTCTTCAGCGCTCAGCTGTCTTCACAGTCCAACTCTCACATCCATACATGACCACTGGAAAAACCATAGCCTTGACTAGACGGACCTTTGTTGGCAAAGTAATATCTCTGCTTTTGAATATGCTATCTAGGTTGGTCATAACTTTCCTTCTAAGGGGTGTCTTTCAATTTCATGGCTGCAATCACCATCTGCAGTGATTTTGGAGCCCAGAAAAATAAAGTCTGGCACTGTTTCCACTGTTTCCCCACCTATTTCCCATGAAGTGATGGGACCAGATGCCATGATCTTTGTTTTCTGAATTTGAACTTTAAGCCAACTTTTTCACTCTCCTCTAGAGTGGTAGATGAATGTAATTGTGTAGTAGTTTGAACATTCTTTGGCATTGCTTTTCTTTAGGATTGGAATGAAAACTAACCTTTTCCATCCTGTGGCCACTGCTGAGTTTTCCAAATTTGCTGTTATATTGAGTGCAGCACTTTCACAGTGTCATCTCTTAGGTTTTGAAATAGCTCAACTGGAATTCCATCACCTCCATTAGCTTTGTTCTTAGTGATGCTTTCTAAGGCCCACTTGACTTCACACTCCAGGATGTCTGGCTCTAGGTGTGTGATCACACCTTCATGGTTATCTGAGTCATTACTATCTTTTTTGTATAGTTCTTCTATGTATTCTTATACCTCTTAATATCTATCTTCTGCTTCTGTTAGGTCCATACTGTTTCTGTTCTTAGTTGTGCCCAACTTTGCATGAAATGTTCCCTTTGTAATTCTAATGTTCTTGAATAGATTTCTAGTCTTTCCCATTCTATTGTTTTCCTCTAAATTTCTTTGCATTGATCACTTAGGAAGGCTTTCTTATCTCTTCTTGCTATTCTTTGGAACTCTGCATTCAAATGGATATATCTCTTCTTTTCTCTTTGCCTTTTGTGTCTCTTCCTTTCTCACCTATTTGTAAGGCCTTCTCAGACAACCATATTGCCTTTTGGCATTTCTTTTTCTTGGGGATGGTTTTGATCACCCCCTCCTGTACAGTGTTATAAACGGGCATCCATAGTTCTTCAAGCACTCTGTCTATCCGATATAATTCCTAGAATCTATTTGTCACTTCCACTGTATAATCATAAAGGATTTGATTTAGGTCATACCTAAATGGCCTAGTGATTTTCCCTACTTTCTTCAATTAGAGTCTGAATTTTGCAATAAGCAGTTCATGATCTGAGCCACAGTCAGCTCCCAGTCTTGTTTTAACTGACTGTATATAGTTTCTCCATCTTCAGCTGCTAAGAATATAAAATGAATTAAAATGGAATGCAAAATGGATTAAAAACATAAATTTAAATCAGAAGCCATAAAACTCCTAAAATAAAACCTAAGCAGAACACTCCAAATATATTTTTCAAAGAAGAAGTAATTCCAATAGTTTCATTTAAAGTATGTCCTGCTACTGCTAAGTCGCTTCAGTCGTGTCTGACTCTGTGCGACCCCATAGATGGCAACCCACCAGGCTCCCCCATCCTTGGGATTCTCCAGGCAAGAACACTGGAGTGGGTTGCCATTTCCTTCTGCACTGCATGAAAGTGAAAAGTGAAAGTGAAGTCGGTCAGTCGTGTCTGACTCTTAGCGACCCCATGGACTGCAACCTACCAGGCTCCTCCACCCATGGGATTTTCCAGGCAAGAGTACTGGAGTGGGTTGCCATTACCTTCTCCAAAAGTATGTCCAGATGGTCTCAAAACTAATATATGGTAAGAGGAAGAAGACTATATGGCTAGTAAGACACTCGATTTTAAATGGTGGTGTTGGAGAAGACTCTTGAGAGTCCCTTGGACTGTAAGGAGATTAAACCATTTTATCCTAAAGGAAATTTGTCCTCAATATTCATTGGAATGACCAATTCTGAAGCTGTAACTCCAATACTTTGGCCACCTGATGCGAAGAACTGACTCATTAGAAAAGACCCTGATGCTCAGAAAGATCGAAGGCAGGAGGATAAGGGGTCAACAGAGGATGAGATGGTTGGATGGCATTACTGACTTGATGAACATGAGTTTGAGCATGCTCTGGAGTTGGTGTTGGACAGGGAAGCCTGGCATGCTGCAGTCAATGGAATAGCAAATAGTCAGACACGACTGAGCAACTGAACTGAACTGACCTAAGACATTAAGGGCCAAGTGTACAACTTTTAGTGATTCACAATTTTAAAATGTTATACTCTGTTTAGAGTTATAAAATATTGGATACATTCCCTGTGTTATACCATATATCCTGTAGCTATTTGTTTTTTATATAGTAGTTTGTACCTCTTCATCCTCCTGTCCCTCCCTCCTTTCCTCTCCTGATTGGTAATCACTAGTATGTTCTCTGTATCTGTGAATCTCCTTATTTTTGTTGTTGTTGTTATATTCACTAATTTGTTTTATATTTTTAGAGTTTACATACAGTGATGATATATATTGGTTGTTTTCTCTGACTTATTTCACTTAGTGTAATGCTTCTAAGTCCATCCATTTTATTGCAAGCAGCAGAGTTTCATTCTTTCTAATGACTGAGTGGTATTCCATTGTATATACCTATATACATCCCTTCTTCTTTATCCTTTCATCTGCTGATAAACATTTAGGTTGCTTCCATATCTTGGCAACTGTAGGTAATGGAGAAAATGGATATTCTAACTTGTCACTCTTTTGATCACTAGTGCAATGCCAATGCTGCTACCGCACTCTCTAATGTTTTATATCCACATATCAAGATGTTGATCAACACTGTTGTAGGCTGAGACAGATAATAGTGATGGAATTGCAGGACCCTTGTAATACGTGTATAATTTACTCTGCAGTTCATACTATTCACACCTATTAGAGCATTTCAAGTGGTGAGGTTTTACCCTGTACTTCAAATATCTTCCTTCTCCAGTTTTTCACATTTCAGAGCAAAATATTTCTCTCTTTATTCTCTTGCGCCTTTACCCTTTTTAATGGTGATTTTTTTGTTTGTTTGTTTTTGTTTGGGGGTTAAGTGAGCATTTGTGCCCTGAGGCACCAGTCCTGGATGTTGCTTGTTTCAAATATTTGAGAACAAGTAAAGCAAGCCTCTTTTTCAGGGTAGACTGTCAGAGAGAAGATTTTTTTGTCAGTTTTTTTTTGACCTAAAAGGAATTCTGAGATTGGTACTTAAATTTCCTTGTGGACATGTTCCCTGAAAAGACATATCTTTAAATTGGTAGTCAAGGCTTTAATGAGAACCTTATTTCTCTTTTTCTTTTTTTTATAAAATGAGTCAAATAGACCTAACCTTCAATCTCATGTAATAGCATTTGCGAGACCATTTTTGGTTAAGATCTAATTAATTTGCAGACAGTAGCTGATTTTCATATAAACTTACTATAACTATAAAAAATGTTTATTTAAAAGTGGGTGGAAATATGCTAAATTAATTTGAAAACCAATATCATAAATGCTTCCCAGGTGGCATATTAGGGGTAAAGAATCCTCCTGCCAATGCAGGAGATGCTAGAGATTCAGGTTAGATCCCTGGGTCAGGAAGATCCCCTGGAGTAGAAAATGGCAACCTGCTCCAATATTCTTGCCTGGGAAATCCCATGGGCAGAGGAGCCTGGTGGGCTACAGTCCATGGGGTTGAAAAGGCTTAGACACGACTGAATGATTGAGCACAAATCTTAAACAGTGTTAAATGTGTTATTGGTTTATGAAGATAACATCCCAGGGAAAAAATGGGAATACATTCTAGAGAAAGAAAGTGAAAGTCACTCAGTTGTGCCCGACTTTTTGTGACCCCAAGGACTATACAGTCCATGGAATTCTGCAGGCTAGAATACTGGATTGGGTAGCCGTTCCCTTCTTCAGGGGACCTTCCCACCCAGGGATCAAACCCAGGTCTTCCACACTGCAGGTGGATTCTTTACCAGCTGAGCTACCGGGAAAGCCACACATTCTGGAGAGTGGCTCTCAAATGAGAAGCCCTTTTGGCAGCTCCAGTGACTTCCTGCATTCTGCTTTTGATATCACTTGTCACCACATGGAGGTTTGAGGGAAACAAGACCTATTAGGAGTTACTTGTAGACCCACGGAGGGCAGAAGCCATATGTTACACTTTGGATACCTTCAGTGCCAATGCAGTATCTTGGGAAGGTGCTTAGTTGATATTTATTCAGTGGGTGACTGTTTCAACAGAGTTTTATTAACTACTTTTTTGGGCATCTTAACATGGTTGTCAGGAGAAGGCAATGGCAACCCACTCCAGTACTCTTGCCTGGAAAATCCCATGGACGGAGGATCTTTGTAGGCTGCAGTCCATGGGGTCGCGAAGAATTGGACACAACTGAGCGACTTCACTTTCACTTCTCACTTTCATGCGTTGGAGAAGGAACTGGCAACCCACTCCAGTGTTCTTGCCTGGAGAATCCCAAGGATGGGGGAGCCTGGTGGGCTGCCATCCATGGGGTCGCACAGAGTCAGACACAACTGAAGCGACGCAGCAGCAGCAGCAGCAACATGGTTGTCAACTTTCATAAACCATTTATATCAATGTCCTTTATTGTAAACACATGGATTTGTGGGTTCTTTGGCTGCCTGCAGCTGTTCTCAAAGGAAGTTATTACTTATGGGTATTCATCATATATCCTGAAACATCAAACAAAACTATTTTCACAGATTCTCATTATCTGTAGAGACCAAGCCCTTAATAGAGCATCCAGGGCCTGCCACAGTTTTGTGTGTGCTTACTTTGATAGTCTTATTTCCTACTTTTCCTACTTATTTCAATCTTTGGGTTTTAGCCTGAGAAGGAATAATTAGCCTTGTTATTCCTTCTCTTAGGATCTCCTCCTTCCTCATGTTATCAGGCAGAATTGCATGTATTCTTCCTAGGTTTCCCTGGTGGCTCAATGGTGAAGAATCTGCCTGCAGTGGAGGAGACCTGAGTTTGATCCCTGGGTCAGAATATAGAATTTCATAATTATTTTTACTTTTTAATGTTATTTCCTTTGCTATCATCTCTTTTTATCATATTTTCTTACCAAAATACCTTTACATTCTTTTTGAAGTCAATATTAACAGAATTACTTCAAAGAATGTATGAGAGTTTTTGTTTTGCCTTTTTACTACCAAAATGATGATATTTCATATTCGAATTTACTATGTACTTTTCAGGATTAATCCATCTGGACAGATAAATAGATAAAATAAATGACTTATTTTTTCCTTTTTTGCTTGATATTTCCCCCTGGTCTCCATGCTTCAAGTAACCAAATTATTTGCTAGCCTAATGTCCTGGTGCTATAGCTAACTAATGCATCCCTTAGGTGGGCTGTGTAGCAGAAAACCAGATAGGTTATCAAGAGATCTGGATTCTAGAACCCTTTCTCTTTTAATTACTTTCTTTAGCTTGGGCAAGTCACCTTACGTCTCTGAACTTTATTTTCCTCATGTATAAAAGGAGAGGATCAGCAGTAACAAGAGTAACTAGCATGAATCAAGTTACACAGATGTCTTATTAGGGCAGGACAATGCAGTTGACAATCTTGGGGCTTATATGAAACTGTGGAGACCCATGTTCAATCCTTGGGTCAGGAAAATCCCCTGGAGGAGGAAATGGCAACCCACTCCAGTATTCTTGCCTGGAGAATCCCATGGACACAGGAGGCTGGTGGGCTACAGTCCATGGGGTCTTACAGAGTTGGACATTACTGAGCAAGAAACACACCACTCCTAAAGTATTTTTTTGAGTATGTTTTAACTCTATGAATACTTATAGGCTAATTCAGAAGACAACCAGTTTTTAATCCCTTGGTATGAATATCTACAAGTATGTTTCCAGCTTTAAAATCCTGTAATATTTATTACCGGTATTAGTGAACTCAGGGCTATCATAACAAAATGCCACAAACTGAATGTCTTCAACAGAAGTTTAATTTCTCACAGTTCTGGAAGCTGGAAGTACAAGATCATGGTGTCAGCATGGTCAGGTTCTGGCGAGAGTTCCCTTATATGCAGATGGCTGCCTTCTACCTGTGTCTTCACGTGGTCTTTCTTGGTTATGTACATGTAGAGATCTCTGTGTCTCTTTCTCCCTCTTCCTATAACGCCATTAATTCTATCTAAACCCAATTATTCTCTAAAGATCTCATCACCAAATATCATCATGTTGGGGGTTAGGTCTTCATGTTGAGTTTTAGGGGACACAAATATTCAGTCCCTAGCATAACCATTTAGTGTGTCTGCCTGGAAATGTTGGAAAGGATAGATTAAGCAGTTAAAGGTTCTAAAGGACTCACTGCCATTTTTCTTTGATGGTGTATGATTGAGAAGGAAGAAGAGCATTCCTACATCTGAAGATTGTACAGATAATGTGAGCTTGTTGTTTTCTGTCTCTGTTATTGAAAGAACAAGGAACTATCTTACAAATTAAGGAAGGATGAATTTAGAATATATAAAAGAAAAAAAAATCTAAAAGTTAACCAAATCTCCTGATTTAAAAAAAAAAATAGAGAATTTTATGCTAAGATTCCTTACCAAAAGGCTAAGCTAATTTTCCTCTCCTTATCTCCTTCACTTTTTTCATCTTAAAAGTAAAAAAAAAAAAACAAAACCTAGGAATTACTAACAGGCATTTGTTTTAACCTTTAGGGTTCCTCTAGCCATATGAAAATTATGTTATCAATAAAGAGTATATTAGGTAAATAAATGCTAGATTCTGCCACTAGCTTCCATGCAATTGTTTGCGAAAGGATAACATATAAACTCAGTTTATTTTAATCTAGACTCATTTTGTCAATGATGTCATATTCATATGTTTGGGTTTCATTCCAAACATATCTTTACTATGCTAATTTAGACAATCAGAATTGAGCATTGTAGAACCAAGAGCATTTAACAGGTAAAAAACAGATGTAATAAAAGTTTACAACATTTGGAAAGTAACTTAAAACTAAATTTTCATATCAATCCATTCATTAGTTTAAAGACTGTGTATTTTAGCTTTATCCTGATTCATTCAGCTCAGTTCAATTCAGTCGCTCAGTTGTGTCCAGCTCTTTGCGACCCCATGAACTGCAGCACACCAGGCCTCCCTGTCCATCACCAACTCCTGGAGTTTACCCAAACTCATGTCTATTGAGTCGGTGATGACATCTAACCATGCTTATATCTTTCCTTTTCTCCTTTGCCTTTCACTTCTCTTCTTTTCACAGCTATTTGTAAGGCCTCCCCAGACAGCCATTTTGCTTTTTTGCATTTCTTTTCCATGGGGATGGTCTTGATCCCTGTCTCCTGTACAGTGTCACGAACCTCTGTCTATAGTTCATCAGACACTCTATCTATCAGAACTAGTCCCTTAAATCTATTTCTCACTTCCACTGTATAATCATAAGGGATTTGATTTAGGTCATACCTGAATGGTCTAGTGGTTTTTCCTACTTTCTTCAATTTGAGTCTGAATTTGGCAATAAGGAGTTCATGATCTGAGCCACATTCAGCTCCTGGTCTTGTTTTAGTTGACTGTATAGAGCTTTGGCTGCAAAGAATATAATCAATCTGATTTTGATGTTGACCATCTGGTGATGTCTTCTCTTGTGTTGTGTTGTTGGAAGAGGGTGTTTGCTATGACCAGTGCATTTTCTTGGCAAAACTCTATTAGCCTTTGCCCTGCTTCATTCTGTATTCCAAGGCCAAATTTGCCTGTTACTCCAGGTAGCTCTTGACTTCCTACTTTTACATTCCAGTCCCCTATAATGAAAAGGACATCTTTTTTGGGTGTTAGTTCTAAAAGGTCTTGTAGGTCTTCATAGAACTGTTCAACTTCAGCTTCTTCAGGGTTATTGGTTGGGGCATAGACTTGGATTACTGTGATATTGAATGGTTTGCCCTGGAAATGAACAGAGATCATTGTATCATTTTTGAGATTGCATCCAAGTACTGCATTTCAGACTCTTTTGTAGACCATGATATGGCTACTCATTTTTTTTTAAGGGATTCCTGTCCACAGTAGTAGATATAATTAATAGTCATCTGAGTTAAAGTCACCCATTCCAGTCCATTTTAGTTCACTGATTCCTAGAATGTCGACGTTCACTCTTGCCATCTGCTGTTTGACCACTTCCAATTTGCCTTGATTCATGGACCTAACATTCCAGGTTCCTATGCAATATTGCTCTTTACAGCATCAGACCTTGCTGCTATCACCAGTCACATCCACAACTGGGTGGTGTTTTTGCTTTGGCTCCATCCTTTCATTCTTTTCCATTTTAGATTATTATAAAATATTGATTATAGTTCTCTGTGCTATACAGTAGATACTTGTTGGTTATCTATTTTATATATTGTCCTGAGTATATAGTTATGTTAAATGAATGAAATAATTCCATTTGTAGCAACATGGATGGACCTAGAGATTATCTTAAGTGAAGTAACTCAGATAAAGGCAGATATCATATGATATTTGGAAATCTGAATCACATTTAAATAACAGTCTGCATAGAATTTTTCAAACTCACTCTCATTTTGATGTAGATTACTGAGTCTTCTTGTTCCCCTTTATGTGGTTCACATTTTCCAAGAAAATAGGCTATTGGGAAAGTTGAATGTTAGTGCTACCTAAATGTGTTAAAGCCAGATATTTTAAGAATATTTTCATCATTTTCCCACCCAGGACACCAAATGCTTTCTTGGATGTTTAGGTTTGCATTTGCCCACTGTCCTTCCTGGGTTTTGTTTTATTTTGTTTAGAAACAACTTCAGATAGCATCACACATTTGCATCCCTTTTCCCCAAAATGTTGCATGGTTTGAACAGAAGCAGATCCCTCACAGTCACTAATGAGTTTGTTTTGGCTGAGAATAAAGTGAGATTATTTTGGCTTGACTTTGATAATTGTGGTCAGCAGTCTCTTAAATTTCGATGTCTGGTGTTATTTGCTTTAGCAGGCAGCAGCTTGGAGGAGGAGAATGCCTTCAAAAACAGAATTCATGTCGTGTCTGGGATTTGCACTGGACTATTTCTCTGTGACTTGTAAAATCAAAGGGTACAGAAATTAAAGCTACTTTCTTAGAAATGGAGAAAAAGCAACCTGGAAATAAAATCTGAGATTATGTGATTTTTAAGTTAGTAATTGTCAAGGCTAAATGTCTTGAAAAAGGCAGACTAGTACTAAATAAGGAAGTGAATTTAGTGAACTCACTAAGGAAAGACCTTGTAAGTAACCAGCTATCTTTGCCTTTCCACACAGATCAGTAATAATTATTCTCTCATGTTAGCCCAGGTGTTCCTGCTAGTTCCTGTCTCATTATGAGCCAATGACTGTTGCATTTTATATTCATCTTTTTGATCTCTGTCATCAGCAGTTTTCTCTACATCCTGTTCTAGTTTCTCGTTTGGAGGTTGAAAGTAAATTACATCACCCATCTAACCAACCTCCTTCCCAACCAACCACTTAAGTTGTCAAAAGCCAAAGACTGGAATTCTTTTTCATGTTTTTACTTTATAATGCTTAATAGAGTACCTGGCACATAGTAAGCCATTAATAAAGGAAATGCATGGCTAGCTGTTTCTGCTTTTTTTCACAAAGTTGGAAGAAAAAAAAAATCTGCCACTTTTTTATGCTGTTGTTCTTTTTTTTGTTGAGAAAGATAAGAAATAAATAGGTAGAATATTAGAGTATCAAAATATAGAATTATGCTTCATTGTATTTTATTGGCAAAAGGAGGCAAATTGGAAAGACTTTATATGTATTTATGATACATAATCCAGTATATTATGTATTTGATTTAATATACTATTACATATATATTGTGAGAGTATTTTAAAGATGTTAATCTGTTTTAATCATTCCCTCATTCATTTTTATTGTTAGCAAATGTATATATGTGCACAATTTGAAGGGTAAATAGTTCTACAATAAAATTTAAAAAATATTCTGTGACATTTGCCTTCATTTGCCTCACCCCAAGTTCAACTACTTTCATTTATTTTAGCTAATTATGTTGGTTTTTTGAAACGTATATCCAAAAATTGCGTTTGGCTTATGGATTTTTCTTTTTTTCAGATTTAAGGATTAACTACTGCCTTCTCACTATGAATTATAAGGATGTTTTTCTTTTGTCTCACCCTATCCTAATTAGATAGGCACCCTTCCTATTACCCCATCTAGTAATTATGTAATTTTATTAGATCAATATATTCAGTGTTTATATTGGTTTATGGGTGTTTTTGAAACTCTTGACTTGTATAAGTAAACTATGATAATCATTCTTTTCATGTAACATTTTATTATCCCTGGAGTTATTCATTTTCTAGATTTTTTTTCTTTACTTTGTTATTTGTCTTCTCTTGGCTAGAAAAAAAACCAAACTCTGATGATTCAGTAAATGTTTCCTCAAGATGATCAGATCCATCAGTTTCATATTTCAGAAAAAGCTCTCATAGCATTTCTGACCTATTCAATCTCAGCTCAATTATTATATTTATATCTGTCATCCTGGGACCTCTTTCCTCATCCACTTTTCTTCTCATTCTCTCCTCTGCTCTTGTTTGATTTACTCTTTTCTTTTAGTGAAATTCACCCTTCTGTAGTTTACTGAGAAAGGATTTGGAGTTAAAATTTTCATAACCAGGAATGTCTGAAAATACCTTTTTCTTTTCTCACACTTGAATGATAATTAAATGAGTTATAGAAGTTTAAGCTGGAAAAACTTTTCCTTCAGAATTTTGTATGTGATTTCCTTCTGGATTTCATTAGGGGCAAGACATTAGAAGCTTTTGAGATCTTTATCTACACTGTTCTAAAATTTCACTAAGATTTACCTTCTTAGGAATCTATATTAATTGAGTTTATTATAGACAGAGAGGCCTGGCGTGCTGCGATTCATGGGGTTGCAGAGTTGGACACGACTGAGCAACTGAACTGAACTGAACTGAAGCATTCAGAATTTCTTTTAATTTAGAAATATGTATTCTTAAAATTTTCATGAACTATTTTTGTTTTAATGATTTGCTTGCCTAATTTCTTTTATTCTCTAGCTCTGGAGCTCCTAAGAGCCAAATGTTAGACCCTCTGGATATGTTTTCTAATTTTTTTTCTCTCCTAATTTCCATCTGTCTTTTTATTCTACTTTGAAAGACTTCCTCAACTTGATCTTATCCTCTAGTGAGTTTCTCTTTTAGTTTCTGCTACTTTGTTTAAAGGCTTCCCTGATTGTTCAATTGGTAAAGAATTCACCTGCAATGCAGGAGACCCCAATTTGATTCCTGGGTTGGGAAGATCCACTGGACAAGGGGTAAGCTACCCGCTCCAGTATTCTTGGGCTTCCCTAGTGGCTCAGCCAGTAAAGAATCTGCCTGCAATGAGGGAGACCTGGGTTCGATCCCTGGGTTGGGAAGATCCCCTGGAGAAGGGAATGGCTGCCCTCTCTAGTATTCTGGCCTGGAGAATTCCATGGAATATAGTCCATGGGGGAATATAGTCCATGGGGGAATATAGTCCATGGGGTCACAAAGAGTTGGACATGACTGAGTGACTTTCACTTTCACCTTTCTCTTTGTTTAAAGTTCTGAAAGGTCTTTATTTGCTCAATATTCTGTTTTCAGAGGGTCCACTTCCAGTGACATGGTAGAAATATATATATGAAAAAATGGTTTTAGTGATAGCCTTTTATTTTCTGTTTTCTCCCCATCAAGGTTTTTCAAAATTTATTTTTTAATTGGAATATAATTGCTTTACAATGTTGTATTAGTTTCTACTGTACGGCTATGTGAATCAGCAATATGCACACATATATTCCCTCCCTCTTGAACCTCCCTCCCACTGTCCCCCATCCCACCTCTCTGGGTCATCACAGGGCTCCAGGCTGAGCTCCCTCTGCTATACAGCAGCTTCCTACTAGCTATTTGTTTCACACATGGTAGTGTATATATGTCAATGCTACTCTCTCAAGTTGTCCCAAGCCCTCCTTCCCCAACTGTGTCCACAAGTCCATTCTTTAAGTGCATCTCTATTACTGCCCTGCAAATAGGTTCATGAGTACCATTTTTCTAGATTCCATATACATGTGTTAACATATGATATTTTGTTTTTCTCTTTCTGACTTATTCCACTCTGTATGACAGACTCCTGGCTCATCCATATTACTACAAGTGACCCAATTTCATTCCTTTTTATGGCTGAGTAATATTCATGGGGTTGCAAAGAGTTGGACATGACTGAGCAACTGAGCTAAACTGAACTGAATATTCTATTGTATATATATACCACATCTTCTTTATCAATTCCTCTGTCAGTGGACATCTAGGTTTTTCTGTGTCCTGGCTATGGTAACTAGTGTTGCAATGAATATTGAGGTACATGTTTCTTTTTGAATTCCCCTTATAAGATTTCAATGTGTCCCAACTTATTTTTATTCTATAGTTTGAATCGGTTACTCTTTTTGTGTCAGACATTTTCCTCGGATACCTGATCATTCTTGTTTTTCTGCTTCTCTTTAGAATTAGCAAGGTTGAGTTATATGAAGTTAGCTGCCCATGCTAGCTTAAGAGTACAATATCTACTTGGGCTGTTCAGTTGGAAAACCTTATGTCAACAGAGTTAGGTCTTTCCTCTTGAACTTTGTATTTCCCAGAACAGACTTCCAAATTGGCTGCCTGGAGGAGGAAGACTTAGTTTTCAGTCTTTGGACTAAGTTAGGGAAGCTGGTGAGAGATTTCAGTATGACCGTGATCAAGCCAAACTTCTCTGTTTGGCTTCTGTTAGTGAGCCTATAACATACCCATTTTAAAATCCAGTCTTTTGCAAAAAGTGTAAGTAGAAAGGAATCAGTATCCTCGCTATGTGGCAGTGAGTTGTGGAGATGAATGCTTTGTATACACTCAAGGTGACTTCTTATTTTTTAAAAAACACCGATTTCCTCCCATTCAGCCACACTTCTAGATATTCTATGATATAAGTCAGATTTGGCTTTTGCTGTTTCTACTTTAAAATTTAATATTTTGTTCTGTCTGTTTAATCCTTTAACTCTGCTACCCTGATACATAACTTCTGGGATCATGACACCATTCTGCTCTTTCTCATTTTCTCAGTGTGTTAAGTTTTAATGATATTTAAGATAGTGCTAGTGGTAAAGAACCTACCTGCCAGTGCAGGAGACATAAGAGATGTGGGTTCAGTCCTTGGGTTGGGAAGATCCCCTGGAAAAGGGCATGGGAATTCACTCCAGTATTGTTGCCTGGAAAATCCCTATGGACAGAGGAGCTTGGTGAGTTACAGTCCATGGAGTCGCAAAGAGTCAGATACAGCTGAAGCGACTGAGCATGCACACAAGCAAAAAGCGCAAGTGCATGTAAGTTTCTTCTCTGCCATTTTTACCTGGAAGTCTACTTTTTATGTTATCTAAAATGATTTCCAGAGATAAGTATGGATTTTTTTAAATAAAATTAGAATACTTTCCATTGTATGTTAGCATGCTATGTGTACTTAGGATGTCACTAAGTGAAAGAGAAACAATTATGCATGAATGGTTGTTTTGTTACCAAGTGTCTATGCCAATCTTACGAGTTTTCAATAGAACCATGAACTGTAACGTACCCACCAGAGTACTTTGTACATGCATGTACTCATAATCAAAGACTATTCAAGCTCAAAGAGACCCAGCACATACTGGTCCATCTCCTTCATTTTGCATATAAATACACCGGAGTTTCAAGGAGCCTAGCCCAGTGGGTCCTGCAGCTAATACAGGAGAAGCCGGAGCCAGGCTCACCCTCTTGGCTGGCCATGTTGCCTTCTCAGATGGTCCTGGTCACTGGCATTATCTCTGGTGGAAAAGCAAGTTTCACTTGGATGCTGTGAGGACTTGAAGCAAATATGTAAAATAATTTAATTTTAAAGAGAAGATCTGGTTACAGGGTCCAGTTAGCTTTGGGTCCGAAATCAGCATGCAAGATGTCAGTGCTTCCTCAAGTAGTATGTGAATTGAATAGTTAGTCACATTAAGGTTCATTATTTCTCAGTACTTAAAGGTAAAAATAGATCAATTTCCTGACTTTACTCATAACTGGTAAGATGCTGGAAGACAGGTATAATCTTAATTCATCTAATTTTAGCTGTTAAAAACTTATACATAAGATATTGGAGGCATTTGATTTTGAGGTATATATCATTTTAAACAAACTCAGTTTCACATAAGCGCAACATTGACTGTTTACATTGAAAAATGCACCTTTGAGGTTACAGGTCATTATCCTGGATAGAAAGTCTTCCCCTAGCAGGCTTCACTATTGCATTAAATAGATTAATTTCCTTCACATTTCTTGCATACAATTTTCAGGATTCCATCCACATGTTACATGATGTGAATTGTTCTTTTTAAAAAGTCTTGTGAGAGAAAATAAATTGCATGACCAATGAATATATACAGTGCATATAATCTTCTGAAGTCACCATTATTCCGACTTTTATAATGGGGTTTTATTAAGTTTGAGATTCTCGAGCTGAATTAAAATGTAGCAGTTGTATTTATCATAAAGAATGTCAAAAATGCATGGTCTCCAGAGGCCCAAAGAGGAAATGGAAAAGAACAAACATAATTGCAGCAGCATTTTGGCAGAGTATATGGAGAAGGAGACAAGAAAATGATAACAAATGTCTTCTTGACATGACATCAGCTTTGTACATAACCGACAATTTATTATAATGCTGGTGATTATGGTTCTATGTAAAGCATGAGTACCCATAGTGATCTACAAAGAGGAAATCATTTGTAGAAAAAGGAGAGTTCCTTAGAGATGTTTCAGTAGACAGAACCACAAGAAAATGTAGTATGCTTTAATAAGGGGGGAAGATAAATATGGATATGGGGCTGATTTATTGTTTCTCTGCAGCAATGAGATAATTAATATCCTAGGTCTTTGAAGTTGTTTTTCAATAGAGAACACCAAATTATTTCAAAATTTGCATTTCACATCTCATTGGTTACTTAGTTACCGTTACTGGGATGATTATATGACATGACGTTTAGCACTCATTATCAAGATAGCTTATTTCATGGCAGATATAGTTACAATTTTTGTTTCACAAAGGCTTTGAAGACTCTTACCTCTTAAGCTCCTAAAGTAAATACTTGAAAAAAAAATCTATAATTACCTGCTGCAGCGATTTGGCCCAAGTCTTCCCTGTGGCTTTCTGTGAAGTGCAGTAGGTAACTAAGCACCATCCATCTGTCAAACCCAGAGCAACTGTTAAAAAAATACCCAGCCCATTTTTTTCTCCTGATTTGGAAGTTGGTTACACAACAGCTGTTAGCAGAGATACAGGTGAATCTTATGTAAATACTGCCATATTCCTTTAAAACTGGAATAAATCACTTTCTACATGCCGTGTGTGAATTAGCATATTTATTCTTTCACACCTGCCAAATATACATTTCTTTTGTTCGTGTACATCAAATAGGGACCGGAGAAGCATAAAGCTTCTAGCATATTGCATAATTATAGACAATATTCTGTAGAATGAAGTGTGTATGAATTTTCCCTGACATATATGAAAGAAATTTCAAAAACTTCCATACTTAAGGATTTCATTTGACACAAGACAAGAATTTAGACGTGGGAGATATTTCTGAAGAAATCGGATCTGATGTGTTTTTAGTGGCTATGACAAAAATGACTTGGAAATACTAGAAAGCATCTCATCATTAGTTTACACCTCTAATGAGCCCACGATATAGAAAAAAGGAAAGAAAAAAAACACATTTTTAAGGGGAGCTAGGTGATTTCTTACCTGAAAGATTTTTATAACATGTTAAGAAATTAACTCTTAACTACCATGCAATGATTGTGCATACTGAATATATTTAAATGCGGGTGGTTCATAGGTATTTGTATACTTAGTGAGTTTTTTTCACCCCACTTGCTGGAATTTGAGTATTCTGTATAGATTATTATTATTCTGTATAGATTATTATCTCTCATAGGGCAGAGATTCTATCTTCTATTAAACTGTTATGTTATGTCCTCAAGATAGAGTTCTGCAGAATTCTAACTTAATAAATATAGCATCACAGAAAGTCCAGGCAAATATATTTTTCCCTTAATGGAGGAAAACATTTTAAAAAATAATTTTAAAAATCTTAATGTTCTTACTAATTGTCGAAAACTAATATAAATGGTTTGGGGCATAACTTTAGGGAGAAAAATTTATTTGCTTACTGGTAAATAGTTAATTCCCAGGATTTCTGGACATGCAGCATCTAACTGAAAATTTTGTGCCATGATTTCTGAGCTCTTTCTTCTAAAATTTTATTTGATTCAGAAAGTAATTCAGAACACTTACATGATGAAGTTTTCCTAGTAGCTACATTGAGAGAAAATTCACTCTTTAAAGTGTATAATTTAGTAGTTTTTTTTTTTTAATATGTTTATAGTGATACAACCATCACCACACTCAAATTCCAGGACATTTTCATCACCCTCTGCCTGCCACCACTCCAAAAAAAACACTCTACCATAAGCAGTCATTCCCCACTGAATGAAAGAAAGTCAACTGAGATGCATGAAGCTACTCTAAGGTATTATAAAACCAGGGAGGGAGTCGCTGATGTACAAAAAGCTTGGTTGCAATGATGACTCCTTCATAATCACTGTCATGATATAATTTATAGTTATGGCTACAAATGTGATGAATTGATGCATTTTTAAATGGTGGTCTTCAATACAGGTTTTAATGTTTCTCTGTAGGAGGAAGGACTCAGAGAGGCAGTTTAAATTGAAGGAAAGGCTAAGAACTTTATAGCTGACTTTTCATAGCCTGGTCTGGTCTACTCTGAGTATACATTTCTGGGGTCTCATTTAGCGGAGAGGTGGTTGGAAATTAAGAGACTTGTCTTGCACCATCTTCAACAAGCGAGCTACCCTCTGTACTTAAATATTTGAGTAGTCTCACTGTGGTTAATGGAAATCATTGGGGGTCTAACCTTGTGCAGACATCATTGTCAGATGACGTTGTGTCCTAGCAAAGGACAATGTAATGCTTTTTTCCCTTAGATTTAAGCAGAGTCAGACACGACTGAGCGACTGGACTGAACTGAACTGAATGATTACTCCTTCTCTCCTCGAGCTTTTGAAGGTGCCCACCATACTTGTCTGGAACCTCTGGTTTCCTGACTTGATTTGTTAGTCAACTTGGTCCTCCTGTGTTTCTCACTGCGCAAGGCCCACAGCTCATCTGGCTCAGTTTGCTTCCCAACAGTGGCTGGGTATCTTGACCACAGTCCTAGCATTCCCTTCTAGAATCTGCCACACCAGACCAGCAGTCAGAGCTTAAGATCCCCTGTCCTCCCTGTGACTCACCTGTTTTTGGTATCCTTTTTATCTGTTTGTTTTTCTTTTTGATATAATTTTTGTATCAAAATTATATCAAAATTTGTAATTTTATTTTGTCCACTTGTTTCCTGAAGTATTTAATTCTAGCCAGTATTTTTCAGTTAGGGGACAAATCCTTTGAAGTAAAGAGCCCTGCCTGTATATGCTTCCTTGGTTGGCTGTGGATAGAGACAGCTTTGGGGCTTAAAAATCCCCTGGAATAAAATCAATGGGCATTTTTAACTGTTCATTTCCTGATCATGCATTAGAACCTAAATAAAATGCTTCGAGGGACTAAGGGACTAAGTCCACATTATTAGCTTACTAAGCATTTCTTATTTATTTGAAAATTCTTTTTTCTTTTTTTCTGGGAGGGCACCAATAATTGGGGAATATGTTTCCAACATGCAAAATGAGTTGTATCTTTCCATAAGCAAGCCTATAATTGGGCTCCTGCAGCCACACAGCTTCTCATATGGTACTTATGAGTCAATTAAAGCACCCTAACAAGCAATTACGTGTTTATTGTTTAATTCAATTTCCACAACTCATGCTGTTCCACTCAAAAGTTGCATATATGTCATTCAGCATGTAATAATAAGCACACATTTTATTCAAATATAGTTTTTGAAGAATGGGATCTCCAAATACCATGCTTT
This sequence comes from Oryx dammah, assembly GCF_014754425.2. NCBI lineage: Eukaryota > Metazoa > Chordata > Mammalia > Artiodactyla > Bovidae > Oryx > Oryx dammah. Next base: position 76,037,804 of record NW_024070211.1, read on the forward strand.
CACCCACTGTGCTCTGCACAGGAAGATAAAAAATACTAGGAGAAAATGAAAACACTTGGAATACGGCAAGAACTGGCTTTTCATTCCAAATTGACTCATTTGGATAATGGCAAGTGAAAATGTCTTCTCTACTACCTGTAGTTATCACAGAAATGGAGTTGCTGGGACATCCACTGAGAGAATTAGGGTACGAGACGATGGGTAGTTTGAACTTTAGTGGTTGATGTCTGAAGGGGAAGAGCCTAGGTTTGATCCTTGAGTGAAGTTGGCTTGGTCAGTCCTGGGTGACCCCAGTCTCTCCCCTGGGAAATGCCATGGTGGGGGCCTCCTTCCCTGTTGCCAATGATGATACCAAGGCTCCTGACCATGCCCCACATCAGTGCTGGCCACTTGCATGAAGGATTAGAACAGAGGCCAGAGTAAATAGGCACAGACGTGCTGGGAAGACAACTGCACGCAGCATGTGGGAGCCCATCTTGATATCCATCCCATCCCTGGCCAGCTTGTGCCTCTCGAGCTTGGATGGCGGGAGTGGCTCAAGGCTCTCCTCTCTCATGGTGGACAGTTCAGAGCAGGAGCAATGAGGCATACTTCTTGTGAATGAGAGCTTAGACTTAGCCTTCTTTTCCAGGACTCACATGCTCAATCACTAAGTCTTGTCTGACTCTTTGGGACCCATGAACTTTAGCCCACCAGGCTCCTCTGTCTATGGGGATTCTCCAGGCAAAAATATTGGATGGGGTGCCATTTCCACAGGATCTTCCTGACCCAGTGATCTGAACCCACATCTCCTGCATTGGTAGGTGGGTTCTTTACCACTGAGCCACCAGGGAAGCCACTTTTTCAGGACTTAGAACTTCCTATTCCTTCTAACTGTTCTCCTTCTCAATTTTAATATTTCTCTGCAGAGACTGTTCCTTCATTCATGAAGCCAACAATCCAAGGGTTACAGTTGGATGGAGGGAAAGTGGCTTCGCAGTTCCCATGGCTCAGACTGCCCCCAATCCTGGTATTTGCCACTGAAATGCACTTTTATTTACTATAGATGTGTGTAGTCTTCCTTATGCTTTGTCGTGAATAAGAAATAAATCTGTCTGTTTTCCCTAAGGGTACCCAACAGAGGGTGGGGAGAGTAATTCTAAGGATAGCTGAGTGGCTGAGGGAAGTCAGGCTGGTTGATTGAAAAACCAGAGAATTAAAACAAAACCAACCTGTTGGGAGAGCAAGGACGAGGAAGTCGTGGTAAGCCTGATTGTGTCAACTCTTTTTCTTATTTTTGGAAGTAGATGAGGTAGGCTTGGTTCTTATTCCAGTGGATGAGCTACGAAGAAATACCTTTGCCATATATTGTAGGCTGGCTAAAAGCTCCCCAAAATGTAGAAGCCTGAATCCCAGGAACCTGTAAATATCTTATTTCCACGGCAAAGAGGACCTTGCAGATGTGATTAATTAAGTTAAGACTGTGAGAGGAGAATATGCTGGATCACCCAGGTGGATCCAATGCAATGACAACAGAGCTTCTAAGTAAGAGGGAGGCAGGATGCCCTTTGATGACACAGAGGGAAAGTGGCCTGCTCATATGCTCATGCCACACTCTTGGATTTGAAGGCTGAGGAAGGGGCTAGGAGTGAAGGACGCGGTCAGCCGCAGGAACTGGAAAGGGCCTGGTGCCTGATTCTCCATAGAACCTTCAGAAGGAACTGGTCCTGATGACATTTGGACTTCAGCCCAAGGAAACTGATTTAGGACTTCTGACTCCTAGAACTGTAAGAGAAAATAATTTCTGTTCTTGCAACCTGCTAAGATTTTGGTAATTTGTTACAGTGACAACAAAAAAACAGTAATACCCTGGAAACAGTAACATTAAAAAGCATCTCATGGGTCTTTCCTGAAACTAAAGGGCCAATAGTTGAGCTCTTCAGTACAGCAGGGGTCCCCAAACTCTAAGCTAAACACTGGCATCTGCTGTCAGAGCAATAGTGGAAATAGACTAGAAATAAAGTGCATAATAAATATAATGCGCTTGAATCATCCACAAGCCATCTACCTCTTTCCCCTCGTCCCCCAGTGTGTGGAAAGATTGTCTTCCATGAAACTGGGTCCTGGTGCCAAGAAGGTTGGGGACTGCTGCAGTAGAGTATTTAAGTCCTTCATCACCAGACACCCAAGGCAACATTCCCAGTGACCCCTGCCTCATACATTGTGGTGGGGTTTCAAAAAACCCTTCTATTGTGTGTGTGTGTGTGTGTGCACGCACACAGTCAGTCATGTCCAACTCTTTGTGATTGCATGGACTATAGTCAACCAAGCTCCTCTGTCCTTGGGATTTTCTAGGCAAGAATACTGGAGTGGGTTGCCATTTCTTTCTCCAAAGGATCTTCCTGACCCAGGGATTGAAGCCATGTCTCTTGTATCTCTTTCATCGGTAGGTGGGTTCTTTACCACTGGGCTACCTGGGAAGTCCTCTACTGTATTAAGGAGAAGGAGCACATTTGTAATAAACATCCTTACACCAGCCAATCACAGGCTCTACTCTCCAGATCTCAGCACCTAGTGGTAAAGCACATGTGTGGCAGGCTTCATATTTTTTAAATGCCTTTAAATTTGCATCCTTAATCCAATCAAATTTTTCTCTCTGCATCTTGTCTGCGTTATGGCTTCATATCAATCAGAAAGAATGCAAAGCCGTTGTCTTTTTGCCTGGGTGGGTGATTAATAGTAAATCTGGGGTGGGGAAGCCAAGCAAAAGTAACTTGTGTCATGATTTTCCCTGACTCAGGACTGATGTAAGAGGTGGAGAGTTTGGCTAAGGAACCAGCAAAAAGCTGAAGGATTTCTGTTCCATATCTTCTTCAGAACTCTGGGAAGAGAGGCCCTACAGGGGTGCCACTCCAGGAGGAGGGCCTCATTGCCTCCTCAGAAGCTCCCTGAGTTTCCTGTTACAGAGTCTGCAGAAATGCCCTCAAACCCTGGGAAGGGTGTGGTAGCTGCTGGTGTGGGTGGGCTTCACAGGAGAACATACTCTGACTCTCCCAGAACACTGATCACAGGGCCCCAGCAGAAAGTTCCATGCTGGGAGGTGCCAGGTGGGCTGAGCCCTCATCAGCTTAGAGGACAACAGCCCTCTGCTGAGGATCAGGCTGAGAGGGGAGCGTTCCTATGATTTTTCACCCTGAAAGGAGACTTCCCTGCTGGGTGAGCAGCCACCCGGTAGACAAGGGCCACTTTCACTGTAGACACTGGCAGTGACCCAGGGCACTTCTGAAGGACCTTCATACAGATCTGAGGCCCCTGATAGCTATTGGGCACCCAGATTCCTTCCTGGAGAGGAGAGGGGGAAGTGGCTGGAAGAGAAACTGCACATTTACCTGAAAATAATTATTTTAGATAGGAAGGAGGCTAATTAAAATAGCCAAATCTGAGATAGCTTTAATTGGCAATTTCACCTTTCCTGATTACCTACAAGGAAGGGTGCTCTTAAGAAAGATTGCATCAGTGTATGATGAAATATTTGGAGTGGAGTGCAGTTCTGCCCTTAGTCTCAGTAAGAGCTGACCTCCATGACTTAGAGCAGGGTTGCCAACCTTCTGGCACCAGGGACACTTTTTCTGTGGACAAAGTAGAGAGTATGGTTTAGGGAGAATTCGAGCATGTTACATTCATTGTGCACTTTATTTCTATTATTATTTACATCAGCTCCATCTCATCAAGCATTAGATCCTGGAAGTTGGGGACCCCTGCCTTAGAGGACCTTTCTCTGGCCCTCTTCCAGCCTGTTCCTTCTCAGAAGCAAGGATGCCATGATTCCTCATCCACTCCTTATCTAAACTCTGCCTAGTTGTCAGAACTTTGGAATCCACTGCCTTAAGAACCCTGACGGAGAAGGCAATGGCACCCCACTCCAGTACTCTTGCCTAGAAAATCCCATGGACGGAGGAGCCTTGTAGGCTGCAGTCCATGGGGTCCCTAAGAGTCGGACATGACTGAGCTACTTCACTTTCACTTTTCACTTTCATGCACTGGAGAAGGAAATGGCAACTCACTCCAGTGTTCTTGCCTGGAGAATCCCAGGGATGGGGGAGCCTGGTGGGCTGCCGTCTATGGGATTGCAGAGAGTCAGACACAACTGAAGTGACTTAGCAGCAGCAGCAAGAGCCCTGAACCAGCTTCAGTAACTTACAGGAGCCTCTTCTCTGAGTCTGACTTGTGATCAGCATTTGCACTGCCTCCATATATACCCTAAATCTGATGAGTGTACAAGGGTGGCCAATTTGTGAATTGAGCTTTGGAGTATTGACTGTAGTGCCCACTCACAAATGTAAGATGTTCCTTCTGGAGGTAGAATCCAGCTGGGATTGAGAAGAGAGAACTGGCCAGAGAGACAGGCCTGGGCCCACAGTTCCTGAGCTGCCACATTCCAGCCTGAACCTCCAAGTCATCCCAGAATTTATATTGGAACTTCATGTTCCACATCATGAAGACATGTATTTTAATTAGAATAGAACTGATCTATTACAGTTTTGTAAATTTCAATGATAACATCTAACTCTTTAGACTTACGATCTGTGACCTCTTATATTCCAGTGCTGGTCCCCACATGTATAAGGGGCAAGGTGGCATTGCATCATTAAATTAATTGTTCTTGTTACACAGACATGGAACAGGTAGTCACAAATGTTATGAGCCTTATCAAAGAAGAGGTACAGGATCTTAGAATGTGTATAGCAAGGGCCAGAGGCCAGCATATCTGCTTATTTCCCTGCACAGATATAAGTTGTGCCAGGCCCCTGGTCAGACTCATGTCTTCACTGTGTACATTCGTCAAGCCTCCCCTCCATCCAGGAAGGCTCCTGGCTGCCCAGTGTCTGAGTCCCCAGAGTCCTGCCCTTGCAAGACACTGAGTGGAATGAGCTTTTATTTCCATGTTTCTTTCACCTGCGTATCCCAGGCTTCTGTTGCAGGGTCTGCACTATAGAATACATTGTTTGAATGTTGTGTGAGCTGAGCAGTAGCCACCCCCTCCTTTTCAATGTACATATATCGAACTCTACCTGAAGTGGTTCCCAGTTTCAGAACAGCAAGCTAATAGAGCTCTTCTATTTTTCTAGCATGTCACCCTCATTTCTTGGAAATCATGACCTCTTGAATCAAGTTTTCCTACCTTTTCTTGTCAACTATTAGAGTTGGGCTCTAGTTAGGAACAACTTTGGGAAAGTAATGTGTCCTTGGTGAAGGTGATGAACACGAATAGATCTGAAGTAGTGGATTCCATCATTTATTTAGTCATTCCAGGTAGAATATTACCATGTCTTATCATAAGGCCAGTAACCCCTGCCCTCTTCATATCATAATTGAATAGAAGACAAACTTATGTCTCACTATCAGAGTTTAGAGGTGATGGGGGCAGAAAGTCTAGTCATTTAGCAGTAGTTAATAATCTGCTGATTTCAGTAATCATTAAAGCCTAAGAAGTCTGCCTAACCATCTCACATTGACAGCCAGTGTCCTCCAAAAATTAACTAGGAGTCATGCTGAGAATACATACAGATTCTTGCTTTATTTCTTTTGCTAAATTCTCAGATAATTTTACATTTCCTGCCAGGCCATTCCTTTTCATGCTGATAGAATTGAAAAGAATCATGTAACATGGGAAAGCAATTAACTCTTTTCCCCTCTTTGGTGATTTTTTTTTTTTCTCCCAAGGCTCAGGCTATGTCATGATTAAGAGAAAGATAAAGCTGAACTCAATTCCGTGCTTTATGCTCATTGCTAGACACTATGGATAGGAAAACCAAACAGACATGTGGAGGGTTCCAGGTCCTCTGACCACACCCACTCAACAGGTGACTGTTGTTATCTGGGAACTTCTGTCTCAGTAACTCAGCTCACCCACCTGCTTCTCCATCATTCCTTTAATGAGAGTGCCCAGCTGTTCCAGGCAGTCAGTCTGAGAGCTTTCTATCCAAAGCTGAAGATAGCTAAATCTCAAACAACACACAATAAGATTGTTCTAAAGCTATTTGAGCTAATTTTACTTGGGAGTACAATTTTCCTCCAGTAAAGAGAGCCATATTTCAAGTTTAATTAATAAAATATAATTAAGCATTGATTTGCTGTTCCTCTTAAAAGATTAATTTCGGGTAAAAATATATGACGGGGATAATCAATAGTAAATACCTCTTCCTTGCCTGATGAAAAGACCTTTCCCACTAGCACAGTGCAGTGCTTTCAATACTTAAAAATACCAAAAGAGACATCATTTCTCTAGATTGTGACCTTCAAGTGATGTGCTATGATCCAAAAGTTCCGGAACTCAGAGTTCAACTAAATAGCAGATGTCTCACAGGTCCAGTCTCTTCTTCTTTCTTTCCCGCCTCCAAGACTGAAGTATCTGGTTTTCTCTTGTGTACCAGGATTTCCAACTGGTTATTGCCATTAGGGAAACTGCATTAACATGCTGCTATTATCTGTGTATGTGCCTACCACCGCCACTACAGTAGTGTCCTTGAAAGCTAGATTTATATGTACATGTATATTTCCTTGCACACACACACACAATGCTTTTATAATTATTCATAATTCCTTATATTTTATAACCAAGTGAGCAGATGGATGGATGAATAAATGACTCAATTTAAGTAACTTCTCTTATGGGAAAAGGTGTCGGTAATAAAGGCCCCAAATTTGATAAGCATATCTACTTACCGCCTCTGATTTAGTTCTCAAAAAATCTCTGACTTAAGGAGTTTATACACGCTTAATATTGCCCACAGAACTATATGTGCGTGTGTGTGCTCAGTCGTGTCTGACTCTTTGTGACCCCATGGGCTATAGCCTGCCAGATCCTCTGTCCTTGGGATTTCCCAGGCAAGAAAACTGAAGTGAGTTGCCATTTTCATATGTGGAAGAGCTTCCCCACCCTGGGATCATACCCATGTCTCCTGCATTGGCAGGCAAATTATTTATCACTGAACCACCAGGGAAACCAATATAGTTGAATATAGACATTCATAAATCCATTTGTACTCTAATTTAGACAGCTTGGCGAACTTAAAAATATCATTGAATGATTATTGTATAGTTTTCAAATTTTAAACTTAAATGAAAGTATAAAAAGTATTTTAAAATGTTTTATCATTGGAAAAACTCTTAATTTGTATATTTGTAGAGGTTTAGTTTTCAAATAGCAATATTTTTTCAAAGTGTTTAAAATTCCTCTTTATGTTATTCATTACATTGTCATCTTGGAAAAAAAATTAGCATGGTAAAAATCCCCTAAATTGACTCCAAATTAGTTATCTAAGCATGAAATTCAAGTAAACATTTGCTTGTACCCTACTTGAGAAAAGATCTTGCACTGTATTCATCATTAATGGCTATAATATTCCCAACAAAGAAAATGCAGGTGATGTTGGCTTGATGTGCAGTGGATTTTGTTCCTAGGATATGGACAGAAACAAGAATAAAAACTATTCAAAATGAATGAATAGCCCCACCTGCTTCAGAGCAGATGTACAAACTGGGACATATTGTGTGTGCAGCCATTGTTATTTTAGCTAATTCCTTGGTCCCAAACCATTAGATACATTTGGCTTTCACCACTTCATAAATAATAAATAAATGGATGGATAAATGAATAGACGATATTCAGATTTACTTGTTTTTTGTTGTGGTCCAGATAAAGAAATTCAGAATATAAGAGAAATGGACAACTGAAGGTCCTTATGTATACTTATCCTGTGCTAGAAAAGTTTATATAAGCAGTTCTTAACAACAGTGTTCCTAAGTTGTGGTCTCTTTATTCCTTTTAATTTGGTAGATTTTAAAGAGCTTTAATAAAAATGACACTAAATAATTTTTTCTTAGGATGCTAAGCTCAGCAAATATCCATTAACACATACCATTTCCAAAGACATCATGCCAAAGGCAGGTGGCCATTGGACAGGCTGGATCAGAACCACCTGGGACACTTAGAGACAAAAATATTTCCAGAGCTCTTTCCCAGAGATGCTGTTGAGTAGATCTGAAGTTATGCCATCAAATCTCTATATTCTCAAAGACATCCATGGTTAGAAATCAGTTGAGAAGTGTAGTTGTCAACCAGGGGGACATGGCAATGTGTAAAGTCACTTTTGATTTTCAAAACCAAGAGGGTACGTATGCTATTGGCATCTAATTGGCTAAGGCCAAGAATGCTGCTAAGTATCTTACTATGTGCAAGACAAACCTGTGTATCCACAAAATGAAATTATCCAATCTAAAATGTCACTGATGCCAAGTTTGAGACATGCTGGTCTAGAAAGTAAAGATATATCCTTTGAGTCTATAATTAGGGTGAATCAAAGAGGCACAAAATATCATTTGTTCATAATTGAATACAATGGTATTAGTCTAAAGACTCAAAAATTAAGAAAAATCAAAAAATGTTTTACCTTGAAATAAGTTCATGGTATGACTGCAGACAATTCCAGTTGAAAAAGTATGTGAGAAGCATTAAGAGTTATCTGCAATTGGTAGGATATCTGTAATGGGGATTATCTGGAGACATGATGCCTGTACTTGAAAAAAATGATTAAAAAATTTAACTGATCCTGAAATGTTAGTAAGGGGAAAAAATGGTTTACTTGTAGAAAGGGAAATATATTTTTAAATACTGACTGACAAACATAGGACCATTTAAACATGAGTGCTATTTAACAAGTTAACAAAAATCAAATCTATGAAAAATGCAAATGATTTTTTTCATGGTTTGGTCCTTTTTCATCTTTGTATTGTTCTGTTGTAGATTCTGTTTTCTAGTTTTATATCATCTCTAGAGATCAAATGCTCACAAGCAGGACATACAGGAAATTACTGAACAATTATTTTGGTTGCTGTCAGTGCAGGGTTCGGATTAATAATGAAACCAATTAAATTATCAAATACCTCCACTAGCAACAATAAACATTTAATTTCCAGAGAGAAATAAGGTTAGCTATGTTGAACACCTTTTGCAATCACAGTGATAACAAAATTTTTCAAACATTGGGGAATTCTATTTCGTCCAAGAATCAACAGCAGCTTGATTTAATTAAAATAGCAACGAAAGCATTCTTTTTTTTTTTTTTAGCTGTCTCATGCATCTCTGATAATAACCAATCAGCAGAAATGACGGAATGCCTCAAGCAGATAAATGGCATGCCTCCCCTCATGCAAGAATGTATAGTTCCATGTCGTGATGACTGCACCTTCACTGCTTGGTCCAAGTTTACACCCTGCTCCACGAATTGTGAAACAACTCGAAGTAGAAGGCGACAGCTCACAGGTAGGTTGTGTATTTTATTCTTTAGCTTCAAGCAGGTGATGCTGTCCTGAACCTGCTGAGGAGAATGTTCATTCCAGAAGGATGGGAAATTATATCATCTCTCCCTCTCCCCCGACCCTCCCTGCCACTATGTATGTCCTAGGCATATGATTGACACACAATATGTACTCAATTAATACTTGTGAAATAAATGAAAGATATGAACCATTCCAAAGCTATGAAGTTCCTCTCTATATAGCTTTATAATTTTTGTAGTGATAAATGGCAGTATATCAACCAACTTCCTTAGAATAGTAAATGGCAGAGTTTCTGGTATTTTTCAGGCCAGGATCTCAGCAAGCTTGAAAGAAGTACCTGATCTGTTAAAAGCGTCAAAGACAGACCTCACCTATATCGTTGTCTTTTGCCATTACCTTATTGGTAGGTTCAGTTGCTCAACCGTGTCCTACTCTTTGTGACCCCATGGACTGCAACATGCCAGTTGTCCCCATCCTTCACTATTTCCCAGAGTTTGCTCAAACACATGTCCACTGAGTCAGTGATGCCATCCAACTATCTCATCCTCTGTTGTCCCCTTCTCCCACTACCTTCAGTCTTTCCCAGTATCAGGGTCTTTACCATTACCTTATAAGTAACTTGATATTTTAAAACTTTAGTAGTGGAAGGCAAAAGTTGATTATATACATAGATTGTGCTTTTGTGTGTGTGTGTGCTATGTTGTTTCAGTCATGTACAACTCTTTGTGACCTATGGAGTGTAGCCCACCGGGCTCCTCTTTCCAAGGAATTCTCTAGGCAGCAATATGGGAGTGGGTTGCCATGCCCTTCTCCAGAGGATCTTCCTGACCCAGAGATCAAACCAACATTTCTTGTGTCTCCTGCATTGGTAGGCAGATTCTTTACCACTAGCACCGCCAAGTCGACAAGAGACTATTGGATCCCACCATAAAAGATACCCCATATCCAAGGGCAAAGGAGAAGCCCCAACAAAATGGTAGGAGGGGCAAAATCACATTTAGAATCAAACCCTATACCCACCAGAGATGCTTGCTGCTGCTGCTGCTGCTGCTGCTGCTAAGTCACTTCAGCCGTGTCCGACTCTGTGCGACCCCATAGATGGCAGCCCACCAGGCTTCCCCATCCCTGGGATTCTCCAGGCAAGAACACTGGAGTGGGTTGCCATTTCCTTCTCCCCAGAGATGCTTGAAGGGCTCAAATAAACCTTGTGTGCACCAGGACCCAGAGATGCCACAGAGACTGAGCCAGAACTGTGTAGAGTATCTCCTGTGGAGGTGTGAGTCCGCAGTGGGCTGCCGCAGGAGCAGGAGCTCTGAGTGTAGCAGACTTGGGTGTGACATAAGCCCTCTTGGAAGAGGTCACCATTAACCCCACCATAGAGGTGCCAGAACTTACACAGGACTGGGGAAACAGACTCTTGGAGGGCACAAAAGATAACCTTGTGTCATTACCTCCACTGTAGTTTGGCCTCAGGTCAAACAACAGAGAAAGAACACAGCCCTGCCCATCAACAGAAAATTGGATTAAAGATTTACTGAGCAAGGCCCTGCCCATCAGAAAAAGACCCAGTTTCCTATTCAGTCAGTCTCTCCCATCAGGAAGCTTCCATAAGCCTCCTATCCCTATCCATCAGAAGGCAGACAGACGGAAAACCACAATCAAAGAAAACTAACTAAACTGATCACATGGACCACAGCCTTGTCCAACTCAATAAAACTGTAAACCGTGCCGTGTAGGGCCACCTGAGACAGATGGGTCATGATGGAGAATTCTGACAAAATACGGTTCGTTGGAGAAGGGAATGGCAAACCACTTAAGTATTCTTGCCTTGAGAACTCCATGAACAGTATAAAAAGGCAAAAAGATAGGACACTGAAAGATGAACTCCCCAAGTCTATAGGTTTCCACTATGCTACTAGAGATCAGTGGAGAAATAACTCCAGAAAGAATGAAGAGATGGAGCCAAAGCAAAAACAACACCCAGCTGTGGATATGACTGGTAATGTAAGTAAAGTCCGATGGGGTAAAAAGGAATATTGACTAGGAATGTAATGTTAATCCATGAATCAAGGCAAATTGGAAGTGGTCAAACAGGAGATGGCAAGAGTGAACATTGACATTTTAGGCATCAGTGAACTAAAATGGACTGGAAAGGGTGAATTTAACTCAGATGACAATTGTATCTACTACTGTGGGCAAGAATGCCTCAGAAGAAATGGAGTAGCCATCATGGTCAACAAAAGAGTCCAAAATGCAATACTTGGATGCACTCTCAAAAACGACAGAATGATCTCTGTTCATTTCCAAGGCAAACCATTCAATATCACAGTAATCCAAGCCTATGCCCCGACCAGTAATGCTGAAGAAGCTGAAGTTGAATGGTTCTATGAAGACCTATAAGACCTTCTAGAACTAACACCCAAAAAAGATGTACTTTTCATTATAGGGGACTGGAAAATGCAAAAGTAGGAAGTCAAGAGATACATGAAGTAACAGTCAAATTTGTCCTTGGAGTACAAAAGGAAGCAGGGCAAAGGCTAATAGAGTTTTGCCAAGAGAACACACTTGTTAGAGCAAGCACCCTTGTCCATTAGCACAAGAGAAGGGTTCTACACATCGACATCACCAGATGGTCAATATTGAAATCAGATTGATTATATTCTTTGCAGCCAAAGATGGAGAAGCTCTATACAAGTCAGCAATAAACAAGACCAGGAGCTGACTGTAGCTCAGATCATGAACTCCTTATTGTCAAATTCAGACTTAAATTGAAGAAGGTAGGGAAAGTCACCAGACCATTCAGGTATGACCTAAATCAAATCCCTTATGATTATACAGTGGAAGTGACAAACAGATTCAAAGGGCCTATATCTGATAGAGTGCCTAAAAAACTATGGATGGATGTTTGTAACATTGTACAGGAGATGCTGGTCAAAACCATCCCCAAGAAAAAGAAACATGAAAAGGCAAAATGGTTGTCTGAGGAGGTCTTACAAATAGCTGTGAAAAGAAGAGAAGCTAAAGGCAAAGGAGAAAAGGAAAGATATACACATTTGAATGCAGAGTTCCAAAGAATAGCAAGGAGAGATAAGAAAGCATTCCTCTGTGATCACTGCAAAGAAATAGAGCAAAACAATAGAATGGAAAAGATTTGAGATCTCTTCAAGAAAATTAGAGATACCAAGGGAATATTTCATACAAAGATGGGCTCAATAAAGGACAGACATGGTATAGACCTAACAGAAGCAGAAGATATTAAGAGGTGGAAGAATACATAGAAGAACTGTACAAAAAAGATCTTCATGACCCAGATAACCATGATGGTGTGATCACTCACCTAGAGCCAGATATCCTGGAATGTGAAGGCAAGTCAATACGAACAAAGCTAGTGGAGGTAATGGAATTCCAGTTGAGCTATTCCAAATCCTAAAAGATGATGCTGTGAAAGTGCTGCACTCTATATGCCAGCAAATTTGGAAAACTCAGCAGTGTCCACAGGACTGAAAAGGTCAGTTTTCATTCCAATCACAAAGAAAGCCAAGTCCAAAAAGTTCAAATTACCACACAATTGTACTCATCTGATACACTAGCAAAGTAATGCTCAAAATTCTCCAAGCCAGGCTTCAACACTATGTGAACTGTGAATTTCCAGATGTTCAAGCTGGATTTAGAAAATTCAGACAAACCAGAGACCAAATTACCATCATCCATTGGATCATCAAAAAAACCCAAGAGAGTTCCAGGAAAAAAAAAATCTACTTTTGCTTAATGACTATGCCAAAGCCTTTGACTGTGTGGATCACAACAAAATGTGGAAAATTCTTCAAGAGATGGGAATACCAGACCACCTGACCTGCTTCCTGAAAAATCAGTACGCAGATCAAGAAGCAATGTTTAGAACTGGGCATGGAACAACAGACTGGTTCCAAATCGGGAAAGGAGTGTATCAAAGCTGCATATTGTCACCCTGCTTATTTAACTTATATGCAGAGTACTTCATGCAAAATGCCTGGTTGGATGAAGCACAAGCTGGAATCAAGACTGCCTGGAGAAATATCAATGACCTCAGATATGCAGATGGCACCACGGTTATGGCAAAAATTGAAGAACTAAAGAGCCTCTTGATGAAAGTGAAAGAGGAGAGTGAAAAAGTTGGCTTTAACTCAACATTCAGAAAACTAAGACCATGGCATCCAGTCCAATCATTTCATGGCAAATAGATGGTGAAACAGTGGAAATGGTGACAGACTTTATTTTGGGGGACTCCAAAATCACTGCAGATGGTGACTGCAGCCATGAAATTAAAAGATGCTACTTGTGGAAGAAAAGCTATGACCAAACTAGACAGCATCTTAAAAAGCAGAGACATTACTTTGCCAGCAAAGGTCCATCTAGTCAAGGCTATGGTTTTTCCAGTAGTAATGTGCGGATGGGAGAACTGCACTATAAAGAAAGCTGAGCACTGAAGAATTGATGCTTTTGAACTGTGGTGTTGGAGAAGACTCTTGAGAGTCCCTTGGACTGCACGGAGATCCAACTAGTCTATCCTAAATAAATCAGTCCTGAATATTCATTGGAAGGACTGATGTTGAAGCTGAAACTCCCATTACTTTGGCCACTTGATGTGAAGAACTTGACTCACTAGAAAATACCCTGATGCTAGGAACGATTGAGTGCAGGAGGAGAACAGGATGACAGAGGAGGAGATGGTTGGATGACATCACTGACTCGATGTTTGAGTAAGCTCTGAGAGTTGGTGATGGACAGGGAAACCTGGCATGCTGCAGTCCATGGGGTCAGAAAGAGTCAGACACAACTGAGAGACTGAACTGAACTGAGTACCACCTGGGAAGCCCACGTATAGATACGTACATACATACATAGATCCTGCTTTTGTGGTATATGATTATATTGGTTCAGTTTACTTCTTTGAAACTTAATGGAAACTAAAGTCATAAGTAGTTTAATCAAAGTCTTAGAGCAGTTTTTGTGATAATATACAAATAATTGACATTGTAATATATCTAACTTCTTATCTAGATAAATATTCCAAAACTTCTCATTGTAGGTTTTTTCATATAGGCAAAAAAAAAAAGCTTAATTCAGGAAATGAGAACCAAGAAAAATACCAGAATAATAATTAGGTTAATAATATTGGTATTGACATTGAAGAATTAAGCAGAGATGACCATTTGTTCTCATGAGCAACTCAAGTGCTAATTCTCTGGGTTTCAAGACTTCCCTTTGTTTGTATGCATTAGGTACATGATTATTTTAGATTTAGTTTACTCTAATGGATTGACAAAACCCATGAGAGTCCTCAACAGTATTTCTGATTTCCATGCAGAACAGGAACCCATCTGTAAGTAAGGTGAAACATGCAGTCACAAAGAGAAACATTAAATTACATGTTTTACTTTGATATTTTGTCTATAATAAGTGTTCATATATAAATTTATGCAGCATAAAACATATCTTCTGCTTTTAAGGTAAAACAGATTTTTTTATCTCTAACAATATAGTGGGATAGAATATATGTGGCAGGAATAACTCCATGTTAAGGGACGGTTTAATGGGACTTGGTTTGCGTGTTCATGTGTAATATTTCAGAAGCCATTATCTTAACAGCTGTGTCCATATATTTGAGATGAGAGAGAATTTCCTTGAGAGGGAAAGAAAATTTTTAATTTGTGGCCAATTTTTTCTTCCTTTTGAAGGTACCAGTAAATTGAGAATGAAATAATTGAAAATCTTAGGACGTTTATTTATTTTACAGCCAGTAAGTTTGTGTTATCAATTGTCAGAACTTTAATGACTTTTATTTAACATTTACTTTTAAGGTAAACCTTGAAAAACTATTATACTCTATCCTAAAAATTATACACACACACCAAAAAAAAAAAAAAGAAAAAACCTACCTAGACTTCATTTTCTAAATCATTAAATGCTAAGCTTTTGCCTAGCTAATTGATCTTTGTATGTCTGAGTACCTAGATTACCTAAACAACTGGCCAATTGCATGAAATACACGAACTGTTTAAAACAATCAGTCAAATGGATTACATAGTAGTGTCAATTGAAAGGAAAACGCACAATGTGAGAGTTCAGGTGTTTTCATGGCCTTAACTGGGGACTACAGCCCTGGAGACAGCCTCTCAAGTAGCTCTGAGAAACTGCTCTAAGGAGGTAGAGGAGTAGGATAGTCTCTATGTGATTTTGTTTGTGTTATAGAATACGATGCAGCCTACCTCTTGGTGAAAACTACTAGTTACAAATAGTCTCAAGTGTATGATCATAGTGATCTGCTATATATGGGGATATCCAAGAAGTGAAGTTTATTAAAATTCTTCCTGAAGTACATGTAACTATCCATGGCTCTGATTGTCCAAAGCACACAGTCTCTTTTTATTTTCTTTAATGTCCTCTGTTGAAAGCATCGAGTGTACTGAATCAGTCAAGGATTCTAGTGGATTAATCTTTGCAGACTTGGGTGGAGAGTGGGATCGTCTTTGCTCTTGTTCTGCTTGAGTGCCCCCCTTTTGGTCATAAATTCGAAGTTTGGGAGGCATTTCATGCCCCATAGCCCTAGCAATGTTCATTCCTATGTCAAGGTCAGATTTCATTGATAACAATCCAATGTGCTATGACTGGGTCCTTCTAGTGGTAACCATAAATGGCTCTGGACTACCTGTCTTACTAGTCTGCATGGTCCAGGAAATGATTCTCCCTTGTTGTTTCTTCTTACATCTACTATAGCACTATTATAATCATTTTAATTCTATATAGAACTGAATACTGAGTCAGTCCTTTCAAGTCTGTTAGTAATCATTACTTTGGTCAAAGACTCAGCTTTGAATTGGGTAATACAAGAAGAAACCATCTCATAGAATAAGCAGAATACATGTTACATTACCAGAAGTAATAATAAGGTCATAATGGAGATTCATGCAGTGAATGGCCAGCATCAAACTAGTTCTTAAGAGATCACCAAGACTAGGGAACAGACTGTTTAAGGCAGAAATCTGATTTTCTTTTTTGTTTTTAATGTGGGTGATTAAATGTGTTCTATTAAGAAGTCCAATTAAGTCATTACTCTTAAGTGACTGTTGCCATAGCTGAAGAAAGGCCCCTCCTGATAAGTGGGAAATTATGTTATCTAGTGAAATTTAGCTTATTGTTCTGATTGAGCTTGAATAACTTTGATAGAAAATTCATATATATGTTAAAATTTTCAAAGGGACCCTCCAGAGCATTAGAAATCTACCAAGGTGAACTAGAAGTATTGAACATAGATAATTGACCATAGACCAAAACATTAGATTTTTAAAATTTTTCATAGGATTGTGCCTGTGTTAGAAAAACATTTGATTCCTATGTAGAAGTCCCAAGAAATCAAGATCTGCTCTGGTACTTTGGAATAAGTATCTGCTTCTGATGCCCTCATCTTCTCTTCCTATTGTGGATGTTGTTTTTCTTCTGTTTGAGCATTGGTGTCAAGGTGAGTTTGAGGTTAGCAATCTTCTCTATAGACAAGTCTGGTTCAGGGGCCTTTTTAAAGTGGGAAATATGAATCTAAGGGTCAATTCCCTTTAGTTTTGTTGTGCATAAACAAGCTAAGAGTAGCTGATAAGGTTCTTTCCATCTAGGCGGGAGAGAGTCCTTTAAATGATATATTTTTCCAGTATATATTCTCCAGAATGTAGTTCATGGGGTATCTGATCCTTATCCAAAGACAGATTACTGTGATAAACTTCCGAAGCAAGCTTAAAATGTCCTTTTAACAATTCATTTAAACTTTTGTGACAATATAATATATCAACAGAAGCCATCTAGGACTATAAAGGTATATTACTGAAACATTTTTTTTTCTATAAAATTATCCTCATTTCCACCAAATACAGCCAAACTAAGACTAATTTAGTAAGTCTGGGTTCAATAAATTTGGCCTGATTATTTATATAAGTGTACCAAGAATAGCAATTGTTTATATAGGCTCTTTAAATTTGGTTTTGCATTTTTTTTTAAACTTATAAACAGTCCCAGACTAAAGTTTATAAGACTTCTCAAAGCCAGGAAAATTATGCCTGGGACTTGCCATCAGATTTACCTATGATACCTATAGATTTGGGTGAATTCCTCTCTTCTCAAGTCCGCCAGATAGCTTGAGAGTCCTTTCTTATTCACCTGATAAGGCTGCTGAAAGAAAAGAAAGTGTTAGTTGCTAAGTCAGCTCCAACTCTGTGACCCCATGGACTGTAGCCCACTGGGCTCCTCCATCCATGGGATTTTCCAGGCAAGAATACTGGAGTGGGTTGCCAATTCCTTCTCCAGGAGATCTTCCCAATTCGGGGATTGAACGCAGATCTCCTGCACTGCAGACAGACACTTTACCTTCTGAGCCACCAACCAAGGTTGCCAAGAACCCTGGAAATAAGGGAGTAGGCTGTCACTCTAAGAGGTTTGATGGCTTCATAAAGTCTTTCTTGGGGTTTCCCACGTGGCTCAGTGGTAAAGAATTTGCCTGCAACAAAGCTAGAGGCTCAGAAGACACAGGCTGGATCACTGGGTCAGGAAGATCCCTTGGAGGAGAAAATGGCAACCCACTCCAGTATTCTTGCCAGGATAATCCCATAGACTGAGGAGCCTAGCACACTACAGTCCACTGGATCGTTAAGAGTAGGGTATGGACATGAGCACAGCTGAGCAACAGAGCAAGCACACACGCACAAAGTTTATATTAGTTTTTTAAAGCTGACTGGTTATATCTGATTCTATGTTTAATCTGAAACACAACATTCCAGTCAAAGCTATGATAACATAACCAATGTTTCCATTGTGCCCTGTTAAAAGAAGAACAGATTTTTATTGAATTTATGCAAATAACTTTATTTTCATGAAAATAAGAAGTATCCAATTCTGGAGGGATCAGGTAGGAAAAACAAGATAAATGTTTCACTTCTACTTACAAAGGTATAATTTATCAAATGATTGTTAGTCATTGTACAAGAAATATTTCCTTATATCTAGAAAACAAAGCTAAGCAGTGATATTTTAGACAAAAAGTCTAAAGAGAAAAAATAGTCTAAAAAATTATAACCCTATCATCAGTTCATTCAGTCCTATGCAAGTAATTTTGTTGCTTTCCTGTTAACAATTTTATGAAGTCATCAGATTGTTCCTCAGAATTCCTTAATTTCTTACCCAGTTCAGTAGTATAATCTGAAAGTTGTCAAAAACCTGTAATTGTCTGTAAGCAATCATCCTTCAATAAAAAATAAATTAATTAAAAAATAAAACCTGTAATTGTCCCCACAGCCCTTTTTATGAATCTTCTTGAAGATGAAGAATTTTAATAAAAGTAACAGAATAAAATAACTATAAATGACAAAAGACTTTTAAAATGGCATCTAAGGATCTGATTAATATTGACAAAGAAATTTGGTTATTTTTGTTACGTTTTAAGATAATTTGGACTATAAATGATAACATAGGACAACTAAAATTTAGCAATTTCATATAAACTCTAGAATATTTATATTAACAATGTTTATTCATACAATATTACCTAAGATTCCTCATTCATTTAACAATGTTAATCATATAATTTAATATATCAAGTAAACCTAAATAGTTTAATAACTTTCTCTGTTTTTTTAATTTTTCTTTGATTTTTCCAGCGCTCTCTGAGAAATGCCAACATTAGCAAGAGGTCATAACAGAGAGATTCAAATTCTAGTTTTGCAAAAGTTTATTTTTAGTATTAGAATTCTTTCAACCAATTAAGTTCATGTTAATCTTAGCCAGCCCTGATCATATATCAAATTCTTTCTCAAGATTTCTTTTCCATAAGCCTATAATTTGCCTTTTTTGTTTTAAATTTTATCCTTTGAGTTCCCTTTTTTCTTTTTCTCTTAGACTCTCTTTTGAAAATAATTACTTTGTTTTCCCTTAATAGAATGCATTTCCTTTCTATTGACCCTTTTAAAAGTTTTTTTGTATATGAAAACATTTTCTTTATTTTAGTGGTTCTAATTTCATATATTAATCATAATTTTCAAACCTTAAGAACTCCATCTTTAGTGAAAACCAAGAGAAAACAGTTGTGAACTATCGCATTACCATGCCTGATTGGCAAACTTATGAACGTATTCTGTTACCTCTAGAAACACACATTTTTCCACAATGTAATTTTTTCTCCATGTGGTACAAGACATGTACCCAGTGAACCAAACATCTTTATTTTTTTGTAAGAATATGAAATTTGAGATTTTAATTGCTAAGCAAGTATAAATTTTCCTATATTTTATTTGAAAATAATCTAGACAGTTGATCAATCCCTATCATTTAACTTAGTAAAACTCTAAAGTTTCAAGTTACCAGAAGATTTAGAGAAACTATTTTTAAGTAGAAATAGAGTAAGACATAATCGTTCTTTGCATTCACCTAAAAATATCCTACCATGCTTGCATTGAAATTTATGAAAATATCATTTTTCTTGCTGACAAATTTTGTTATTGGTAACATGATCTTTTTTGACATTCAATAAACATAGATACAATAACATTTTCACATGTAATGTTGTCATGCTGTTGGTTTTTCAGTTAAACCAATAAGCTTGTTTTCATTGGGTAATGATTAATCCTCAATCGTGTGATCTTAAAAGAAAGTGGGTTAATTTGTATTTCTGAGAATTTCTTGAAGCACTTCATTATATTTAAGCCAATTAAATAGATCTCTTTTACAGTTTAATTTTTATAACACATCACCAAAGGTAGAAACATATGATATTCTATAATATATACACAGACATATAATCAGAGATCTCACAGCTTCATTTTAAAACTTAAGACATGAATCTGGTACTGCAACATAAAACTCAGTAGTTTATAATAACTGTAGCAATGAGTTTATTCTTGGAGTTTACTCTTGGATAAAAGCTGACCACCCCCCCCCCCCGCTTTTTTTTTCAATTTCAGAAATTAGAGATGGTCTAGATAAGAGTTTCCAGAGAAGGCAATGGCAACCCACTCCAGTACTCTTGCCTGGAAAATCCTATGGACAGAAGAGCCTGGTGGGCTCCAGTCCTAAGAGTTGGATACGACTGAGTGACTTCATTTTTCACTTTTCACTTTCATGCATTGGAGAAGGAAATGGCAACCCACTCCAGTGTTCTTGCCTGGAGAATCCCAGGGACCGGGGAACCTGGTGGGCTGCCGTGTAATGGTGTCGCAGAGTCGAACACGACTGAAGTGACTTAGCAGCAGCAGCAGATAAGAGTTTCTGAGAAGACCTGGTAGAACATTTACATCTCAAAGACTCAGGGAGATCATTGTAAGCTCTTCCTAGAAGCACTTGTGTTCCCTTAGGGTCAGAATTTTGAAAGAATATTATATAAAGCCAGCTTTTTCTCTAACTGCATATGTAAAAGCCACTGTTGGAATGTCAGGAGAGTCCCATTAATTTCAGGATGAAGTTTTCTTAATTTCCAATCTCCTTGCAAGTATAAGCTCCTATATATATATGAACCTGGCAGGATATGAGTCAAAGGGTTATCTGACACCACTTTTCTTCTGCTTTGAAGCCTTTGTTAACCATTCCAATGTCAGTTTGTCAGAGTAAAAGACTGCATGGTGGGCTGGTATGCTGTTGGGCTTAACACCTCTAGGAAGCACCCTGGATTCATCTCAGCTCTTTCACATGTCTGTTTCTCCTTCTGGCTGTATAAAATTTCCATGGATATTTGGAACACTGAATGACCAATGTTATATGTGTCCCCAAAGCAAATTTCTTTGAATTAGTCAGTCTCCTTATGGGACCATTGCATGGCATGAGGGCTTGCCCTTGCTACTGTCATAAGTTTCCCAGTTGACTAAGAAAGCTGTAACTGGTTGGGAAAAGCTGTGTCTCTTATCTTTGGAGCTGAAAGTGCTCACATGGTAATTTATTCAGACAAACTCTGCTTAAAGTATTCAAGAAAAGATGCCAATCAATACTCCTATGTAATTATCTAGTTCAAACTACTCAGTGTATTTCAACTGAGCAAGCTCCCAACCGCTCTCAACTGGAGTAACCCACTCAGTGGCTTTTAACGGAGCAAAATCTTCCCATTGTCTTTCATCTGGATAACCTAGTTACCTCTTCTTGAATCTAAGTTGAAGGAAAACTTACTCTTCATGGCAAGGAGTTTAACAATTACCAAAAAAAAAAAAAGCCCTTAAGAACTGTGAACCAACACAGGAGATCCAAGACCTAGGAGAAATTTACCCAGTTGTCTAGACTCCCTGAGGGTGTAGACTAGCACAAAGGGCCTTTTCTGGGGGTCAAGGCCCCAAATAAAGTTCAGGCAAATGAGACGAGTATATTCTGAGTCCCTTAGTGGTCACCAAAATTTTCAACTGAAAGACAAATGCACAACACTCATGTTGTGAGTTAAGCTTTATCCCGGGTCTGAATGAGAACTATTGCCCAGGAGATAGCCTGTCAGATAACTCTAAGGAACTGCTACAAAGAGTAAGTGGTGAAAGCTGGTTTATATGTGACTTAAAGGGAATACTTCATGCAAAGATGGGCTCAATAAAAGACAGAGATGGTATGGACATAACAGAAGCAGAAGATATAAAGAAGAGGTGCAGGAATACACAGAACTGTACAAAAAAGATCTTCACGACTAAGGGAATCATGATGGTGTGATCACTCACCTGAGCCAGACATCTGGAATGTGAAGTCAAGTGGGCCTTAGGAAGAATCACTACGAACAAAGCTAGTGGAGGTGATGGAATTCCAGTTGAGCTATTTCAAATCCTGAAAGATGATGCTGTGAAAGTGCTGTACTCAATATGCCAGCACATATGGAAAACTCAGCAGTGGCCACAGGACTGGAAAAGGTCAGTGTTCATTCCAATCCCAAAGAAAGGCAATGCCAAAGAATGCTCAAACTACTGCACAATTGCACTCATCTCTCACACTAGTAAAGTAATGCTCAAAATTCTCCAAGCCAGGCTTCAACAATATGTGAACTGTGAACTACCAGTTGTTTAAGCTAGACTTGGAAAAGGCAGAGGAACCAGAGATCAAATTATCAACATCTGCTGGATTATCGAAAAAGCAAGAGAGTTCCAAAAAAAAAAATCTATTTCTGTTTTCTTGACTATGCCAAAGCCTTTGACTGTGTGGATCACAATAAACTGTGGAAAATTCTGAAAGAGATGGAAATACCAGACAACCTGATCTGCTTCTTGAGAAATCTCTATGCAGGTCAGGAAGCAACAGTTAGAACAGGACATGGAACAACAGACTGGTTCCAAATAGGAAAAGGAGTACGTCAAGGCTGTATATTGTCACCCTGCTTATTTAACTTATATGCAGAGAACATCATGAGAAACGCTGGGCTGGATGAAGCACAAGCTGGAATCAAGATTGCTGGGAGAAATATCAGTAACCTCAGATATGCAGATACCACCACCCTTATGGCAGAAAGTGAAGAGGAACTAAAAAGCCTCTTGATGAAAGTGAATGAGGAGAGTGAAAAAGTTGGCTTAGGGCTCAACATTCAGAAAACGAAGATCATGGCATCCGGCCCCATCACTTCATGGGAAATAGATGGGGAAACAGTGGAAACAGTGTCAGACTTTATTTCTGGGGGCTCCAAAATCACTGCAGATGGTGATTGCAACCATGAAATTGAAAGACTCTTGCTCCTTGGAAGGAAAGTTTTGACCAAACTAGACAGCATATTAAAAAGCAGAGATATTATATTGCCAACAAAGGTCTGTCTAGTCAAAGCTATGCTTTTTCTAGTAGTCACGTATGGATGTGAGAGTTGGACTGTGAAGAAAGCTGAGCGCTGAAGAATTGTTACTTTTGAACTATGTTGTTAGAGTAGACTCTTGAGAGTCCCTTGGACTGCAAAGACATTCAACCAGTCCTTCCTAAGGGAAATCAGTCCCGAATATTTATTGGAAAGACTGATGTTGAAGCTGAAACTCTGATACTTCAACCACCTGATGCAAAGAACTGACTCATTTGAAAAGACCCTGATGCTGGGAAAGATTGAAGGCGGGAGAAGGGGACAACAGTGGATGAGATGGTTGAATGCCGTCATCGACTCAATGGACATAAGTTTGAGTAAACTCTGGGAATTGGTGATGGACGGGGAGGGCTGGCATGCTGCAGTCCATGGGGTCACTAAGTCGGACACCACTGAGTGAGCTGAACTGAACTTGTTGTTTGGTAAAGCAGTTAGCAGGCATCTTGGTAGAAACTTACTGCTAGTCACAAAAAGCAGAAATCACAATGTAATTGTACTGTTTTTCTATGTATTGGAAGATATTGAAAGTGAAAGTGAAGTCACTCAGTCGTGTCTGACTCTTTGCCACCCCATGGACTGTAGCCTACCAGGCTCCTCTGTCCATGGGGTTTTCCAGGCAAGAATACTGGAGTGGGCTGCCATTTCCTTCTCCAGGGGATCTTTGGAAGATGTTAAGTGTGATTTATTATAATTCTTTCTGAAATGCATGTAACTGTCTAAGGGTCTGTTTGTCCAAACCACAAGCATTCTGTCATTGTCTTTAATTTCCTCTGTCTGAAACATTGAATTCACTCTCAGTCAGCAACTACAGTGGGTTAATCTTTGTAAAGTTGAATGGAGAGCAAAATACTCTGCTCTTCTTTTGTTTGCCATATCTTTGGTAGAAAAATAAGTAGTGAAAAATGTGCACTTCTGAAGCCTTATTTTTATTGTTGTGATACTAATGCTTGTGTTTTGGTTTCTCCCATGTAATTTGGTAGTAAATATAATAAGCAATCTCAAACATGAATGATAATATTAAAAAACATGGGCTTAGACTATAAAGCAATGTTATTCTCTAACATAGACACACACAGAGAAGCATACAAACATGAATACAAGCCCTCCGTTGTATAGGGGACCATCGAAAGTGTTTATTTTTTCTTTTTCCATTTTTTAAACTAGAGTCTTCAGTTTAATATCTGAGTGTTCTCTGTGTTTTATGCAAACTAGAGAATCACGAGTTTTAGATTTAGTGATAACAAAAGCAGTTGCTTATACAGTACTGTAAATTATCAGTCTAAAAAATAAAAAATCTACCTAGGTTACTAAATAATGATATATTCAAAATAACTGGATAACTAATACCTTTTAAATATTGTAGACTTGTGTTTTTGTAGAAT
Source organism: Oryx dammah (assembly GCF_014754425.2). Classification (NCBI taxonomy): domain Eukaryota; kingdom Metazoa; phylum Chordata; class Mammalia; order Artiodactyla; family Bovidae; genus Oryx; species Oryx dammah. Next base: position 76,062,314 of record NW_024070211.1, read on the forward strand.
AAGTTATAAATTTCTAATTTAAGGTGAAAAATGTCTTCAGAGTTTTAGTGGAGATTGATTTTTTAAAATATTGTTAAAATACTAGCTGGTTCTGAATCCAAAGATTAATACTGATTATGACTAGAATGTGATCAAAGTTAGTTCAGTTCAGTCACTCATTGTGTCTGAATCTTAGCGACCCCGTAGACACCGGGCTTCCCAGTCCATCACCAACTCCCAGAGTTTACTCAAACTCATGTCCATTGAGTCGGTGATGTCATCCAACCATCTCATCCTCTGTGGTGCCCTTTTCCTCCCACCTTTAATCTTTCCCAGCATCAGGGTCTTTTCAAACGAGTCAGTTCTTCACATCAGGTGGCCAAAGTATTGCATTTTCAGCTTCAACATCAGTCCTTCCAGTGAATATTCAAGACTGATTTCCTTAGGAAGGACTGGTTGGATCTCCTTGCAGTCCAAGGGACTCTCAAGAATCTTCTCCAACACCACAGTTCAAAAGCATCAATTCTTCAGCCCTCAGCTTTCTTTATAGTCCAACTCTCACATCCATACATGACTACTGGAAAAATGATAACCTTGACTTGATGGACCTTTGTTGACAAAGTAATGTCCCTGCTTTTTAATATGCTGTCTAGTTTGGTCACAACTTTTCTTCCAAGGAGTAAGCGCCTTTTAATTTCATGGCTGCAATCATCATCTGCAGTGATTTTGGAGCCCAGAAGAATAAAATCAGCCACCTTTTCCCCATCTATCTGCCATGAAGTGATGGGACCAGATGCTATGATCTTCGTTTTCTGAATGTTGAGCTTTAAGCCAACTTTTTTACTCTCCTCTTTCACTTTCATCAAGAGGCTCTTTAGTTCTTCGTCACTTTCTGCCATAAGGGTGGTGTCATCTGCTTATCTGAGGTTATTGATATTTCTCTCAGCAATCTTAATTCCAGCTTGTGCTTCATGCAGCCCAGTGTTTCTCGTGGTGTACTGTGCATATAAGTTAAATAAGTAGGGTGGCAATATACAGCCTTGATGTATGCCTTTCCCAATTCAGAACCAGTCTGGTTTCAAGTCCAGTTCTAACTGTTGCTTCCTGATCTGCATACCAGTTTCACAAGAGGCAGGTCATGTTGTCTGGTATTCCCATCTCTTTCAGAATTTTATAATCAAAGTTAAAGACAACTGATAATTTGTTTCTTATTGTGAGAATTATCTCTACATTAACTAATTTGCTCAAAGCCTTCTTCAAACAGTTATCCCATGTAATTAAGAAAGATATCACAAACATAGAGATGGCATATATTTTACAGAATATTCTGCCAGCAACTTGGTTACACTGTACATGAACATTTTCTTATTCCTATTCTTTCTCTCTCTCATGTTCTCCTTTTTTTTCACCTTTTTAGAAAACTTTGTTCAATTACTCAAGGAATAATTGTTATCATTTATGTGTGCTAGACCTTGGAGCTCTACAAAGAAATAGATAGAGTTGATTTTAATTTAAGAGCTTCCAGTATAATTTAGGTAATTTTGGTATGGATAGTGACAACATAGTATAGTACCTGCTACAATAGCGGTTATATAGGGTACTTATTATTTTTTTTATTACTTCTGTAACAAATTACCACAAATTTTATGACTTAAAACAATGCAAATTTATTACCTTATATTTCTCTATGTCTGAAGTCAGAGATTTTATGGGACTATTAACAAGATGTTGTCAAGATAGGATTTTTTTTTTCTAGAAGGTTTAGGGGAACATATTTTCTTTCCCAGCTTCTAGGAGCTGCTTACATTCCTTGGTTATGGTTCTCTTCCTCCAGAGTCTTGAAATTCAGTAACATTATATCCCTTTGATTATTCTATCACAGTTGACTCTACTCAACCTGGAAAGGTTCTCTGAATTTGAGTTCATGTGATTATGTTGGACACAACCAGATAATTCAAAATGATCTCATCCCAACATCCATAATCTTAGTTATATCTACAAAGTTTATTTTGCCATAGATGTTTAGTTGTTCTAGGGATTAGGATGTAAACATTCTTGGAGAGCCAGCATTCTGCCCATCAGATGCTACCCAAGTACAGAAGAATACCTCTTCTTGAATGGAGATAAAGACTGTGTTCAAGGATGACTTTCTGGGGGAGTAATCCCAGTTTGGACCTAAAGGACAGGTAGTCATTAAATAGGCTATATAGAGAGGGTAGAACTGGTGACTATTCCTGGAATAGAACATGCAAAGATCAGAAGTTAAATGAGTGGCTTTTAGGAACTAAAAATGCTCAGTATTATTTTTAACATGACACGAGCTGAGTGGTACAGCATAGTTGTGAGGCAAATATCAACAGACCCAATCCTATGGAACTTTGATGACCAAAGTGAAGAGTCTAGACTTTATTCCATGAACTGTGGTAAGCCAGTGGAAAGTTTTAAGTAGATATGATCAGATTTCTAACTTTGTAAGTTGGTCCTGGTTGAAGTACTGGGAAAAGATTGAAGGGAGTGAGTTACAGTGGCAATGAAATCTTGAAAGGAGCCAGTATAGTGATTTAAGCTGGGAATTTGGTGGAGGGCTGAATATGAGTATTGATAGAACTGGGAAATGTAGAAGGAGAAGGAAAAGTTATGATGGTCAGAGTGAGTGAGTATGGCTGTTGCCAGGTTGCGTTTGACTGATCCTTTCGGTGTAGATTTCCAGTCTGTGGCCCCAAAGTTTGAGTAAGAAATCTGGGCTGAAGATGATAATTAGGGACTTAAGGGGTACAGAGGATTATGCTCTTTGTGAGGGTCGGAAAAGAGTCCAAGGCTATGCCTTTGGAAACCCATCAGTTAAGAGAGGTACAGAGGGAGAAGAATTCAACAAATACATGAAAAAAAAAGATGTGCCCAGAAGGATGGTGGGGGTGTGGAGCAGAGGTGAGGGACAAAAAGGTAAGGTGTGAAAGGATATTTCAAGAATGATGGTGTAGTCAATGCTCCAAGGCTATCATTGAATATCAAGTCTGAAAGATAAAAAGTAAAAGATAGTTCAGGATGTTATTACTTTGGCAAGAGTTAGCAGTTTTAAGGCATAGGTAGACTAAAAATCTAGAGTTAAGTGTGTTGAGAAGAGAATGGACACATAAGAGATGGAGAAAACTATACTTTTTGGACATTTGAGAAGCACCAGATACTTGAGTATGTTGAATGCTGATAAGAAGGTGCTGATCCTCCTCACCCACTGATATGTCTCCCATGCAGTAAATGCTCACAGCAGAGACAGAGGCAGTGCTCCTCAAACTTATTCTCAGCAAGTGGCCCTAATGGTAGATGCAAGAAGTATATCACCCTAGAGAGACAGTGATGTGTCCAAAGCTTCTACAAGATCTTTCAGAACTTATAGGAATCCTTATTTATTGTGTCCAGAAGCATCACAGAAGAGATACAGCTAGTCCTCCAGGTGACAACTGTAGAACTGTTGTTGTGTGTAATGTAAACTTCTGGAGCCTCCCTGATAGCTCATCTGGTAAAGAATCCTCATGCAACATAGGATCTCAGGTTTGATTCCTGGGTCAGGAAGATCCACTGGAGAAGGGATAGACTACCCATTCCAGTATTCATGCACTTCCCTAGTGACTCTGAGGGTCAAAAATCCACCTGCCATGAGGGAGACCTGGGTTTGATCCCTGGGCTGAGAAGATCCCCTGGAGGAGGACATAGCAACCCACTCCAGTATTCTTGCCTGGAGAATCCCCATGGACAGGGGAGCCTGGCGGGTTATAGCTCATGGGATTGCAAAGAGTTGGACATGACTGAGTGACACAGCAAACGTAAACTGTTTCACAATGAGGAAGTAGTCTATGTATCAGCTTATAGCAAGCATTTCCAAAACAGCCATTTAAGACTGGAAATAAGCTCCCTACTATTTAAAATAACCAGCCATGACTCTCACTAATGGCCCACTAATGAAGAAACAAAGTGAAATTATTATATCTAGGAAAACTTAAAAATCTAGAGGAAGTGTGTTAGTAGCAAAGTTGCGTCAAGTTACAGAGTGTCTTAGAATCCATTAAACGTAATTATCAAGTACTCACAGCTTTGAAAAATGACTTTGCATTGTCATTACTCAAAAGTTGGGATTACACCTGAAAGGTCCATCAAAGTCAACTGGTAATGTAAGGTCATATTCTAAAATCTTTAAGTTAAAAAGGTCTCTCAAAGTGTAAGTCATATCTTTTTCTCAGATTAAATTGCCCAACTTGCTTTGAGCATTTATTTCAATATATTTTTTCTGTCATCATTTCTGAGTTCCTGATAACAGGAACCAAAATAAATTACACTTTACCCACCACACCCCAGGTGACACCCAGGCTAACTCCAAGGCCATTGTCTGGGAGGATATAATTTTTTTCCTTGAATAAACAAGCTATTTTAAAAAGAGTTACTTGAAAAAAGGGCAGAGTTATACTTACACCATTTTATTCGCTTCCTTGGAAACCATTACTTTCAAGGAAAATGGAGACAAGGTAGTCAGTTTTTATCAACAAATTATAAAGACATTAATATAAATCAACAAGAATTTTTCCAGTTGTCAAGCCACTGTAGCAAATTTTTTCTAAGTATGTTTTGCCACTCTCCAACATGAAGCCTTTTTTCCCCTCAATTAACTTAAATTTCACAGTTGCTGTGGGAATTGCTTCATTGTCCTAGGATTTACTTCTGTGCTAAAGGAAAAAAAAAAAAAAGAAAGGCTTTATTTTATTTGACTTAATTGCCTAAGAGCTTTGAAATGTGAACAACTTAACAAAACAACAGATGTGATATTAACACATCCATGTCTCTTGTTGGAACAGGGAAAAGCAGAAAGAAGGAGAAATGCCAGGATGCTGACTTGTACCCTCTAGTGGAAACAGAACCGTGTCCTTGTGATGTGTTTACATCTCATCCTTATGGAAACTGGTCAGATTGCATCCTTCCTGAAAGCAGAAAGGAGCCTCATAGAGGACTGCGGCTACAAGGAGACACCAAAGAATGTGGAGAAGGCCTGCGGTTTCGAGCAGTAGCCTGCTCTGATAAAAATGGAAGACCTGTTGACCCTGTCCACTGCAATAGTTCTGGTAAGGAAATGGGCGAGGAGTAACCCATGAGAACGCTGACATATAGCCCACGGTGTGTGTCCCAGGTCTAAAACTCATAACCTTGTTTCTTAGTAATTGCTTCAGTTTTCCTTTGTCGAAAACACACTGCCTCTCATTAAGTATGAATATAGGAAATGCACATATCCACTGGTTATCTGGATTGTGAGTTTTGGGGATCTTTGACTCACCTCTCTCTATTCTTCATCTCCGGTCACTTGCTTTCGTGTGTGAGCACAGGCTTTCTCTGAGAAAGCCAAAGCCCAACACAAATGAATATATTTTATTGGTGCTTTAATCACTTATATAGAAGGCTTCAGGCCTTCAGTGTCTTATAAGGATGTTGACAAAATACCAGTGAAAAAGTTAATGTTGTACAGTACAATGTGTTCAGTTCAGTTCAGTCGCTCAGTCGTGTCCGACTCTGCAACCCCGTGAATCGCAGCACGCCAGGCCTCCCTGTCCATCACCAACTCCCGGAGTTCACTCAAACTCACGTCCATCAAGTCAGTGATGCCATCCAGCCATCTCATCCTCTGTCGTCCCCTTCTCCTCCTGCCCCCAATCCCTCCCAGCATCAGAGTCTTTTCCAATGAGTCAACTCTTTGCATGAGGTGGCCAAAGTACTGGAATTTCAGCTTTAGCATCATCCCTTCCAAAGAAATCCCAGGACTGATCTCCTTCAGAATGGACTGGTTGGATCTCCTTGCAGTCCAAGAGACTCTCAAGAGTCTTGTCCAACACCACAGTTCAAAAGCATCAATTCTTCGGCACTCAACTTTCTTTACAGTCAAACTCTGACATCCATACGTGACCAATGGAAAAACCATAGCCTTGACTAGATGGACCTTTGTTGGCAAAGTAATGTCTCTGCTTTTGAATATGCTATCTAGGTTAGTCATAAGTTTTCTTCCAAGGAGTAAGCGTCTTTTAATTTCATGGCTGCAGTCATCATCTGCAGTGATTTTGGAGCCCCCCAAAATAAAGTCTGACACTGTTTCCACTGTTTCCCCATCTCTTTCCCATGAAGTGATGGGACCAGATGCCATGATCTTAGTTTCTGAATGTTGAGCTTTAAGGCAACTTTTTTACTCTCCTCTTTTACTTTCATCAAGAGGCTTTTTAGTTCCTCTTCACTTTCTGCCATAAAGGTGGTGTCATCTGCGTATCTGAGATTATTGATATTTTTCCCGGCAATCTTGATTCCAGCTTGTGCTTCTTCCAGCCCAGCATTTCTCATGATGTACTCTGCATATAAGTTAAATAAGCAGGGTGACAGTATACAGCCTTGACGTACTCCTTTTCCTATTTGGAACCAGTCTGTTGTTCCATGTCCACTTCTAACTGTAAGTACACCTAAATTAAGACTAGAACTATAGGAAAGAAATTAGGCAAGCTGGAAGTATTTTTGAAACTTTAATCGGAGAGAAGAATCTCTTTTTTATTATTTTTTAACCTTGACATAATTTAAAAGATATGGGTGAAGAGAGAAAGGAATGATGCTTAAATTCAGTTGGTGTAAACACTGATGGAGGAGGCTTTGACTACTGATAGCAATGGAGCTTACTGAGTTCCTGCTCTACTTTTTGGTTTTTAATTAACTTTAAACAATCAAAAACTAAAGAAGTTAGGGATTTTATAGAAGGTACAAATTGAGAGAATTTATGTTTTAGTGGTAAACTCTGAAAAAAATAAAATTGATAGATTTTGGTCACTATCATCAAGGCTTTTATATTCTAGTAAGTTTTCTCAATAATACCAGAAATAACAAATTGAATTCTCTTTAACACACAAGTAAATGATAGTTTGTCTTTATTCTATATTGGTAGTGTATCAGCTCATTTTATTTAGGCTATACCTGGATCATTATAGGAATGCAATTTAAGATTTAATAATTTTCAGTTAGCACAGTCACTGCACTGCCTGTTGAGTTAGTCTGCAAGTTTGTATTCAGTGATTTTACTTTCATAAACATTAAACACATCACAGACAATAACGGACCATTTGGGAAAAGCTAGAGTTGGTTTACTCTGATCTTTGTTTTTCACACAAAATACATTGTTGTTGTTTAAGGCTTCCCTGATGACTCAGATGGTAAAGATTCTTCCGCTTGCAATTCAAGAGTCCTTGGTTTGATCCCCAGTTCAGAAGGATTCCCTGTAGAAGGGAATGACTACCCACTCCAGTTGTTTAGTCATTAACTTGTATCTGACTCTTTTGTGACCCTATGGACTGAAGCCCTCCAGGTTCTCTGTCCATGGGATTTTCCAGGCAGGAATAATGAAGTTAGTTGTCATTTCCTTCTCCAAGGGATCTTCCCAACCCAGAGATTAAACCCAAGTCTCCTGCATTTTGGTAGGTGGATTCTTTACCACTGAGCCACCTGAGAAGCCCTTAGTATACATCATGGTCTATTTTTAAAATTTTCTTGCAATATATTTGATGTATAACATTCATTACATAAATTTAAGGTGTACAATTTAATTCAACACAGATGTATAGAACAGTCTTTTGGACTCTGTGGGAGAGGGAGAGGGTGGGATGATTTGGGAGAATGGCATTGAAATATGTATAATATCAGAAATGAGTCGCCAGTCTAGGTTCAATGCAGGATACAGATGCTTGGGGCTGTTGCACTGGGATGACCCAGAGGGATGATATGGGGAAGGAGGTGGGAGGGGGGTTCAGGATGGGGAACACGTGTATACCCGTGGCAGATTCATGTCAATGTATGGCAAAACCATTACAATATTGTAAAGTACAAAAAATAAAAAGACATTTGTAGGTTGTAATATTGCAATTGCAGTGATGATACACACATATAATATTACATAATTATCATTTCTTTTCAGTGTTTTGAATACTTCTAGTCTCAGGAAGTTTGGTTATAAGACTATATTGTTGTCCACATTACGGTACTGTGCATTAGATCTCTTTGGCTTCTTTACTATTCATTCCAAGTTCATACTGTTAAAAACATTATTCTATCCTTGCCTTATCCCTCCACTCCTATGCCCTGGAAACCACCGTTTTCCTGTTTTTATGAGTTAGGCATTTTTAGATTACACGTACCAGTTGATGTAATACAGTATTTCTCCGTCTGACTTGTCTCAGTGTACTATCCTCTAGGTCCATTTACATGGTCACAAACGGTGAATGTCTTTCTCATGGCTGGATAATAATCCTTGTTTATATACACTACAAATTCTTTGACTCATCTGTTGATGGGCACATAGATTGTACATATAGCTTTGGGCAACACAATTCAGTAAATTCTGAATTACCTGTGCTAATGGATTTTATGGAATATTCAAACCACAGATAATATTAGCCAGGTCTCTTTGTCTTTAGGAATACCATTGAGGGGACCAGTATTAAAATTATGCCTCATTTAAAACAAACAGAACACTTAAGAGTGGAATTTGTGTCTGTATCCTGTCAGCAGATGTTTGCTGCTGTTGAGTTCCATCACTGTCTAGTGTCAAGGTGTTGGATTTAATTCCCAACTGTGTGTGACAACAGGCCTGGATGATTACCTAATTCAGTCAACAGACTAGAATGTGCCAAAATAATGATACTTTAGGAGAGTTACTTCCAGTTGTGTCTCTTATCCTAGTGATATTATTTTCAGAGAATAGGACATGAAAGCACCCCCACACCTCAAGATACCTCATTCTTCTCTCCCCTATGTCCTGCCTTTATCCCTTCCTTCATTCCTGTCTCTGCTCATAACAAATCTTTGCCCACCTCCTGTAATAAATCATTCTATTCATCACTTCCTGTTCCCCATGCATGTATGTGGGCTAAGTTGCTTTAGTTGCATCATACTCTGTGAGACCCCATGGACAGTAGCCCTCCAGGCTCCTCTGCCCATGGGATTCTCCAGGCCAGAAGAATACTGGAGTGGGTTGCCGTGCCCTCCTCCAGGGGGTCTTGAACCTATGTCTCTTATGTCTCCTACTTTGGCAGATGGGATCTTTAACACTAATGCCACTTGGGAAGCTCCTTATTCCCCTTAACAGCTTTATCTTTCTTCATAGTACTTAATCACTAACTAAAATATTATGCATTTATATTTTTAAAATACTTTATCTCTCTCTCCTATGATTGGATAGTAAAATTCCAATAAAGAACTGCTTTTTTATTTTTTTACTTTTCTTTTCAGCTATATCCACGGCACCTAGAATGATGCCTGAAAGTTAGTAGGTATTTAAAACATATTTGTAAATATACGACTAGACCATCAGGTCTTAATAAGTTTGCCTCCTAAGCATTTTCTCAAGCTTCTCTTTTCCTCTTGCTGTCTACTACACCCACTGACAGATGTTACAATATTGTCTTAGCCACCTGATATCTACTATTCACTAAGAGCCATCAGTCATCACACTAAAAGACATGTGACCATGCCAGTGCTCTGCTGGCAGTTTCTCCTGGTCTCATCTGCATGTACCAGCTCCTTAATAGGACCTTAAAGAAGTTCCATGACTACGTACTCCACCTGGCACACTCTTTTTCCTCCTTTCATGAGGCTCCTCTTCCTTTGGGATAAGACAAAGTGATGCCTGATCCAGGAAGCACTTTCCCTACTTCCATTTCCATGGTAGGTGAGAGGATCATCCTTTTTTTCCTTTATCAATATATTTAATTTTTTTTTTAGCCATATACTTTTCTGTTTCTCTTACTAACCTGATTGTTTATTGAATCAGGTTCATTTCAATTCAGGTGTATTGACTCAAGTTCATTTCTCCATCCCCAGGGCTTAACACAGGGTCTGGCCCACAATAGACTGTCAGTTATGTTGGTTGAATGAATGAAAAGGTGAGTTTAGATATGACCAGAGGCAACATGCATGCCTTGATAAAAGTTTTGAGTGTGTGTGTGTGTGTTAAGAGTTGTTTGAGTAGAATAGCTGAGTATAGTAAATAGGGAGCCACAGAGAAGTTGACTCTAAAATACAAGGCCAGACAAACACTAGAATATTTTGTTTTATTTTGCCCTTAAAAAATGTTTGGGATTAGGGGGAGTCCTGATTGTACTGGAATGAAATTGTATTGCTACCAGTAAACAAGGAATATTTTTGAAAGAATGGGAAAAATGCAGAAAAACAATTTTCCTAGTGATCCAGTGAGAACTATGTGAAAAAAATTTTAATTCATCAGATTATAAAGTGAAAATGGAATTTGTTTCATATCTGATTCCAGATAAATTATGATTGAGTTTGAGAGGCAATTAATTATATTCACTAATATTTCACCCAGAAATAACTTGGCATTTGCAACTTAAGTCTAGTATAGCAATTCAACTAATTTGCTGTTATATATAAGGAGGTATGGATATCAAACAAAGCACAATAATCTAAGAAATCTTTGTGATTTAAAGAATGATATATCATGTACTTGCAGTTACTGATAAAATGTGAATTTAATAGTACTTTTAGAAAGTTTAGTTTCTATGACAGTTGCAGGCAGGGGGACCTCTTCCAGGGCCTGAAACTGGGCTCTTGTCTAACATTCGGAAATGAATTGTCTAAGGAGACACTTGTGCTGACAAAGCAAGAGATTTTATTGGGAAAGGGCACCCGGGTGGAGAGCAGTAGGGTGAGAGACCCCAGAACAGCTCTGCCATGTGGCTCGCAGTCTCAGGTTTTATGGTGACGGGATTAGTTTCCCGGGTGGTCCTTGGCCAATTATTCTAATTCAGAGTCTTTCCTGGTGGCGCACACATCGCTCAGCCAAGATGGATGCTAGCGAGAGGGATTCTAGGAAGTGGACGGACATGCAGTGTCTCCTTTTGACCTTTCCTGAACTCTTTCCGTTGGTGGTGGCTTATTAGTTCTGTATTCCTTATCAGGATGTTGGTGGTGGCTTATTAGTTCCGTATTCCTTATCAGGATCTCCAATCATAAAACAACTCATGCAAATTGTTACTATGATGCCTGGCCAGGGTGGGTGGCTTCAATCAGTGTGCTTTCCCTAACATGACTATATTGAATTTTATATTATTGAAAAGATTTAGCTCAACTACTTATGGGCTAGTTTATTTTGGCCAAGATAGGAGACTGAAATTTACATCTTTATTAACTGAATTGTTTAAAAGAGCATTTTATGAAGTGTCCTGGCAAAGAGTTGTGTGTATCAGAGATAGGACGAACTTTTAAAAGTATTGTGAGCTCTCCTTTATGAGTCCACCAGGCAGAGAGACTGAGTAATTATATCTCTTGCAGAAGGAAATAGCAACTCTTTAGTCATCTGCAGCTTTTGCCAAATGACCTGTTTCCTAAATCTTCTGCACCTGTATGTTTTTTCAGACGTTGAAAAGCTCTTCAAATCATCACTTGAGAAGGAATAATAGCATCTACTCCTTAGCAAATAAATTTAAGTTTGACAAGATGGATATGCTTCTGTGTTTTCTATGTTGAGATTTTGCTTCCTTTGCTTCCTTTTTCCTGTGAATGTTGCTATAAAAATTCATATGAAATCACTACTTAGAGATGTTTTGATCCTCTATCCATGTTTCTCCATTCCAGTGGTTCTCCCTGACTTGCTCAGACTTCTTACCTTTCCCTTAGATCCACGGCAGTGAGGACCCACCACCTGGCCTTACTCAGTCCTTCTTTCCACCACCCTTTGGTCCCCTTTCAATGAGAACAATCTTTCCCATAAGCCGGTATGATGATCACTGCCATAAGTTTTTAAACTCTCATTGTCAACTGACTGCCCAGGCCACTTAGTGTGGCATACAAGACCCTTCATGATTTTGCCCTTTGTTAACCCCTGAAACCTCATCCTTTTTCCTTCCCATGCTGAACCCCAGCCATCTTAGAATCTTGCATATCTCAATGTATGCCATTCCTTCTCATGAGGCTTTTGCCTTCTCTACATACAAACTTTAATTTCCCTCCCCTTGCAACCTAATTCTCTAGTAGACTCCTAGTAACCTTTCAGGACTTAGGTTAGAAATGTCACCCTTTCTGGGAAATTCCAGGCAATCTTGCTAGTCAGTTCTTTCTCAAATCCTAGAACCTTTTAGGAGTTAAGTATATCTGCTGTATATCCCTTAAAAAAACAGGCCCCCAATCCTAGTACTTCTCATATTTTGCCTGCTGTATGTCTAGTCTGTCCTGCCACAGAGGAGTATGGCATCCTTGAGGGAAGGACTGTGTCTGCTTCATTATTGTGTTGTTCACAAACACCTGGCAAAGAGTCAGCACATCATACATACTCATAATTAACAAAACATAGAATATAAATCTATGCTTCTATGTAAAGAATTTTCATGTACATATATGTAGTAGTTTTTTATGACTGATCTAAGAATACCACAAACTTGATTGCTTAAGATGACATACTTACTCTTTCACACTTCTAAAGGTCAGAAATCCAAAATCAGTATAACTGAGTCAAAATCAAGGTGTAGTCAGAGCCTCACTCCCTTCAAAGCACCTAGAGGGAAATCTATTCCTGACCTTTTTCCAGATTCTAGAGCTTCATTCCTTGGTTCATGGCCTCTTCCTCTGTCTTCAAAACCAGTGGTATAGCACCCTGCTTTGGTGTCTTATTACTTCTTTAATGTCAATTCTGTCCCAGTCTCTGTTTTCCTCTTGTAAGGGCACTCAGGATAGCCCAGATTTATATTCCCACCTCAATATCCTTGATTTAATCACACCTGCAAAGTCTCTTTTCACAAAAAAGGGGCCACTCAAAGGTTTCAGAGATTAGATTCAGATATCTTTGGGGGTCATTATTTAGCATAGCAGAATATGTTAAGGCTGTTGTATTTTTGCAACTAAACCTTTTAAAGATGTGCAAATGAAAAAGAATTGGAACTTCTCAAGTATTAGAACCACTCACAAAGTGTTATTTTCTTTTTTTTTTTTTCCCGTGTGTAGTGTCTGCACAATAGGCTTTATATGTGAACAGTAGATACCATAATCTGCAAATTATTAGACAAAATATCATGGCTAAAATGTATTGACGAAAGCAAATAGAATGTATAGAGACTCAAAGAATGGATGATAATATTTGCAAATGTGTATCTGATAAGAATAGATTTGCATCCAGAATAAAGTCTTTTCAGTCAACAACAAAAAAAAGACAACCTAGTTGAAAAATGGTCAAAGAATTTAAATAGGCATTTCTCCAGAGAAGATATATTAAGTACACATGGCTTTTAAACTTCTGAAAAGATGCTCAATATCATTAGTCATTAGGGAAATGGAAATCAAAATTGTAATCAGATGTCACTTCATATCCACTAGTCAAAAAGACAATGTGTTGGTGAGGATGTAAAAAAGCTGGAATCTTCATACATTGCTGATGAGAATGTAAAATGATGAGACTACTTTGAAAAAGTTTGACATCTCCTTAAAAAAGATAAACACTGAATTGCCATATGACCCAACAGAAATGAAATATATACCCAAGAGAAATGAAAGTATGTATTCTCATAAAACATAAATATTTTGCATCATTACTTGTGAAAACCAAAATGTGGGAACATCCCGTATTTTCACTTGCTAATAAATGGATAAATAAAATATAGCATATATATCTTTCAAATTAGCTTGGCAGTTAGAGGAATGAAGTACTGATACCTAGGATATACTCACTGAAAGTATTAAGAGATGGTTCCTACAGGCTGCCTTCCAGATGGTGCTAGTGGTAAAGAACCTGCCTGCCAATGCAAGAGACATAAGATACGTGGGTTCAATCCCTGGGTCAGGAAGATCCTCTGGAGGAGGGCATGGCAACTCACTTCAATATTCTTGCCTAGAGAATCCCATGGACAGAAGAGACTGGTGGGCTCTAGTCTGTGGGTCACAGAGTCTGCCTCATAGATAAGTTTGCCAGAGGGTAAGAGAAACCCAGAAGTCCTTGTCCTAATGCTACCTTTCTCCTACTGATTCTTCAAATCCCGAACTCTCAAGACGTTGCTGCTTTACAAAGTAGGGGTGTTAACCAGGGCTGTGCTAGGGTTCTGTATTTATTTTAGCAAAATATTTCTGGCTGCAGGGTTGAGGTTAGATTAGATAAAAGAGAAAGGTAGAGAAATCATCAGAAAAGGGTTGCTATAGCCCCTGTGAGAATGAAAAATGAAGAGTGCATGGGGAGGGGAAGAGGAGAAAGTATTTGAAAGTCAGGAGGGATAACACTTATTAAAGTTGGGAAAACAGGGCAGAGTTGGGAGAACTTTTGAAAACTAGGTCAGTGATGGATGTTGACATTAATAAGGGTAAGGTACAAGCTTGGGAGTAGAAAGTGGAAAACAGTATTGAACAGTTTGAGGACTGAGCAGAACAATTAATAGAGATGTGAAAAACCCACACAATTGAAAATATTTGAAGTCAAAGAGAGAAATTTCTGTAATTACAGTTTTGGAATATAGATTTTAGAATAGCTTACAGGTGGCAACGGAGGTGATACTGATGATACTGACAGGTGAAAGTGATGACCCCTTTCGACTAAGAAATATTTTTATTTGGAATGGTAATAGAAGAGTCATGTTCCTTCTACTTAAATCGTCTCACCAATTAGAAGTATATTACTGTAGCAATCAGCTGAAATGCTCTAAAAATGGCAAAGATTTTAATTTTTTAAAATCAAAATGCCTTCCTTCATTGGTTCCAAATTAACTTTATTCAATTAAAACAGATTTAAAATACTGTCTGCCTAAGATCCCTTCCAAAATCTGAAAATATATGTAATGTCCCTCATATCAATATCAATAAATGTTTAGTGTTTTATTTTCCAGGTTATCCAGAGTGCTTTGTGCTCTGACTCATGTGCAATTTCTAGTTTCTTCATTATTGTGCTTATTTTTCTTCAATATGTTTCCTTTTGGCAATTAGTGGTTAAATGATAGTCGAGAGGACAAGATGTCCCAGTGTCACTTTCAACCCCTCCTTTCCTGCACCATATGCCCCGTCCACACTGGACTCCTCCCACCGTTTCCCACGCACCTTCTGTCCTCGTGTGACTTCATTCCTTTGCCCGTGTTCTTTCCTTTGTCTGGTGTCTTTTTCTTTTCAAAGTGAACTCCTGTTCATCTTTTTAAGCCAGAAGTCAAGTTGATTTCTTCAAAGAGCCTTTCCCCCAAGTTCACTAGACCAATTCTATATTTTCACAGAAACAGCGTCATACTTTCATGTAGAACATTATTCATATTAGACTTTACCTTTATTTTGGCCACACAAGGCATGCAAGACCTTAGTTTCCCCACCAGGGATCAAACCCACACCCTTTGCAGTGGAAGCAGGGAGTCTTAACCACTAGACCAGCAGGGTACACCAGGGTACTCCAGACCTTACCTCTTTACATCTCTTCTTCCAAACTATTAGTCCCCAGTTCTTAGCTTATTTATTCATTAATTCAGGATTTATTTATTGAAATCTACTATGTGTCAAGTACTGTGCTACACCTTGGTTACACAGTTTTAGACAAAGCACTTAGTCCTTGCCTTCATGGAGTTTGCAGTCTAGTGACAAGAGAGATTAAGAAAATACAAACACAGAATATATAAGTTCAATTTGTCCTAAATGGTATGACAAACAACCAGGATACTCTAAAAGAATAGTAAAAGGGAGCATCATTTAAATTGGGGAATCAGAGAAGGCCATTCTAGGATCTAAAATTTGAAGAATAAATGTCCAATAGGCGAAAAATACTCTTTCAGCCAGAGTACATGCTCAGATAATGTCTTTTGTATAAATGAAAGTACAATATTCCTAATATTCTATTTTTCTGCATTCTTTGGACCATTTTAATAGTATTTTTGTGCAGGTTCTGTTTTGTAAACCATCTGAAATACTTCTTGGTAGATGAAGTTTACATTAAAATTTAATTAAATGTTTAATATATAGTGACTATTGATATATTTTCAGTTTGCATTAAAAACAATTCTGAAGCCTGTTACTTAGGAATAGCTATAACATTTGGAACCCTATTCTGAGTATATATGCTCAGCTATCTTTTGGACACCGTAATGCAAAACTATGCTTCCCACTGTGCTGCCTTTCAGATTTTTAGTTGTAGCTCATTATTCCAGCTTGTTAAGCTCTCTAAATCTTGATTCTGACATCCAACATATTAGCTATAACTCTCAGCCTTATATCATCCCCAAATTTGATAAGCTTGCCATCTGTGTCTTGATCTGAGGTGTTAATCAAAATGCTAAACAAAAAAGAGCCACGCATTTCCCCCTCAGCATCCAGCTACATGGAGCCATCCCTCAGGATGGCCCTGATCCATTAATCAACATTGGGTAACTATAGAAATTCATCCAGCTCCTTTTAGTTGTTTATGAGGGTGGCAGGAGGGATTTGGGGGTGGTGGTATATTGCTTTCTACCTATGGCATCTTCTCCTTTCTTCTCTACTAGTCTAGTAATCTATTAAAAAAAAAAAAAAAAGATATTAGATAGCTTTCTCTGAATTGGTCTCAGCCAGGTGGTGCTAGTGGTAAAGAACCTGCCTGCCAGAGCAGGAGACATAAGAGACATGGGTTTGATCCTGAAGTCAGGAAGGTTCCCTGTTAGGAGGGCATGAGAGCCCACTCCAATATTCTTGCCTGGAGAATCCCCAAGGACAGAGGAGCCCGGCAGACTACAGTCCATGGGGTCACAAAGAGTCGGACATGACTAAGTGACTTTGCATGCATGAACATGAGCTCATTTTGATGCCCAATACCCACTTCTATTTTAAAGTACCAAATTACTCTTTAATATATATTTATGGGCTTTTGCCAGAATTGGACAGTGCCGTGGCTTTATGGTAACCTCCTCTTGACTAACTCTAGCCAGACTGGGAGAAGGTAGAATCTCAGTGACCTGAATCCCAGGCCAAGCTGCACAGAGCCCAGTGAGGGTGCGTCCCTTAACAGCTCATTGTTCCTTTCATATAGTGATGCTATTCAGGAGCCCAGTCAGACACCATAGGGATGTAACTGTGAAATTTATTTCCTACCTTGATTTAATCCACATTTTAATTTTACTGTGTTTGCTTTCCATATTCTGTGTGTTGGTCTACAGATAATATTGGCTACAATGACTGTTCTTCAGTTATTGTTCTGTTACCTACTCTTTTTTAAGATTTTGTTTTTTGTTGTGGGCAATTTTAAAAATCTTTATTGAATTTATTACAGTGTTTCTTCTATCTTATGTTTTGATTTTTTGGCCAGGAGTCATGTGTGATCTTGGTTCCCCAACCAGGGATCAAACCTGCACTCCCTACATTAGAAGGGAAAGTCTTAACCACTGGACTTCCAGGGAAGTCCCCCTGTTCTATTATTTTCTTTATGAAAACTTGAGCCTCCTCTACCCTTTATTTTAGTCTTGTACTCAGTTTTATACTTTTCTTGTCCATTTTTTTCCTTCTACTTCAAATTTGGCTTAAATTCCTATAGTTCATGCGAGTTGCAAAATATTTTTTGATTCTTCTCTTTGTACTTAATTGTTTGCCAAAACATCTATCATATTTCTAAGCCTGCTACTGCTAGCTAAGTTGCTTCAGTTGTGTACCAACTCTTTGTGACCCTATGGACTATAGCCTGCCAGGCTCCTCTGTCCGTGGAATTCTGCAGGCAGGAATACTGGAGTGAGTTGCCTTGTCCTCCTCCATGAGTTTGTTAGCCAAAAATACTCAGTTATTATCTTCAGTAGTATCTATACTACTAGCACTTAACTTTCTATATTCTCCTTCCTCTTCTTTGCCAAAGGCTTCTTCTAGGAAACAAACAAACAAACGCACAAACAAAAAAATAGTACCATCTGTATCCCCCTAAGGTCCTTATCTTCATATCTAAGACTTTTAAGTCCCAGGAACTTCATTCCAGATTTCTCTTCTATTCCTTTTCACTTATGTCATCTATGTAAGTAGCAATCAATTAATTTTACAAGTTTGGTAGGTTTTTCTTGGATATTGGAGCCATGATTGGGGAATATTAAGTTTAAGATCTTAGCTTTTTTAATGCATGTTATATATAGGCAATCTGCTCAGGGCTTTGCTTTTATTATTTTACAACACTTGTTTAACAGGAATAAAATCTCAAGGCCCACACACCTTACTCTTGATATCTTATCTCATTGGAAGAAATTAAAATATTAAAAAATTTTCAAACTCTTGACATGATACAAAGGGGTGGAACAGTGGATTTTAGGCACAAAGATCTTAAATACACCATTTTTCCCATTTCTGTCCCAGCAATTGTCCCCTGTGGGGCTTTGAGCAGGACAAAAATAACAGTTATCTTGAAGGTCATTATAGTAGTTTTCAGTGTTTTATAATTTATGTCTCAGGTTAAACCAAAGCACTTTGTCATGTAGGCCCTAGCATCAGGAAGATGTAGTATTGGGCTATTTTTAATTTCAAAGGATGAGGACAAATAACCTCAGGTCTTAGGGCTCATTGCTAGGTACGTGGAGAGGTAAGGGAGCAAAGAGAATCCCCTCCACCTCAGGAGGAAACATACAGTGGTGCCAGTTCTGCCCTTCTGTTCCCTGCAATATGACTCTCATTTTCATGAACGTGCCTTTGGTCTGCTGAGTCTTGCTTGACAACCTCGCCTTTCCCTTCCTCCTCTGTATCTACCATCTTCTCTGTGTCTCTCATTTAAAATTCCTGGAGAGAAGATCTGACTACGGTGCTGCATTCTCTCATTTTCAGTCCATGTACATCCTTTTTTTATTTTTAATTTAGTTTTATAATTTCCCCTATCACTCAGTATCTCCAATCCTATTAGCTTCCCTCATATTTAATTTATAACCTTCCAGCCCTCTCTACATCTGTTTATATTGAAGTCTATGTGTTCCTGAAGTATGAATATAATTATTTAGCTTGTTTTGATGTACATTAAGAGTATATAACCATCTTACTTTTTTTACCTTTATTGGAGTTTAAGTGACACATAAGGTTGTATATATTTAAGGTGTAAAATTTGATGTTTTGATATACATATACATAGTGAAATAACCCCCACAGTCAAGCTTATAAACATATACATCACCTTACATAGTTAGCATTTTTTGCATATATGGTAAAAATAACTGAGATCTACTTGTAGCAGATTTCAAGTATATAATACAATATTATTAACTACCATGTTGTATGTTAGATTTCCAGGGCTTATTCCTCTTGTGCAAATGAAACGTCTCCTTTGCCTGGCATCTCCCCACTGCCCCAACTCTGTAACCTCTGGCAACCTCCATTCTACTCTCTGATTTTATGAGTTCAACTATTTTTAGATTCCACATGTAAGTGAAATTATGCAGTATTCTTCTTTCTGTGTCTGGCTTATTTCACTTAGCATAACACTCTCCAGAGCTTCCAGGTGGCTCAAGTGGTGAAGAATCTGCCTCCCAGTGTAGGAGCCACAGGAGAGGTGGGCTAGATCCCTGGGTTGGGGAGATCCTTTGGAGGAGGAAATGGCAACCCACTCCAGTATTCTTGGCAGGATGATTCCACAGACAGAGAAGCCTAGCAGGCTGTAGTACCTGGAGTTGCAAAAAGTCCGACACCACCAAGCATGCCAGCAACACAAAATGTAACACCCTCCAAGTTAATCCATGATGTCACAAATGGCAAGATTTCTTTTTCTTTTTTTTAATATTTTATTTTTACTTTATTTTACTTTACAATACTGTATTGGTTTTGCCACACATTGGCATGAATCCACCATGGGTGTATACAAGCTCCCAATCCTGAATCCCCCTCCCACCTCCCACCCCATACCATCCCTCTGGATCATCCCCATGCACCAGCCCCAAGCATCCTGTATCCTGTATCGAACATAGACTGGCACTTCGTTTCTTACATGATAGTATACATGTTTCAAAGCCATTCCCCAAAATCATCCCACCCTCTCCCTCTCCCCCAGAGTCCAAAAGTCCGTTCTATACATTTGTGTCTCCTTTGCTGTCTTGCATAAAGGGTCATCATTACCATCTTTCTAAATTCCATATATATGTATCAGTATACTGTATTGGTGTTTTTCTTTCTGGCTTACTTCATTCTGTATAATCGGCTCCAGTTTCATCCATCTCATTACAACTGATTCAAATGTATTCTTTTTAATGGCTGAGTAATACTCCATTGTGTATATGTACCACAGCTTTCTTATCCATTCATCTGCTGATGGACATCTAGGTTGTTTCCATGTCCTGGCTATTATAAAAAGTGCTGCGATGAACATTGGGGTACATGTGTCTCTTTCAATTCTGGTATCCTTGGTGTGTATGCCCAGCAGTGGGATTGCTGGGTCATAAGGCAGCTCTATTTGCAATTTTTTAAGGAATCTCCACACTTTTTCCATAGTTGCTGTACTAGTTTGCATTCCCACCAACAGTGTAAGAGGGTTCCCTTTTCTCCACATCCTCTCCAGCATTTATTGCTTGTAGACTTTTGGATCACAGCCATTCTGACTGGTGTGAAATAGTACCTCATTGTGGTCTTGATTTGCATTTCTCTGATAATGAGTGATGTTGAGCATCTTTTCATGTGTTTGTTAGCCATCCGTATGTCTTCTTTGGAGAACTGTAATGGCAAGATTTCTTTCTTAGGCTGAGTAATATTTCCTTGTTTGTATATACCACATTTTCTTTATCATTCATCCATGGACGGACAGACAGATTGTTTCCATATCTTGGCTATTGTGAGTAATGTTGCAATGAACATGGGAGTATAGATATTTCTTTGACATGTTGATTTAATTTTCTTTTTATATATGCCCGGTAGTGGTACTGCTGAACCACATGGTCGTGCTATTTGTTTGTTCTCTGATAATGAGAGCTAACATCTATTGAACATTTAAAATAGGCTATACCTGTCTCTAAATGCTCTCTGTTAATTCATGTTATTCTTATCAACAGTCTAAATTAGATGTTAGTTTTATCATCAGGTTGTTGTTATTCAATCAGTAAGTTGTGTCTGACTCTTTGAGACCCCATGGACTGAAGCATGCCAGGCTGCTCTGTCCTTCACTATCTTCAGGAGTTTGCTTGAACTCATGTCCATTGGGTCAATGATGCCATCCAACCATCTCATCCTCTATTGCGCCCATCTCCTCTTGCCCTCAAGCTTTCCCAGTTTCGTATCTTTTCCAGCGAGTTGACTCTTTGCATCAGGTGGCCAAAGTATTGGAGCTTCAGTCCTTCCAAAGGAAATTAAGGAATAGGGAAGTTAAGGATCTTGCACAAGCTTGCTCAAATAAGAATGTCAAGCTTGTTTTCTCTTCCAGGCAATTTGGTTCCAGAATGTGTCTCTTAATATATTAACTGCCTCTATTCATTCTTCTGTATGTAGATTTGTTTATTCTTTTGGGGGCACTGCATAGTATTCTATCTTTTACACATATTTATCATTTTATATTTCTGTTCCCATAGTGATAAACTGTCTAGGCTTTATTCCAGTCTTAGCCAATCAATGAATGATGTGAATAGCCTGTTATGGCACCTGTGCTACAGTATGATTATTAGGTAGATAGTAAGATAGTATTAATATAATTTGCCAAAAAGAAAACCAACAACAACACTAAAAACAATAACATTAACAAAATAAGGAGAAATATACCAAAACAATAATAGCTGAGAGCCTTTGAACTCTAAGTATATTTTCTCCTTCCAAGTGTTTTTTACTTTTGCTTTCCATGTCTATACCTCTACCTTTATAACTGTACTGTTGACAAGTCTCAGATTTTGAGTCCCATATATGGAATCAATGCTAGAACAAAAGTTTTAGGTCTGCTGTCTGTATAGTATATCCCTGGAGCTCTGCTTAATCCAGGTGTGGGTTGGTTTCACCTGATTATTTCCAACAGCTCCAAGACAAAAATTCATACCTTAAAATACCTTAGTTGGTACTATCTCAATCCTCTTAAATGATAAGACTTGAGGATTTTATCTCATTTCTTTTTCTGAATCATCTTTTGGGACACTGGAAGGGTGAATGCAGACATGTTAACTCCAGATGGTATACTCAGCACATTCTTGGATCAGAGTTACACTCTCAAATATACACAGTTTACATGATGATGATTGTGAGGAAAGGAAAGTGAAAGTCCCTCAGTCGTGTCCAACTCTTTGTGACCTCATGGACTACACAGTCCATGCAGTTCTCCAGGCTAGAGCCTTTCCCTTCTCCAGGAGGTCTTCCCAACCCAGGGATCAAACCCAGGCCTCCTGCATTGCAGGCATATTCTTTACCAGCTGAGCCTCCAGGGAAGCCCAAGAACACTCGAGTGGGTAGCCTATCCCTTCTCCAGTGGATACTATGGACCCAGGAATTGAACCCGTGTCTCCAGCATTGCAGGCAGATTCTTTACCAACTGAACTATCAGGGAAACCCTGATGATTGTAAAGATATCCCTATAAAGCTAGGATGGTTGTGTAGAGCATGAAGGAGAACAAAAGAAGTTGTCTTCAAGTGCTTCCTGAATTATATCTCCATATTTTGAACTTATTGCCACCTGTTGAACATTGTAAAGGTACAGAGTTTCATAATGGAGAGACATTGAAGCTGTAGACTATAGAAGTCCCTGTAAGTCATTTCAAAACATCTGGGACTTTAATAAAGGAGTAGGATGGGAAACAGAAGGAGGAACATTATTGGTTAGGACTGGGGGTGATAATGTGCATCTCCATGAGATGATGGATGCTCACTTAACTTAGGGCGATAATCATCTCATGATGTATGGAAGTCAGATTATTATGTTTATACCTTATATGTATATAGTGCTGTATTTCAATTATATCTCACTAAAAGTGAAGGGGAAAAGAGCCTATACAATTTATACTTTCTCTCACAGTGAAGGAGAAATAGATTTCTCACAAACTTATGCAGTACATTTGTAGTCTTGCTTCCCCAAGTTAATTATTTTTCAAATTTTATTTATTTATTTTTTGAAGTGTAGTTGATTTTCAGTGTTGTGTTAGTTTCAGATGAGTAGCAGGGTGATTCAGTTATGCATACCTATTTCAAATGCTTTTCCATTATAGGTTATTACAAGATATGGAATTTAATTCCCTGTGCTAAGCAGTGGGTCCTTGTGGTTTATCTATTTTATCTGTACTAATGTATATCTGTTAACCCCAAGCTCCTAATTTTTCCCTCACCTCCTTCAGTTTTTAATGGACTATATCAAGCTGTATAGTCCCGTATTCCCTTGGGATTTATCCCAACTGAGAATGTGAGGCAGAGAATATCACAATAAAGAAATTTAATTAGCAGAAATTGTATAGCACAATATAGTCTGCTTGTTACTCGAATACTTCAAGTTTCCAATATGAAGCAAAGGATAATCATGGCTTATAGTTGTCATGCTGGATGGGCATTGCAATAACAGATTCTGCAAGGTTATTAGGGAGGAACTTTTTCCAATAATAATGATAATACTTGACCTATATTAAGCATTTGATTGCCTGGCAGGTCCTGTGCTTGTTCTTTACTCTCAATGTGTTTTTCTTTAAAATCTTATAACGTCACTTCAGTCTCTAGTGGCCTTCAAGCTCTGTTTGTTCAATATTCTAAATATTTATAATTGGATTGGGATTATTAGTTGTCATGTACCAAAAGATGATCATTACCTGTTCTATTTGTTTAATCAACAGACAAAAATTCACATGCACACTTTCCTCATTCCCCTATGAAATAGAGGTCTGAGTCTTGATGTGAAAGTAGCTTTCTTGCAAAGACTCAAGATATTGGATCTTCTCCTGTATGTGATTTCTCAAGTTGGGACTGTCTTCTTACCTCCCATCTCCATTTCATACACCGAAGACGATACTATAACTTCTTTGTAATGAATAAGAATAGTAGTCCATGCTGTTTGTTAAATTGCTTCAGTCATGTCTGACTCTTTGCAACCCTATGGACCATAGCCTGCCGGGCTTCTCTGTCCATGGGGATTCTCCAGGTAAAAATACTGAAGTGGGTTGCCATGCCCTCCTCCAGGGGACCTTCCCCACCCAGGAATCAAACATGCATCTCTTACATCTTCTGCATTGGCAGACAGGTTCTTTACCACTAGTGCCACCTGGAAATAGTAGTCAGTTCAGTCGCTCAGTCATGTCTGACTCTTTGCGACCCCATGAATCGCAGCACGCCAGGCCTCCCTGTCTATCACCATCTCCCGGAGTTCACTCAAACTCACATCCATCGAGTCAGTGATGCCATCCAGCCATCTCATCCTCTGTCGTCCCCTTTTCCTCCTGTCCCCAATCCCTCCCAGCATCAGAGCCTTTTCCAGTGAGTCAACTCTTGCATGAGGTGGCCAGAGTCCTGGAGTTTCAGCTTTAGCATCATTCTTTCCAAAGAACCCCCAGGGCTGATCTCCTTTAGAATGGACTGGTTGGATCTCCTTGCAGTCCAAGGGACTCTGAAGAGTCTTCTCCAACACCACAGTTCAAAAGCATCAATTCTTCGGCACTCAGCTTTCTTCACAACCCAACTCTCACATCCATACACGACCACAGGAAAAACCATAGCCTTGACTAGACGGACCTTTGTTGGCAAAGTAATGTCTCTGCTTTTCAATATGCTACCTAGGTTGGTCATAACTTTTCTTCCAAGGAGTAAGCATCTTTTAATTTCATGGCTGCAGTCAGGAAATAGTAGTAGCCATGGTTAATTCCACATTCCAGATGCTCTAATGCACAAAGTAATTCTTTGAAATCGGTAATAATTACCTCCATCTGGCAGATGTGAAAGTTGAGGCTTGAAGGGGTTCAACGACAGCTGCAAATTAATACCACTAGTAGTAAGTGTCCTGGTTGACTTTGAAATTAGCTCTTTCCCATTTTCAAGCCCATGCTATTATCCACCATGGCACTGTTCCTATCTTAGAGAAACAGTGTTTACTGTGTGGTCCATACTGTTTTCGAGTGCTCAATTAATCCTCATAATAATCGTATGCAGTGGGTACTATTACTATTCCCATTTTAGAAATCTGATGTTGTAAACATGTTGTGAAGATCTAGATGATAAATATTTTTAGCTTTGTGGGTCATACTGTCTCCATCACAGCTAGGCACCTCTGCTGTTTCAGTGGAAAAATCACTACACACAGCACTTAAATGACTGTGTCTCTATTCCAACAAAACTACTTTAAAAAGAGTCAATTTGGATTTGACCTTCAAGTCAAAATTGTTCAATCTTTGTTTTAGATGATACAAGTGAACCTGAGGACTTCACTGGTGGTCCAGTGGTTAAGAATCCATCTTGCAATGCAGGGGATATGAGTTCAGTCTCTGGCAGGGAACTAGGATACCACATGCTGCAGGACAAATGGGTCCATGAGCCACAACTACTGAGTCTGCAGACCACAACTAGAAAATCCATGCACTTCAACAAGGTTCCCTCAGGCTGCAACTAAGACCTGACCCCACCAAATAAATAAATAAGTATAATGTTTAAAAATATTCCCCAAAAAACTGAAGCTGAGAAAATTTAGCCACCCAGTGGCTCAGTGGTAAAGATTCTGCCTGCAGTGCAGAAGATGTGGATTTCATCCCTATGTCAGGAAGATCCTCTGGAGGAGGGCACAGCAACCCACTCCAATATTCTTGTCTGGAAAACCCCACGCACAGAGGAGCCTGGCAGGCTACAGTCCATGGGGTCACAAAAGAGTTGGACACAACTTAGTGACTAAACAACAACAGAAGATTTAGATAGCCCTTGTTAAAATGGGGGATAGGCCTAGGAAGGCGTGATATCCAAGGTCAAACGTCATCCATGTGTTAACACTTTTTCTTACCATAGTCTTCATTCCTCTAATAGGTTGAATTTTGTCCGCCAAAATATTTTAAATGCATTAAAGTCCTAGCCTCCAGTACCTGTGAAGGTGATCTTATTTGCAACCAAGGTGTTTATAGATGTAATTAAGACAAGGAAATTAAGCTGAGATCATCCTGGATTTAGGGTGGACTCTAAATCCAATGACTGACATCCTTCTAAGAGGAAGGAGAGGGAGATTTGAGATGCAGGCACTCAGGGAAGACGACCTTGTGAAGACAAGATAGCAACTGAAGGTGTGCTCCCACAAGCCAAGGAATGCCTAGAGTCATCAGGAGCTGGAAGGGCAAGGAAGGGGGTTTTCTCCCACAGATGTTGCAGGCAGCACAGCCCTACCAATACCTTAATTTCAGACTCCCAGCCTCTCGAACTATGAGAGGATATCTTCTGCTTTTTTAAGCCACCAAGTTTGTGACTATTGATTATGACAACCCCAGGAATTGAATAAACTCTTTTCTGTCACTTTTTGTTCTCTCTTCCGAAAGACACTTCTGGTCACTCTTGAGACTTTCTCCTGATGTAAAAGGCCCTCTCTCTTTGTGAATTGGAATCATCCTCAGTTCCTTGACATGATTACTATAACTAGAAGTTTATTGACTATTTCAGTTTTTTTATAGGAAAAGTAATCAAACATCTCACCCTTTCTTTGCATCTTCTTTTGTTCATTTAGCAGTTATATCATGAAATATCAGTAAATAAAATCATCAGATATCTATTTGTCTATAGAAGACAAGAGAAACCTAAATGTAAATCTCTGGACTGGCTGATCCACAATCCATTAGGAAACAAATTTATTGGTGAGTGAAACAAATTCACCATTATCAGCATGCAGTATAAATCAAGGCTAGGAGTCCTATTTAATTTTACACCTTGGTGATATTTTAAAGGTTTTTTACAGTAACTTGCAAGGAGTTAATGTGCTATGAATTCATTCCAGTACATTGATTTCTGCATTAGCTCAGTGAAAGATGCAGTTCTTTGGCAAAAGCAAACTTTTGGAGGTAAATTTGATTGGTCGTGTAATCCATAATTTAGAATCTTTAATAACAACTTATTTCATTGTTCATGGATAAAAATCACTGTCTGGATGACCCAACATTCCAGCAAATAAAAACATAATTGATGTTTCATTCTGAAGTTTATTCTATGCACATTTCAGCACAGAATGAGCTTTGTTCTGTGCCCCAGGGCTTGCAGGAAGTTGGCTCTGAATGAGGATGTTGTCATCTGCCTCTTTCTAGGTATTCATTCTGTAGGAGGTATTTTTGATGTCTCTTGTTGCCACCTTTAGGAATTAGGTTTAAGTGCTGGTAAGATGCAGGGACTGATGGCCATAGCACTCAATCCATTCAGTGAAGCTTAAACTTCAGGACCTCCCTCTTGCATGCACCTTTTCCGAAGTGGAGCTTTCTAGGTAGACTCCTCCTGTGTTCTTTCCTGTGATCAGATATGGAGTGGGTTAAGAGATTGGAGACCTGGAGTCCAGTTAAGGAGCCATTATAATAGTCCAGGTGAGAGATAACGAGCATCTGGCCTTGGCTGGTGGAAGCAGACTTGGAAAGACAGAGATGGACTCAAAACACAATTGATTTACTGATCCAGTAAAAAATCGCTCATTTTGTCAATGTTATTTTAGCCTTTAATTTATATGGAAATGATCTGGAATGAGAAATGGCACCCAAATTTGAAAATTATTACCCTATAATTTTTCTGTTTAAGCATCTTTATAGAATTATGTTCTCTATCAATCACTAGCACCAGAAACAAGATAAGGAAAAAACATTTTTACCTTGCTATATAGTTTTTAGTAATGGTAAAATATTAATATGCTGCTTGTATTATATATGTTATTTTCCCACAAACTCCTGCTTATTATATTTTTGACCTTACAGTAGCAAAGAAAATTTAAAAAAGGACATGCATTCTTACATTTTTATTTTCACAAGAGAAAATTGAATGATTGAGATTTAATATTTTATTCCAGATCACATAAGGTCAGATGTTGATTTATAAGCCATATTACTAGTCCTTTTTTAAAATAATAAATTATATATTTTCCTGAAATACATATCTATAGGCTAAACTTTTGCAAAGTCACATTCTCATTGGATGATGCTGCCATTCAGACTGTGCTAACTGCTGGAAGAACTTAATCTTATTTTCCTAGGACATTATGTATAGATGCTCAAACTACCTAAATATTTTTATGACCAACCTAGATAGCATATTAAAAAGCAGAAACATTATTTTGCCAACAAAGGTCCGTCTAGTCAAGACTATGGTTTTTCCAGTGGTCATGTATGGATGTGAGAGTTGGACTATGAAGAAAGCTGAGCGCCAAAGACTTGATGCTTTTGAACTGTGGTGTTGGAGAAGACTCTTGAGAGTCCCTTGGACTGCAAGGAGATCCAACCAGTCCATTCTAAAGGAGATCAGTCCTGGGTGTTCATTGTAAGGACTGATGTTGAAGCTGAAACTCCAATATTTGGGCCACCTCATGCAAAGAGTTGACTCAATGGAAAAGACCCAGATGCTGGGAGAGATTGGGGGCAGGAGGAGAAGGGGACGACAGAGGATGAGATGGCTGGATGGCATCACTGACTCGATGGACATGAGTTTGGGTAGACTCTGGGAGCTGGTGATGGACAGGGAGGCCTGCTGTGCTGCGATTTATGGGGTCACATAGTCGGACATGACTGAGCAACTGAACTGAGTGCTCTTTACTTGATCTTCTGAAGAAATACTTTCTTATGCCACTATTGATGCGTTAGGATAAGATAGGTTTTCGTATGGTAACAAATGAAACTGACAGTTTCAAAATCCCAGAGATTGAAAGCCATTAAGATCATTCCGTATCCATGTCCATTGTGCATTGGCTGGTGTTTTTGGAACCTCTGGTGTATAGAAGGAAAGAGGGGAACAAATTACACTCCAGCTCTCTTCTATTAAAAATAATTCATTACTTAATTAATTTACTTGGTTGCTCCTGGTCTTAGTCGCAGCATGTGAAATCTAGTTCCCAGACCAGGGATTGAACCTAGGTCCCCTGCATTGGGACTGTGGAGTCTTACCCACTGGACCATGAGGGAAATCCCTACACTTGAGCTCCTAAAGCTGCCACCTGGAACACTTCACTTCTGCTTACACTTCACTGGATAAAGCAAGAAGATCACATCTCAATTCTAGAGTCAGGGAAGTGTAATCATGCCATGTGTCCAGAAGCAAAACCAAAAATATTTGGAGAATAGCACTGATGATGTGACAAGAATAACAGTGTCTCAGTTGTGCTCTGAGATCAGCTTTCAGAACTTTGAAAGAAAATGTAAATTACTGATTGGTGTAATTTAAGTCAAGATTTTCTCAGGGCAAGGAGATGTCATGAGAGGACTTTATACAGGCTTTTGCAGCCACAGTCCTACAAATTACCCAGTAATATTGTCTTGTCTACAGTCTGCAGCTTTGCAGTGTTTCAAATGCCAAGTTTATTATGTGGTTAAAGCATTCAGTCACTTTAATGCTAACAGCATTTATTTGCAGTAATGATAAAAACTGCTTTGGTACATACAGTCCTAATTGAATGGTTCAAATGGTTCTGTGTCTAGTGTTTCATTTGTCCTAACATCCTTAATATCTTCTAAGAGCAAAATATCTCTTCTCTCTGCCTAGAGGAGCCAGATACGAGGCTATTAATGCTGAAACTCAGTCTATATGAACACCTGCAGATACCATCTATATTAAATTGCCTGAGTAATTCAATTTAGAAGAACAGTTCTTTATATGATTTGGTTGATTGATTAAATTGACACTGATACATTTACTTTGAGTAAGTGAACCAGGTTGAGCAATTAGTCAAAAACCTGTGCTTCCTGAAAAAATGTGCCAATCTTTTATTTTCACGTGATAGACAGTTGAAGCCAGAATCCATTTGTTACCTCAGATTTTATATGATTTATATATATTATTTGTATCATATAATTAAAGTCATTGATTATATACTATGTGGTTTTTTTTTTTTCTTACTTATAAGACTGCTTTCTAGCAAAATGTGAAATTCTTTAGGGCCAGGGTTGATTTTCTGTTTTGTTACTCTAGAACCAAAGAGAACATTCTGGGTTCAAAATAATGATTTTTTCCTACTTGATTGTGAGTTGTGTATCTCCATCAAGTCTGAATTCAAGTTTCCTTTCTAATTCTGACCAGTCTATAGGTTGAAGCTTTTCACCTTAATGACTTTCAATAGCTTTTCATCTGAAAGTTCACCAATAAATTATATTTTTAATTAAGAAAACTAGTTGACACTTAGATGATTTTATTTCTGGTAGATGTAATAAAATTTAATACATAATTATGCTATGAAATATTTGAGTTTTAGGGAATCCAGAAAACTTTTTCCTTAATGTGCTTATTAGATCTTTGTATGACTTCTTATTTAGCTGTATTCAGGTATCTGATAAGGTTGTGGATCCAGATAAGCTACTTTGTTATTTGTAGTACCATAACCATATTTTATAATGGTTAATATTAGAGAGTCTGTGCTGATGGGTTTTCATATATGCAGTAAAGGTATTCTTCTACCAGTAGGGAATATATTTTCAAAACTGTTCTTTTTATTGTTGCTATTGTTATTCAGTCGCTCAATTGTGTCTGACTTTTTGCAACCCCATGGACTGCAGCACGCCATGCTCCTCTGTCCTTCACTATATCCCAGAGTTTGCTCAAACTCATATCCATTGAGTCGGTGATGCCATCCACCATCTCATCCCCTGCTACCCACTTCTCCTCCTGCCTGCAATCTTTCCCAGCATCAGGATCTTTTCCAGTGAATCAGCTCTTCCCATCAAGTGACTCTTCACATCAGGTGGCTCTTCGCATCAGCTCCAAAGTATTGGAGCTTCAGCATCAATCCTTCCAGTGAATGTTCAGGGTTGATTTCCTTTAGGAAAGACTGGTTTGATTTCCTTGCTATCCAGGGGACTCTCAAGAGTCTTCTCCAGCACCGCAGTTCAAAAACATCAATTCTTCCATGCCATAACTCAAAATTTTAAAGGAAGAAACAATGGTACTTTAGGTGTTTTCCAGCTCTTCCCTTCTCAGGCCTCCAGATGCCTAAACAAGGTTAGGCCCATTTTTGAAAGACTGCATCTTTGAAAGAATGTAACTGCTGTTCATGAGCAGTATTCTCAGTTCAAAATATAAATACACAACAGCAAGCTGGCACTTCAGTTCACACTACCTAGCCACATGCTAGTGGACTGAGATTTTAAACAGATGTTTGTCAGTGTTTCCCTTGAGAACAATGGCAAAGTATTGAACTAATTTCTCAAATTCTTTCCGGTGGTAATATTAAAACATCTGCCCCCATGCTTTCCCCACCTTTCCTGAAAAATATCTAAACCATTCTGACTTAAGTCATCACATACTTTTAAGTATGGTATATTTTACTAGATAAATGATAGGACTAAAATGTATAAATAAATCTTTAAATATGGACAAATGAAGACATGATATCATTGGAACTCACAAAGTTCTCCCAGATTTTCACTTTGAACTGGGGAAGAGATAAGCAATATTTTATTTTTGGTAGTGTGTTTTTATTCTTTTAGCAATGTTAGTCAATAGAACATTCACTGTCTAGGCAGATGTTTGCTATTACTTTATACAGTGGGAAAATATAAGTAAATTAACCTAGGTTATTTCCTCAGGCTTAATATCATCAATATTTCCTTCTTTCACATCTTTCAAAACAAGATTTTCAGGGGGCGGTGAGAGGTGTGAAGGGGAAGTGTTAGTACTTGAATGCTAAAAGAAAAATTTCCACAGCACATAATATCCTGAGAAGTGGTCTTATTGATGAGGCCATCAAATTTAGAGAGCTGTGTTTTTACCTACATCTTTTTTTTTTTTAATTTTATTTTTACTTTATTTTACTTTACAATACTGTATTCGTTTTGCCATACATTGACATGAATCCACCACAGGTGTATACAAGCTCCCAATCCTGAATCCCCCTCCCACCTCCCATCCCATATCATCTCTCTGGATCATCCCCATGCACCAGCCCCAAGCATCCTGTATCCTGCATCGAACATAGACTGGCACTTCGTTTCTTACATGATAGTATACATGTTTCAAAGCCATTCTCCCAAATCATCCCACCCTCTACCTACATCTGTTGAACTAACCTAAAGAGCAATGGGCTGCCATCTATGGAGTCACACAGAGTTGGACATGACTGAAGTGACTTAGCAGCAGCAGCAAAGAGAAATATGTGGAGATTAATAATATAGATTGAAACCAGGTTCCTGGGCTTCAGCCCTATTGGGAATAAGTCATTAAATTCCTCCAGCTATAACATACAGACTCTATTAATAGATTTTATTCAGCTCATCTTTATCTGTAATATCAATAGATACTTTTTGAATACCTACTATGTACAATGTATATATCTTATAAAATCACTATGTTGTTGCATTCTATACTGATAATTTTGTAATAACTACTTCATGCTCAATTTCATATGCATACAGATAACTAAAATAGAACATGAAGGCATCCACAGGTCAAGTAATATGTTGGTCCAAGCAACACATTCTGCTTATAAATTATAGTGTAAAATATTTTTGGTAGAAAAAGTGCTTCTTTCATAGCAATTGGATTTAGATTTATGAATGTGGCCAATGCAGCTAGTCTGTGGTATGTTTTATGTAAATGAATTTTAAAACATTATTGAAGTTTCCATAGTCAGAAATTGGAATTCTCTTATGGCAGGTTAACTTGTAGGTAGCCACATTTGATCATATTCTATTACCAATAGTTGCAGGTATTATGTATATATAACTAATCCTTTCAATTATAAGATAGGTATAAAACTATGCAGTTATTAATGGTTCTCAGTATGGTCTTTCCTTTGGAAAATACTCTAGCATGCCAATAACTTTTTTGAAAAATAAATGTCACTGTTGTTCAAATCTGTTGAATTTCAGAATTATATTTTACTCATTGAATTTATGACCTTGACTTTCATAGAAATCCTCTGGTTTCATGTCTTATCATAGGGAAAAAAAAAAAAGAAAAACATATCGCTAAGAGGCCCTGTAATTAAAAATCCTTCAATATGTAAATATAGATGATATTTATATTAAATCTTCTTGATTTAAAAAAGCATCTAATTCAAAATCTGTTTTAAAATAGAATCTAAGTAGACACACAAGGATTAACAAGTTATTTATATGAAGTCTCCTGAAACTTCATATTTGAAGCATTTACACCATGAAAATTAATTTCACTCAATTACTAATCTGCTTTTTTCATTCCATAGCAAATGGAATCATTTTTTGACTCAGTTTCTCTATAAAACCAAGTATTGCCTGTGGCCTCTAGTTAATTTTATAGTTAGCATTTTTTATATACCTAGTACTAAGTTAATAATCAAAACTTCTTAGTAATGACTGTACAATTATAACTATGATAAACAATAGAGAATGTACAATTATAACTATGATAAACAATAGAGAAGGTTAACAACCCCAAATAGAATTTGTTTTCAACCTCAGAGGGATCCTTCTTGATGACTTAGGTGTTTAAATTGTGCTCTTTCTTATCAGTGAGTGTTATTTGGGAATACAATCATTCTAGTATTAATGTATGAGAAATATAACTCTAAAATTAGTGAGAGAGTGTAGAGAGATAGCAAGTGGTGAAAAGATGGCTTATATAAGAAAATGATTATCTTTTCCATTGTGATATGAAGATAGAAGAAAAATATGGAAGTTCATGCAAATATAATCATAGGAAATTAAAAGAGCTCATATTCATTCTTATTCCTTCTGAAAAACAACAGATCTTAAAAGTTTGAAGATAGGAGAGGAGGTTTGGTAAAGCTGTCCTGTGGAATGGGAGTGAGGAGAAAACTCAGAAGAATCACCAAGCAGTGTGTGGCATTAGCACTGCCTTAATCTGCACTTGGTTTCCAGTATTAAGCACAGAGTAGGAAGGTAGTTGGACCGATTGACATCTGCAGTTTTGCCAGACTGGGCATAGCAGAGGAGTGATGGGGCCAGATGGTCAACCATACTTCAAGAGAGTAGTTGAAGTAGTGTGTATGTGTGTGTGTGTGCACGTGTGTGTGCACGTGTGTGTGTGTGTGTTAGTTGCTAAGTTGTGTCCGATTCCTTGCGACCCCATGGACTATAGCATCTGAGCCACTAGGGAAGTAATAAAAGCTAAACTGGTTAGAGGAAGAGCAGAGTGTTTTCATGAGGAAAGGCATAAATATTATTGGAGAAGATGAAGTAGTCTATGTGGAAAGATTTCAAGATATAGGAGAGGGAAGGGCAGGAGGAAAACAAGTCAGGGAGGTTGTTCTGAGACTAGGTTACACATTAGAATTCTCTGTGGATCTTTGAAAACTACCACTGTCTAGGTCGCATCCTCTGAGATTTGGTTGAATTAGTCCATAGTCTAACCTGGCCAATGGGAACATATTTTGTGGCCAAAGTTGAAAATCTTTGTTTAGACCCACTTATGAAGAATCTTATAGTTTTTTTCAAAGTGATTATCACTTTATTTTCAAGGCAATAGAGAATCAGCAAAGGTTATAAAAGGACTAGTATAAATTATTATGTATTTTAGAAAAGTAACTTTTTCCTCAGAGTGACTGACCAATACCAAAGAGAATGATTAGGAGAAAAGGAGACTCGTGGAGAGACTACTTCAGTATTCTGGGTCAGAAAGAGTTGAACCAGGGATGAACCAGAAGAAATATAGAGTAGGGGACATTGTTGTGATGCTTCAACATAAGAACTAATTAGTATATGTGTAAAATGTTGGAGGCTGGTCTAAGGTAACTGAAATATTTTTTATTTTGGATAATCTGTTAGCTTTCAATTGCTGCATAACAAATTAACATAGACATAGCACTTCAAAACACGTGTTATCTCACAGTTTCCATGGGTCAGGAGTACAGCCATGGCCTCTATAAATTCTTTGCTGAAGGGTCTCACCAGACTGTAATCGAGTTGTGAGTCAAGATTTAAGACTCTGCAGAGGTGTGATTGAGGGAAACTCCTATTCCAAGCTCCCTTGTAATTGTTGGCAGAATCATCTTCATGTATTAAAACCCACAGAGATGAGATGCCTGTTTTCTTGCTTGCTGAGAGCCAGGGGCTGTCCTCAGGCCCTAGAAGCTGCCTGTAGTCCCCTGCACTGTAGGCATTTTATGGCACAGCTATTTGCTTCTTTAAGACCAGTAGGAGAATTTTGTTCTACACACACACACAGACAAAAGGCCCAATCACTCTTTTAAAGTTTTTCACCTGATTAATTCAGGACCCCTCAGAATAATCTTCCTTTGTATTAATTCAAAATTTGGCATATAAATAATATCTCTGCATTCCCTTCCCTTTTGCCACATACCATAATCTAATCACAGGTCTTGCCCAAATTCAAAGGGAAGAGATTATACAGGTATATACACCAGTATGGGCTTCCCTGGTGGCTCAGACGGTAAAGCGTCTGCCTGCAATGTGGGAGACCTGGGTTCAATCCCCGGGTCCGGAAGATCCCCTGGAGAAGGAAATGGCAACCCACTCCAGTACTCTTGCTTGGAAAATTCCATGGCCTGAGGAGCATGGTAGGCTACAGTCCATGGAATCACGGAGTCAGACAGGACTGAGCTACTTCATACACCAGTACATAGAAATCAGATATGTTGTAGTTAATTAAGGTGAGGAATATAAGAAAATTAGAATGTTCTAGGAGAAAACTGGTGACCTCAGCTTTAGACATGTTAAATTTGAGGGTAATCGGGCATCTGATTAGAGTGTATCAGTAGGTGGCATAGAATTCATTGGAGAGATGGAAATTGGGTATACATATCTGGTAACGATCTGTAGAGGTGATGGTTAATCAGAGAAAGATTGTAGCAAGAAGTGGGCTGTGGACAGGAATAAGAGCTTGGAAAGCTAGAACATCTGCAACTGTGCTTCAGCCCTCACCTCTTGATTCCAGTCCAGTATCTCATGTACAACCTTTCACTATGCCTCATTTTTTCTTTTAGTATATCCTGCTCTTCCTAATCCGTGGTTCAGTCTTTGCCCTCCTCCTACCTTCAAGTCACACTACACAACAGTGAGAATCAAGATCATTTTTGTGAAAGCTTTGCAGATTGAAGGCACTGAGACTGACTATATTATGCTCTCTGTTCCCAGAAAAGGACATGTAGATCCAGTGCAGGGGGAGATAGTACTATCATTAACCCTGAGCTGCTTCATTTCTTCTTATTAGAAAGGAAGACTTTGCACTTTTCCCTTCTTCCTTCCTCAGTCCCAGATTTGCCTATGAAGTAAGCAGATGGCACAAATTTGGAATGGAAAAGTAATCATATGCATCTCTCTTGGAAATCTTTTGTCTGTTTATTGAAACCCCTGCAGCAATATTGTTAGGCAATCTGATCTCTAATAATGGAAACAAAGTAAATTTGATCAGATTTTCTTCCCTTCTTTTAAATCTTTTCCAGGCTATATTCAAGAAGAATGCGTCATTCCTTGCCCATTTGATTGCAAGTTAAGCGACTGGTCAAGTTGGGGGTCTTGCAGTTCATCTTGTGGGATTGGAGTGAGAATTCGATCGAAATGGCTGAAAGAAAAACCGTACAATGGAGGTCGCCCATGTCCCAAATTGGATCTCAAGAATCAGGTAAAGTACATGAAACAACAAATACAGAGCTGAAAAAGTATCTCCTTTATTATTTCCTGTTGAAATTGAAGTCATTATCTTGTTATAAGTAGCTCATAGAAAGTTATTAGAAGTTCAGAAGAGTGGATAAGAGGGTAGAAATTAATATAATAGAATTAGTAAAGAAGATTTGCCTACTCCTAGGCAATGCCGAGAATGACTTGGTAATATTAGCTATAATGATGTTTACAAAAATTAAATCCAGTTGGTTTTTAAATTATCTTGAAATTTTATTTGATTAATCATATTATAAAAGGTTTTTGTGTGTATGTAATAATGTTGGGAGAATATCAATTACTTTATGGCTGTAGATACAATTAGTGGTCTCATCTGCATACCCCAAAACTGGTGTTCTGTTTTTCCTTTACCTAACTCTTCATCCTAATTTTCTTTGTTCCTAATCTTGTCAGTGTTTTCACAGCTCTTTCTGTCTCTTCTGAGCTATTTTTATACCTTTTCCCCCTAAATCAAAGCTGTTTTCATAAATGGAACCTAAAGCATACACTGTCATTTAGATATCAAATAAAATTGCCATCTTAAGCAAAGCTGATTAGAATATTTCATTTGAAAAGTGAAAGTGAAAGTGAAGTCGCTCAGTCGTGTCCGACTCTTTGCGACCCCATGGACATCAGGCTCCTCCTTCCATGGGATTTTCTAGGCAAGAGTACTGGAGTGGGTTGCCATTTCCTTCTCCATATTTCATTTAGCTTTATCCATATAATAGACACTAAGATTTAATTAAGAATTATGATAGAGAACTCAAATTTCTCCCATGATTGCATACTGTTATTATACATGGACTGATATATACATTTTAATTAACTGAGTAGGTAAAGTATAAGATGAGAGTTGTTAATAAGTTCTTTATTAAGTGAAGTGTGTCTTAAACATGGGTCTGCAAATCCTTTATGACTCTGAAACTTTTAGCAGAATAGCTACACAGGCTTCTATTACTAAGTCTACTTGTTTCTTCCCTCTAATCCCCATTTTGATCAGACTTTCTATAGAGATTGTTTAATGGAAGGGAAATCAAGGTCTAGTTAATTAATATAAATAACATATCTAGTACTACTTCTATTTAGATATCATTTGTCATTTCAAGACTGACATCTCTAGCTGGTTTTGTAAGTTTTGATAAAAGATACATAACTTGCTGAAAGTGAAAAATTATTATAATGGCAAAAAGTTTGTGTTCTAAGACAGGGCAAAGTATTAGGCTGGTCTTGTTTTTTAAGTTATGTGGAATAAAATGATGATCCTGGTTGCTTCCTTTGAAGCAAATATAAAGCATATTGGGGAAAAAACAATTCAGAGCATTGCAAAATCCACACAAATTTTGTCAAAAAAAAAAGTTTCGGGAAGGGAAGGATGAGATATGATTAATTAAAACAGGAGGGGAACAACCCAAGTAGGGGAGTTTGAGGAGAGAAACCTCCTCAGTATGAAGAAAGGTATGACCCAGGCTGATGATCAGAAAGAGGACTTTGAAATGAATCCTCTGTCTGAAGACTAGTTTACCCTTCCTAGGGTATTTTCCAGGCATTTATTAAAGAAGGAAATAACTGCTAGGCATTTAATTATAAATAATGTGTAATAATTCTTTTGTCTCCTCAAAACAATAAAAGAAAGCAAAGCCTTTATAAAACTAGTGTTAAACACTAGTTTTAAATTGCTAATTTTAAGAACTAGAAAATTATCCAGGGAGTAAAAGGATTTCATCTGAGCACAGATCCCCAAACCGTATTCTTACTATGTGTATACAAATGTATCAAAAACTGTCTATCAAATTTGAGAGTATGGATAAGATAAAGTACTTGTATGCCTGTTAGGACTTAAAGGAAACTTGTTCTAAACATTTAGTTCAGTTCACTTCATTTGCTCAGTCATGTCTGACTCTTTGTGACCCCATGAATTGCAGCATGACAGGCCTCCCGCTCCATCATCATCTCCCAGAGTCTACCCAAACCCATGTCCATCGAGTCAGTGATGCCATTCAGCCATCTCATCCTCTGTCCTCCCCTTCTCCTCCTGCCCCCAATCCTTCCAAGCATCAGAGTCTTTTCCAGTGAGTCACCTCTTCGCATGAGGTGGCCAGTTTCAACTTCAACATCAATGAACACCCAGGACTGACCTCCTTCAGGATAGACTGGTTGGATCTCCTTGCAGTCCAAGGGACTCTCAAGAGTCTTCTCCAACACCACAGTTCAAAGGCATCAATACTTCAGCGCTCAGCTTTCTTCACCGTCCAACTCTCACATCCATACGTGACTACTGGAAAAGCCATAGCCTTGACTAGATGGACCTATGTAGGCAAAGTAAAGTCTCTGTTTTTCAATATGCTATCTAGGTTGGTCATAACTTTCCTTCCAAGGAGTAAGCATCTTTTAATTTCATAGCTGCAATCACTATCTGCAGTGATTTTGGAATCCAAAAAAATAAAGTCTGACACTGTTTCCACTGTTTCCCCATCTATTTCCCATGAAGTGATGGGACCAGATGCCATGATCTTCGTTTTCTGAATGTTGAGCTTTAAGCCAACTTTTTCACTCTCCTCTTTCACTTTCATCAAGAGGCTTTTTAGCTCCTCTTCACTTTCTGCCATAAGGGTGGTGTCATCTGCATATCTGAGGTTATTGATATTTCTCCCAGCAATCTTGATTCCAGCTTGTGCTTCTTCCAGCCCAGTGTTTCTCATGATGTACTCTGCATATAAGTTAAACAAGCAGGGTCACAATATACAGCCTTGACGTACTCCTTTTCCTATTTGGAACCCGTCTATTGTTCCATGTCCAGTTCTAACTGTTGCTTCCTGACCTGCATACAGGTTTCTCAAGAGACAGGTCAGATGGTCTGGTATTCCCATCTCTTGAAGAATTTTCCACAGTTGCTTGTGATCCACACAGTCAAAGGCTTTGGCATAGTCAATAAAGCAGAAATAGATGTTTTTCTGGAACTCTCTTGCTTTTTCGATGATCCAGCGGATGTTGGCAATTTGATCTCTGGTTCCTCTGCCTTTTCTAAAACCAGCTTGAACATCTGGAAGTTCGCGGTTCACATATTGCTGAAGCCTGGCTTGGAGAATTGTGAGCATTACTTTACTAGTGTGTGAGATGCAATTGTGTGGTAGTCTGAGCATTCTTTGGCATTGCCTTTTTGGAGATTGGAATGAAAACTGACCTTTTCCAGTCTTGTGGCCATTGCTGAGTTTTCCAAATTTGCTGGCATATTGAGTGCAGCACTTTCACAACATCATCTTTCAGGATTTGAAATAGCTCAATAGCTCAATTGGAATTCCATCACCTCCACTACCTTTCTTCATAGTGATGCTTTCTAAGGCCCACTTGACTTCACTTTCCAGGATGCCTGGCTCTAGGTGAGTAACTAATGTTTAAAACTTGTATCCTTAAGTAGTACAGACTAGAAATTAATCCCATATTCAAGAATAATTTAGATAAATTCAATATGTGAAAGCTAAGCAAAGATGGGTTTGTCTGTAGGAGCTGTTTCTAGCTTTTGCATCAGGAAGGAAATGGATAGCGTTCCAGAGACATTGGTTATGATGCTCACAATTGAATCCTGAGATTTAGTTATCAGAAATCAAATTTAACATGGCGTGTATTCTGATGCAAAGAGGTTTTAGGTATCTATAATACATGTGGTTTAAAGTTGAAAAATTTCACTCTAATCCATACTTGGTATTGTAACATAATTGATCAAGTTAGTAAATAATAAGCCCTCCCTCTCACTTGTAAGTCTATGAATGGCAAGGAAAAATGCTACTGTAAAAAATACTAAACATAAAGGAAATTGTCACCAGAGGCCTTTTTTTCCTAAAGCATACTTTTACTTAAAGTGTATTTGTGGAAAGCTGTCTGTGGATTTCATTATATTTTTGCTCTTATGTAAGGCAGACCCCCCCACTTTGTGTGTGTGTGTGTGTATGTGTGTGTGTGTTATTTGTTGAAGTTATCCACATTTTCTTAATTCATCTGAAAATAAATTGTCTCGAATTTTCATTATTTATGAAATATTCCCCAGCTTCTATTATTTATGGCAGTTCTTCTATAGAACAGCTTGCTATTTGTTTCTCTATGCTGGAAATTAGATCCAGTAGAGGTACACCCACTGAGGCTGTTTTGTAAAGTTCAATTTTACTACTGGCCTTAGGTTATTGGTCTTCTTTCCAATTGGTTTTTAGGTCTCAATTTATTGTCCTATTTTTGGAACCAGAGTAATACTCTCTCATGTATTCACCCATAAGAAAGAGCTTAAAAAATATAACCGAATTATAGCAGTGAGAAAAGTTCATATCGTTGGTAGCTGTGCATAAAGAAGATTCAGTATATGACAGATTGAACCTAACATACCATTTGAAAAACATTGCACTTTCTTATGTGTGTGTGTTATATATACTTATTATACACACATATATGTATACATACATATATATGTATATTATGTGCAAGCTGTGTAAATGTTAGTATACCTGCATGTACTTAGTCACTTTCCTCCTTTGTTTCGTTTTACAACATGGGGTCTTTCTGAGGCAAGGTCTGTCTTTCTGCTTTTGTAACTCATTCTAGCCCCTGGTACACCAGCCAGTGAATTGTCAAATTATATTCATTGGATGCTTTATTTGAAAAGAAGTTTTCTCTCTGGATGAGTAGGTGGCTAGCTCTATAGAAAGAATAAAATATATATTAGAACTCTGGTCTCTTAAACTGTGATTTTTCATTCGAATTCTCAAAAAAACTTGAGCTCTTCAGGAAGAAATAAGAACTCCAAATTGTCCTAAAGAATCATTCACGATTTGACTGAAAAATCCTGTGTTTGTATCTCCATTGAAATTTAACTCAGTGATATAAATGAAAGAGTTGATATTATGTACACAAGCTCATAAACTGCTCTGAGTCAGTTTGTGAAATCGATATTTATAATCGCTCATAAAAGGCCTCCCTTTTAAACTAAAACTTATCAACATGATAGCTCTTTCTCCAGAAGCACCAAAGTGACAGCAATCCTTTGATGGCTTTCTGCTGAGTGTATTTGTGATGCTAAATAGCTCCAGCATGCATCTTACCCAAAGCTTTCATTTAGCTAGAAAACTTCTAAATTGTTTATTGAATTATCAGGTCAGTTGCCTGATGTCCTTGCCTCTACTGTGCAAAATCAAATAGATAATATATTTTAATTTTTTTACTATCTATAATGTAGTGAGTGGATTTAAGTGCACTTGTACTATATCTTTTTGCTGTATTTTTTCTTTTGTAATTCTGCTTAATAGAAGAATAAATATGAGGACATTAGAGTTCCATTGGATTGACATTTCCCTTTATGAGTTCTTTACACAATTGAAACCAAGGGAGGGGCAAGAAATTCCATGTTGTTTATATGTTGCAAATCTATGTGTTCAATGCACGTGAGCAGAAATCTTACATTGGGATTCATTATCTATACTTAAAAAAAAAATCTACCCTATCTATTTAAACACATTTCTGAAAGAGTTTTGATTATGTTTGCATCTGAATGAGAGGATATAAATTAAATGAATGTTTCCTAGAAACAATTTCTATTTTAAAGGTGTGTCTTTATCCCAAAGAGAAGTGGCCTAAATTTGTAAATGATGAGTATAATTCATTTTATTTTTCATAGCTAAGTAATACTATTTTAAAGAATACTTTCTTTCCGAAGATAAACAGTTGTATTTTAGCAAGAGCATTTCTCCGTTAGAATGCAACTTCGGATGAGAAAAGTTTTCCGTAGAGAAGTAGCTATGTACATTTTAATATTGCTTCATTAATTATTAGTAGCATGTTGAGATGTGGAAAGAGGATAACTGTCATTCAATCTGAATGTTTGTTTACCCAGAAAAATATGGCTACAGTTAATGCTTAATTTGATTTAACCAATTTTGGCCTCTTGGTTCCTTTGGACCTGCCCAACTTCCACTCATCCTAAGCTAGTCCAAATCATTCTTGGCAGAGTTCTGCTCACTCTGGAATTGGCAGGAGCCCCAGACTGGAATGGAGCAAGAAGTCATCTTCTTGAGCATTAGTATGGAAGGCCCACACTTATCCAAGATCAAGTACACTCAGGTGTACTGTTCTTGCATAGGGAGGTGGGGGTTGGTGATTGATTATACCTTTGATAAGAACTCGTTGTAATTATGAAATATCATAGGTCACAAATTTAAGAGATGCAGCATGATTTATTTCTTAGGGTTTCTTGGGAGGATTTAATAAAGACAGATACTACTAAAACATTTCACTTCTCCCTGACATAGTAATTATTATAGCAAAGCTCAGGTACATGTCACCCCATCTCATAGACAGAGTGAAATGATTCCTGAAGGCTGGTGTTCATCCATTCATATCCTTTATGGCTGTCTGCCAATCCAAATGCTGTGCTTTCTACTTGTGACAAGCCACTAACTGAGCTGAGTAGAGCTTGCAGGAGAGGCAATCTTTCATTTTTGTTCTTGCTCTGTCACCATTTCCAAGCAAAAAGAAAAAAATCATATTTTCCTTCTCAAGAGCTTCCTCTTCCCCCTACACTTGTATTTACATATACTCTATTGTTGATCATTCCAGAAGGACTGCCCCACATACTCAAACTCATTTTTAGTTTTTATGAAAGAGATTTCTATGTACCTCTAGA
Source organism: Oryx dammah (assembly GCF_014754425.2). Classification (NCBI taxonomy): domain Eukaryota; kingdom Metazoa; phylum Chordata; class Mammalia; order Artiodactyla; family Bovidae; genus Oryx; species Oryx dammah. Next base: position 76,105,586 of record NW_024070211.1, read on the forward strand.
TAATTCTCTACTAAGTTGGCTTGGCAATTTTCCTAATGCTGTTGCTAGGCAGGGTTTCCAGGATTGGCAGGAGATAGCTATAAAATTGTGAAATGGGCAAATTTTGTCAAATTTTGTCTTTGGAACCCTTTCAAATGTGCTGTTACACCTCATATTATTCCTAGTCCCTTAACTCCTGAGGTTCTGAAATATTATATTAGGTAATATTAGCCTCACATTGGAGATGGCAATGGCAACCCCCTCCAGTACTCTTGCCTGGAAAATCCCATGGATGGAGGAGCCTGGTAGACTACAGTCCATGAGGTCTTGAAGAGTCAGACAAGACTGAGCGCCTTCACTTTCACTTTTCACTTTCATGCATTGGAGAAGGAGATGGCAACCCACTCCAGTGTTCTTGTCTGGAGAATCCCAGGGACAGAGGAGCCTGGAAGTCGGACATGACTGAAGCGACTTAGCAGTAGCAGCCTCACATCATCTGTATTAGAAATTTTGCAAAACTGTCTTCTTAACAAAGTACTCAGGTAGAAGTGCTTAGGTACTTTTCTAGAAAAAAGTATTGGCAGAATCTACTTCTCAGATCTTTCCTGAATCATCCTACCTTTTAAGTTTTAAATGCAAATTGGAAACTTCCCTCCTCCTGTCATGCATTAAAAATCTGACTTTAACCACAAGCATTAGGAAAGTTAAGCCATGTGCTGATGGGAGTTTTGCTGCATGTGCGTGCTCAGTCATGTCTGCCTCTTGGCAACCCTGCCAGGCTCCTCTGTCCATTGGGTTTCCCAGTCAAGAATACTGGAGTGGGTTTCCACTTCTTCCTCCAGGGCCTCTTCCCAATCCAGGGATCAAAGCCTAGTCTCTTGCCTTTCCTGCACTGGCAGGCAGATTCTTAACCACTGAACTACCTGGAAGCTCTTTTCAACATCCCCTACTCAAGACTCATTTCAAAGAAAGATTCTGAATGGCACATTAATTTTCCAGTTCTTTTTTTTTTAATTGAGACATAATTGACATATAACTCTGTGTAAGTTTAAGATGTACAATGTGTGGATTTGATACACTTACACATTGTAGCTTGATTGCCACTATAGCATTAGTTAAAATACCTCTCATATCACGTAATCATCATTTCCTTTTTTGTGGTGAGAATAATTAAAACCTAGTTTCTTAGTCACTTGGAAATTTATAGTATAACTTCGTGAACTATAACACTATGCTGTGAATTTGATCTCCAGGATTTATTTATCTATTAATTGTAAGCTTGTGCCCTCTAGATTTTTCAAGATTTATCCCTTGATTAAATTACCAAAAAAGCCAATTACCAAGGTCTTGACTAGATCCTCTGATCGATCCATGCAAAAACACCTGTTCAATCAAGATTTAGTTTTTTTCTACATGACTTAATGCCAGGCTGGATGAAGCACAAGCTGGAATCAAACTTGCCAGGAGAAATATCAATAACCTCTGATACTCAGATAGCACCACCCTTAGGGCAGAAAGTGAAGAGGAACTAAAGAGCCTCTTGATGAAAGTAAAAGAGGAGAGTGAGAAAGCTGGCTTAAAACTCAACATTCAAATAACTAAGATCATGGCATCCAGTCCCATCACTGCATGACAAATAGATGAGTAACAATGGAAACAGTGACAGACTTTCTTTTCTTGAGTTCCAAAATCACTGCAGATGGTGACTGCAGCCATGAAATTAAAAGATGCTTGCTCCTTGGAAGAAAAGCTATAACAAAACTAGACATCATTTTAAAAAGCAGAGACATTACTTTGCCAACAAATGTCCATCTATTCAAAGCTATGGTTTTTCCAGTAGTCATGTATGGATGTGAGAGTTGAACCCTAAAGAAGGCTGAGTGCTGAAGGATTGATGCTTTTGAACTGTGGTGTTGGAGGAGACTCTTGAGAGTTCCTTGGACTGCAAGGAGATCAAAGCAGTCAATCCCAAAGAAAATCAAACCTGAATATTCATTGGAAAGTCTGATGCTAAAGCTGAAGCTCCAGTACCTTGGCCATCTGATTTGAAGAGGTGACTCATTAGAAAAGACCCTGATGCTGGGAAAAACTGAAGGCAGGAGGAGAAGTGGACAGCAGAGGACAAGGTGATTCAATGACATCACTGACTCAATGGACATGAGTTTGAGTGAGCTCCAGGAGATGATGAAGGACAGGGAAGCCTGGCATGCTGCAGTCCAGGGGTCTCAAAGAGTTGGACATTACTGAGCAACTGAACAGCAAAAACAACATGACTTAAAAGTCAAGATAATAATAGTCTCTCTGAGAAGCGTATCTAAATCTTTTGGAATATAGCGTTTGCTTCATAATCTTTACTGATCATGAGAGTAGAAAACTCACCATGGGTGGAGGAAAAGTTGGTATAAAACAGTTTCCCAGGCCCCTGCTCTGCAAACTGTGGTCAGCACAAGAGTAAGTTCAAGAAGGCATGTTTTTCAACAAAGCTTTGTTTTTGCTCCTTTTTCTGATTAGGCACATTGATGAACACTGCTGAATTGAGAATCTTGTCACTGAGGTGATAATTTTTACTGCAGTCAGCTCTGGAAAAGATTTTCCCTGCAGTTGACTTAGCATGCCTTTTCTAATATCTACAGCGAGCACAACCACTAGTTCTTTTCTACTCCAAGCAAATTTGGGATTACTCTCCCATTTCACAGAGGAATAGACTAGGGCTTAGAGGGGATGACAACTTGCTCAGGTTGACCCACTGATGTGTGAGGCAAACGTTGATAACCACTATACTATGGAAATGATGTGTATAAGGGGTTAAAAGTCATTCAGGTCTGAGATCAAGTGCTACCCTGCCCCATTCTAGCTGTGAGAACATGAGAAAATTATTTAACCTTACTGAGTTTCAGTTTCATAATTTGTCAAATGAGTATAACAACAACAGCTACCTTTTAAGATTATTGTGTCAATATAAAATGAAAATAAATATAAACTTCCTGTTATGTTGTTTGGCAAAGACTTAAGTACTTGATAAATATTAGGATTATTTTTTCTTGGTCTCTGACACATATTTCTGTTTCCAGTTCAGTTTGTTTTCACCTGTAATATTTGATATTACATTTTTTCCTAGTGGCAAAATGGGATGTAACTTATCACATATTTGTAACTAATTTCCTATGACCTTGAGGTTCTTTGGATCTTTATTTATATAGATGTTTTTAAGGCATGTAACAGAAAGATACTCAAATCAATATGAGTAGAGCTCCATGACTTTTCACAAAGTGAATCTTCCCATTCAGTTACCGCCCACATCAAGAAGTCATACTTTATCAATATCTCTCATGTCCCCTTTTGAACTCTAGTTCCTTCTCTACCATCTTCTTCTCACCAAATGGAACTATTATTTGGACTTCTAACAGGATAAATTAGTTTTATAATTTTTAAAGAAACTTTACATAATGGATTTTGCACTATGTACTCTTTCTCTGTCTGCCTTTTTCTCTTCTGCGTATTTGTAACATTTGTCCATGTTGTGATGGATAGCAATAATTTTGTTCATTTCCATTGCCTTATGTAGTGCCCTTGTGTATATTCCATTATTAGATTGTATACCACATTTTATCTGTTCTCATTAATGGATGGACATTTGGATTATTTCCGATTTAGGGTTATTACAAAGAACATTGTTGCAGCCATTCCTGCACATGTCTTTGGTGCTCACGTGTGTGCATTTCTATTGGGCACAGACCTAAAAGTAGAATTCCTAGGTCACATGCTATGCACATACACAACTTTAGTAGAAAATTGACACTTCATTTTAACTTATACACTGCCAGAAATCGTTCTGAATATAGGTAGCACATAATTCTAGATAATGACTTTAAATATGACCTGTCTGACATCATGTAAAGAGGTGTGAAAGTCATATGGATGTATTAAGTATTTATCTCATCACCTTCCATATCACAGCACATCAGTGATTGCTGTCTGCTACCACATATACATCTCTTCCCAAAGAACAAATGCTGCCATATCCATCATGCTTCCTCTGCTTCTTTCTTGTTATCTTCAGAACAAAACACAAACTACATGATACAGTTTATAAGACATTTCATGATCTTGACCCAACCGTGTTCTATGAGCCCAGAGTCATGGTGAAATCAGCAAGGCCTGTGGCCAGGGAAGCTGCTGATGAGTCAAGAAGAAGGGGTCACTTCTGTCTTTCTATCCACTCATCAGCCCTCATACAGGCTTTTCCTTAAAGAGTGAGAATTTCGCATTCTCAAGATGATCCTATAAATTAGTTGATTGATTGGTATCTACTGCTGCTGCTAAGTCACTTCAGTCATGTCCGACTCTGTGCAACCCCGTAGACAGCAGTCGACTAAGCTCCTCTGTCCCTGGGATTCTCCAGGCAAGAATACTGGAGTGGGTTGCCATCTCCTTCTCCAATGCATGAAAGTGAAAAGTGAAAGGGAAGTCGCTTAGTCGACGCTGCCTTTCAATTACAAATCACTAAACATTCTTAATAAAGTTAGATCGACTGTATCACCTTTACCCTAGAACTACTTATCAGATCCCTCTACGTTGGATTAAAATCAAGCTTTGCTCCCATTTATTGGGTTGGCCAAAAAGTTTGTTTGGGCTTTTCTGTAAGATGTTACAGTAAACCTCAAATGAACTTTTTGGCCGAACCAATAAAGATTGCCCAAGGCAAACTAGAGTTGTTTCCTTCCCTGAAGAGGAATATTTCTCTTTGATGACAAGGCAAGGGTCACCTGTGCTGAAAGCAAGTATGAAACCAGTTGCAAAGTCTACCTCCGCAGGATGTCCCTGAGCAGCAGAAATGTTGTCCACAGCCAGCTTCCATGCTAATAGACACCAATCTTGTCATCCTTAGAACTGAGGGTAAATTAGTATGAAGAGCAGTCTCAGGCAAGAATTGAGAACTGAACCAACTCTCCAATGCTCTGTATGTCAAATAGGGGCCAGCAGGGGCCATGTGTCATACACTAGCAACACAGAGTGAAAATTGCTGTTTCTTTTCTGCATCTTTAAAACAAGAGAAAACAACTATATTGAAGTCATTGTAGGTTCAAAATTTTAAATTTTGTTTATTTGAAAGGACACTTGATACTAGCCTAAATGTATTTTTCTACTTTTAAATCTTTGCTCAAATCTAGCTTCTAAATATAACCTACCTGAGCACCTATTTTGACTTACAATGGGGTTATGCCCAGATACACATACTATAAGTTGAAAACATTATAATTGAAAATACGTTTAATTTGTTTAACCTGTCAAACATCATAGATTAGCTTTATCTACTTTAAAAGTGCTCAGAAGAAGTGCTTACATTAGCCTACAGCATTTTAAATGACGTGTTGAATATCTTCTGTAGTTTACTGAATTCTATAATGAAAGGGGGGGATAAAAACAGAATCATTGTCTGTGTACAGAATGGTTGTAAGTGTATTGGATGTTTATCCTTGTGATCGCTTCGCTGACTGGGACTGCTGCTCCCTGCCTCTGTTCAGCACCATAAGAAAGTATGTACCATCTATTGCTAGCCCCTGGCTTCCCCAGTGGCTCAAGCAGTAAAGAATATTCCTGCAGTGCAGTAGACACAGGAGACACAGGTTCAATCCCTCGGTCAGGGAGATGCCCTGGAAGAAGAAATGACAGCCCAATCCAGTATTCTTGCTGGGAAGTCCCATGGACAGAGGAAGCTGGTGGGCTACAGTCCATGGGAGTTGCAAAGAGTCAGGCACGACTGAGTATACAAGCAAGCAAACCCAGGAAAAGGTCAAAGTTCAAAATTTGAAGTATGATTTCTACTGAGTGCATATTGCTTTTGCACCATTGTAAAGTAAAAATTTGTCAAGTTGGACACCCTCTGTGCTGTATTCTGCCTCCCCGACTATCCTCATGTCTCCCATTCACATTTACTTGACTCTTTTCCCCTACTAGTTGGTTTCCTTATTCTTTACTTTTCAGCTGTCTCTCTACACCACTCCCAAAACAGATATACTGCCCAGTTTTCGATGAACACCTTGGGAATTGATAGCAGTGTTGTGTTAGGTTGGATTCTCCCAGAAGCAGAGCCTGAGTTAGGATTTGTGAACAAAAACTGTGTTTATCAAGTACAGGTCGCACCACTAGAGTAGAAGAAGTGCTACAAGGAAGGGAAGGAACAATATGGTGCCCGTGTAATGAAGCCAGGTACCTGGTGGCCACTGATGCCTAAGCTTGCAGAGCACTCTGGGAGACGATGCAAAATGCATGCCCAGGTTTGATCAGACCTGAAAGGCCAGGAAACTGGGGTATTCATATGGAAATTCCTGAGAGTGCTTCACTGAGAAGAATGTTCAGTCTATGACTTTCTCGTTAAGTATGGGCATTCTTCTCTTTTGGAAAAAGCTCATAGGCTTCCCTGGTGGCTCAGACAGTAAAGAATTTGCCTGCAATGTAGGAGACCTGGGTTCAGTCCCTGGGTTGGGAGGATCCCCTGGAGGAGGGCATGGCAACCCACTCCAGTATTCTTGCCTGGAGAATTCCCAAGAATAGAGGAGCCTGGCAGGCTGTAGTCCATGGGGTTACAAAGAGTTGGACACTACTGAGCGACTGAACGCACACATAGGCACTGAGATCCAGATACTGGCAGTTGGAATTTGGCTAGGATGCAGTGAAAGGTTGCTCTTTCGATGTTATCCCTCTGTGATTTTAAAGTACTAAGGTGTATTGAAGTTGCTCTGTTAATAGAATATACATATTTTTACTGGGGTTTGTATGTTGTCTGTGTAATTCATGTCATAACCAAAAGTTCACTTTTTTTCCAATAAAAGTACACTTTACTATAGCCCAGTGGCCAGCTGAATGTGTATTTTGAGTGGTTTGCATTTGGAGTAAAAATAGATTTATCATCACCTGGCTGTGCAGTCTCATTTGGTCTCGCTTGAACCTGATCCCATGCCCTTTGTGGATGCTGGACCAAAGTGATGGGAAAGAGGAAATCTGGGTACAGAGAGCAAAACATGTCCCTATTCATGAGCTAGAAAGAAGATAATTTAAATGGCTTCAGAAACACCTTCTGTATATCCTTCTCTTCTCCTTTAGGTGCCTCAGTTCAGTTCAGTTGCTCAGTCATGTCCAACTCTGTGACCTCATGAACTGCAGCACACCAGGCTTCCCTGTCATCAACTCCCAGAACTTAGACTCATTTCCATTGAGTTGGTGATGCCTACAGTGTATTATATCCCTACACCTATTTAGGTGCCTACAGTGTGAATATATCCCTTTCTGTATGGCTGCTACCAAGTTTTGTTGGGCTGAAAATAGCTCTAAGAGAAGGTCAAGTAGGTAGGATATGAGGCTCTTAGGCAGCATTCTCCATGCCTGAGAAAAGAGTGTCTGACTGAACAGTACTAAGAAATTCCAGGACAATCATATATGAGAATAGCTCAAGTTAGGAAAGGATTTCCCTGATGGCTCAGATGGTAAAGCGTGTGCCTACAATGCGGGAGACCTGGGTTCTATCCCTGGGTTGGGAAGATTCCCTGGAGAAGGAAATCGCAACCCACTCCAGTACTCTTGCCTGGAAAGTCCCATGGACAGAGGAGCTTGGTGCAGACTACTGACCTGGGGTCATAAAGAGTCGGGCACGACTGAGTGACTTCACAAGTTAGGAAGAAACCTTAAAATATCTGGTCTCCTACTTTGCAATCATGGCTGCCCATATGATACTGGAGAAGTGTTACATTCCTGCCCTACACTCAGACCAACTAAATCAGAAATTTTGCTGGTGGGATCCAACTGTCTGTTTTTTTTTAAATCCTCAGGTTATTCTAATGTAGAGTTAGGGCTGAGAAATACTGTGGAATGAAACCCTACCCTCTTGTGAAAGAGGTAACTGGGGCTCAGGAAGGTGACTTGTCACCTAATTACCAACTGGAACAGGGGCACTGCCTGTCTATTGTTCCTTTCCTCTTTGAATACCTATTTTATATCCAAAAATGAACACAAGTGCAGTAAGAAATGTCAGTGATGTGAATGTGTTCTTTACCTATTATTCACTTAGGAAAACAAATAACTAAGGGACACTCTGACCTCATCCTGTAATACACAGCCCTACTGCGCTCACCCACATGGTGACTCTCCCTACCCACTAAAAGCAAATGGCCTTTACCATGAGCAAGTGACCTCTTTGAGATTAACTGAACATGTGGTCTTTTCCTGTGTGAGGGAACTTACCTGGAGGCTGTGCAAATACCTCTCATAGGTGGAAACATATATTGCATGGATCCATGGTTTGGAGTGGTATGATAAGATGGTAGATATATTTTGCTTCATAGTACTCAACAAATGTCACATGTGAATTCTCATGCTTTATAATTAGGGACATTGGGAAGAGACATATAAACTTGCAATGTGGCAGGTACAATTATGTAAGTGCATGATGTGGACAGGGACTTCTAAGCAATAGTAATTTATTAAAGAGCCATAGTAGCTTTCAAAAAGAGAAGAGGTAAAAATAAAATTGAATTTAGGGTAATTATAAATACTTTGGAAGATAACCTTAATTCTCTGCACCTGTGCCATTATTCATTCATTCAGCATATGCGTCTCTAGAATGACAAGCCAGGAGGAGTTTGCTATTCTGCTGTTCAATTCCTCAGTCATCTCTGACTCTTTTGCAACTTTATGGACTGTAGCCCACCAGGTTCCTCTATCCATGGGATTTCCCAGGCAGGAATACTGGAGTGAGTTGCCATTTCCTCCTCCAATTTCTACTCCACTGCCCCACAAGTTTCCACTGGGAGCTTGCATTCCTGGAAACTCAAGAGAGAGGTTGAATGGGTTGAAAATATAGACGGTCAGGCCATAGATGCTTTCCATTTTGAAAAATACATAAAACCAACATGGATTCAATCAGAAAAATTTCCTGCTTCTCCTCTGTATTAGAATGCTTTGCAACTAACCAAAGCTTCAATCCAAACTGGCTGAAACAATAAGGAAATGCATTACCTCATGTAACGAGAAACCCAGTGGTTATGTGGGCTCAAGATTTGATTGGTTCTGTGGCTTAGCAATGCCATCAAGGACATAGTGTTTTTCTTCCGTTTCTCTGCTTTTTCATCATCAGTGTTGGCGTGAAGTCAGCTGAAGAATGAAAGATAAACCTCAGGATGACAGCACAATCAGCAGTGTCAGGCATAGCCTCTTGATGCAACAATGACTAGAAGAATAAGAATTCTCTCTAGAGAATCTTAAAACCAGTAAAGTTTTCCAGAGCCTCCTTCACTCCCCCGCTGCTGCTAAGTCGCTTCAGTCATGTCCGACTCTGTGCAACCCCAGAGAGGGAAGCCCACCAGGCTCCCCGTCCCTGGGATTCTCCAGGCAAGAACACTGGAGTGGGTTGCCATTTCCTTCTCCAATGCATGAAAGTGAAAAGTGAAAGTGAAGTCACTCAGTCATGTCCGACTCTTAGCGACCCCACAGACTGCAGCCCACCAGGCTCCTCCGTCCATGGGATTTTCCAGGCAAGAGTACTGGAGTGGGGTGCCATTGCCTTCTCTCCCCTAAAGGACTACAACTCACATCTCAGTCACTGAAGTTGGATATTGACAGAGCTTGCTAAAATTCAGACTCATTCAGTTGGTCTGGTTGCTGTTGTTGTTTTAGTCGTTCAGTCATGTCCAACTCTTTTGCAACCCCCATGGACTGTAGCCTGCCAGGCTCCTCTGTCCCTGGGATTTCCTAGGCAAGAGTACTAGAGTGAGTAGCCATTCCCTCCTCCAAGGGATCTTCCTGACCCAAGGATAGAACCTGCATTGCAAGAGGATTATTTACCCCTGAACTACCAGGCAAGGCCAGTAGGTCTATGGGGAAGGGAAAAAAGGCTGCGATTTTAACAGGCTCCCAGGTGGTAGCAAGGCTGCTAGCTTGCAGATTATACCTTGAGATGCTGATATGTGTGACCTGGAAGTTCTCCCTCAGGCTAATCATCTGGGGCGGAATGCATGATGAAAGAGTGAACCAAAATGTCCACTCTTAATTTTACTCTTTTTTAACATTTAACTTGATAAGAATATAATTTGCTTTAAATAACATTTTGGGCGTTAAAGCTAGATGAAAAACTTAAGTAATGTTTTTTTATTGAATATCTGAAAGTCTATTGTGTTAAGAAATACTTTCCCTATGAAGATATGAATTGCCTTGACTAGGTCTATTTCTTTATACTTTTTTTTTTTTGACACGGACATCATGGTTCCATTTTGTAAATTATTTGGCATAACCAACCTACCTGTGCCTCACTGTATGTGATAAATAAGCAGACAACTACCAGATAAGTAATGCATTCATATACCACGTGTCTCTCCTATTTTCCCTGCTCTTGTAGCAGATGAGATGGCTGAATGGCATCACTGACTCGATGGACGCGAGTCTGAGTGAACTCTGGGAGTTGATGATGGACAGGGAGGCCTGGCGTGCTGCGATTCATGGGGTCACAAAGAGTCGGACATGACTGAGCGACTGAACTGAACTGATGTAGCCCACACAACCCTTTCTTGGGCTAATTATCAGTAATGTAAAGTTATGTTGGAATTATGCACATAATGGGAAGAGTTCAAAATAACTCTAATGAAGGAAACCAAGGGCAATATCTTCTTTAGATTCCTGTAGAGCATTCCAATACAAGTAAACCTTCTATAGACTATTCAACGTTGCAATACCATTTGGTAATGAGATGGTAAGAATAAGTAAAACTGAATATCATTTTGTACGAGGTGAAATAAGAGCCCATATTTATAGAAAAGAAATCTCAGTGAAATTGTTCATTTAAAGAGATTTATATATTTAGACTGAGATACATAGCTGCTTTAAAACATTTTAACAGCCCCTCAGGGATGATACATTCAGAATAGGTACAGGTGGAATCTTAGAAAATGCAAAACAATGAGACATCAGACACTTAGAATGTGGTTTAATATGTGCATACCCATGTAGTTATTTGTAATCTTTTTTTTGTTTTGTTTTGTCTGTCTGTCCCATTTCATCCTGAGACTTTTGGCTTCTACAAAGTAGATATTGTTTTCTATTGCCATCATAATTGTTCCAAGACGGAGCACTCACAACAGTGTCACTAAATGCCATGTGCTCTCCTAACAACAAAAAGGAAAACAAGGAAAGAAAAATATTTTAGAAGCAAATGGAGTTTTTATATGTGCATAGAATATCTTATTTTCATTTTTGGCTGCATCAGGTCTTAGTTGCAGCATGAGGGCAGTTCATTGTGGTGTGTGCGCTTCTCTCTAGTTGCAGCATGCAGGCTCTCAGTTGTGGAGCATGGGCTCAGGAATTGGCCCAGGGCCCTTGGAATCTTAGTTCTCCAACCAGTAATTGAACCCACATCCCCTGATCGGAAGGCAGATTCTTAACCACTGGACCACACAGAGAAATCCCTGCGTGTAGAATTTCTGACATGGTGAAAGTTTAACACTCCTAGCTTTGAATAAATTATGAGTCATTGGAGGGTAGGCTGACTGCTATAGACTTGGTGTTTGTTTCCACCCAGCATATATATTTTGATCCCTGATTCCTAATGTGATAGAGCATTTGGAGATGGGGCTTTGGAAGGTGATTAGATTATAAGGGTGGAGTGCTCTTAAATGGAATTTGTGCCCTTATAAAAATTACTCTGGGAGCTCCCTAGACCCTTTCTCCAAGTGAGCAAACAGAAAAGATGTCTGTCTGTAGACCAGGAAGTGGGCTTTCTCCAGACATTGAACTTGTTACCACGTTGATCTTGGACTCTTAACCCCCAAAACTGTGAGAAATAAATCTCTGCTATTTAAAAGTCACACAGCCTATGGTATTTTTGTTATAACAGCCCAAACTAAGATAGTGGTGCATGTGTATTTAGATACTTTATGTTCAGATTCCATTTTTAGTCTTATATTTACTGCCCTTATGGCTTCTTTATGGTGTTTGAATTTATCACTCAGCAATGGCACCCCACTCCAGCACTCTTACCTGGAAAATCCCATGGACGGAGGAGCCTGGTAGGCTACAGTCCACGGGGTCGCTAAGAGTTGGACACGACTGAGTGACTTCACTTTCACTTTTCACTTTCATGCATTGGAGAAGGAAATGGCAACCCACTACAGTGTTCTTGCATGGAGAATCCCAGGGACGGGGAAGCCTGGTGGGCTGCCGTCTCTGGGGTTGCACAGAGTCGGGCACGACTGAAGCGACTTAGCAGTAGCAACCAGACAAGCGGGAGCAATCCCTGAGTTCTAGAGTAAGAAGGGAAGTTTAGTGCAGTCATTTTGCTCTATCAGTATGGTTCATTTTTCTCTTTTTGGTTAAAAGAAATTGCAAATTTTTATTAAAAACTGAATTGCCAACTGTGTCTACTTTTTAAAATATGGTGATTTTTCTACATGTAGTGACTGAAGCAATGTCTGTATGAATGACCAATTCAGTAAAGTACAACGAAGAGAATCCACAAGCATGGAACATTTGGTGACCTGAATATACACCTATCTGCATTCTACTTTTTTTCTCCTTGTAATTATAGGCATTGGAATTAAAACTCTCCATGTCTAGGAAACCAAACCAGAAAGATAATTGAGTTAAAAGGCTGAATAATTCTGGGAAAACAATTGGTCAAGTTAGCTATTTAATGTTAAATAGGAATAGCAAAGAACTAAGAGGAACTGAAACAGCTTTGGAATGTAAAAGTGAAATATGCACATCTTGAACTCAATATATGATAGTCTTTGCATGAATTATTGCCTGTCATTTGAAATGCACATTAATCAAAACTATAGAAAAATCTGTTCTGGCTTATTACTTAATTAAAAGTAAGTTATGAGCATTTTCAATCTTTATGTAATTTATATCATTTGCAAGTCATGAATTTCCCATGATTCTATTGGCCTTAATCATAAGGGAAAAAATAAATAAAACTATTGCTGTACTTAAGTACAATCTCTGTGCATTTTTTTTCCTACTTTCTAGCAGATGTTACACAAGCTATCACAGCTGGTGAAAATTGATATTCAAAAGAATAAAACATGGCAGTGAAAAGATTAATTTTCTGTACTTAATGCCCTTGATTCTTGAAAACTTTAAACTTTCTTCACAGTCAGGCCAGTGGTTTCATTGTCTGGTTGGCAGTGGGCAGATGATAATGTTCTGCTCTGTTTTACTTTATGATGAACTGAAGAGGACTGGTTGTTTTTCTAACGATTTTGTGAGAGATGCTTCAGTGCTGACACATAAGCTGCGCCCCTTGGACCGCCATGATGGGGAAGTGAAAAGCAGCGTTAACAACTTGCTAAAATTATCACCATGAAGTGAATAAAGCACTAAAATATATATACCAGATGTTTAAAATGGCTAGGTTTGAGAGAAAACATACAATTAATTTACGTTTTAGTGCTAAATACAAATTTTAATTTATTCTGATTAACTGCTTTATAGCCCATCTAGAATACTATTTGAAGGAGTTATGGAAAGGCTATAAACGAAGTCATAATCAAGAGATGACACTTTATTGGCATAGAAGCAGAAGAGTTTTTGCTCAGAAGGGCTCAGGTTTCACTTGTCCAGGATCTTTTATTGAATAACAGACTTGGAATCAATATGGAAAACAGATGAATACACTTAATTACAATTTGTGCCAAAGTTAAAGACCTCCACAGACCAGGTAAATTGTTCTAACCTACGTGCACATACTTTAACCTTGCCATAGTCAAGTCACCATGCAAAAGCATAAACAGAGTTCTTGATAAGACTTATTACAGAATAGACTGGTTAGGTGAAAATTGATGGTTGAACTCCAAAGCTTTCTCATAGATGAAAACACATTTTAAAATATGAGTGCTGTTGAAAGAATGTGTTCAGTGGTCCTAATATAATGCCTGGCTTTGTGTGAGGTATTCTCTAAGATTTAATCATGAGTCTGGTGAGGATTCTGAGAGGTTTTTGGAAACTTTCTTCAAGCTCAGATATTATAACCTGGTGGTCCATTGGCAAAGTGTTGGTCTAGATGTCAAAGTGTTCTTTGTACTGTTCAGGGTTTGCTACCAGGTGTTAATACTTTTGATTAGTAGTCAAGTTTTTTAAAATGGAAAAATTTGCATTAAAATATGGATTTCTAAAATCTTTGTAAAAATCAGAAACTCTGGCCAATTTTCTGAATCTGAGAATGCTGCTGCTGCTGATAAGTCGCTTCAGTTGTGTCTGATTCTGTGTGACCCCAGAGACGGCAGCCCACCAGACTCCACTGTCCCTGGGATTCTCTAGGCAAGAATACAGGAGTGGGTTGCCATTTCCTTCTCCAAAGCATGCAGGCATGCTGAGTCCTTCAGTCATGTCCGACTCTGTGCAACCGCATGGACAGCAGCCCACCAGGCTCCTCTGTCCAAGGGATTCTCTAGGCAAGAATACTGGAGTGGGTTGCCATTGCCTTCTCTGAAGGCAATGAGAATCTGAGAATACCTGTCCTCTTTAGAGAGACTGCGCTAGTATAATGACTTATCTTCCTTCTCTCTGTCCACAGAGCTCTCCCATGCCTAGGACAATATCCAGGTTCATCCTTAAACACTGGTGAGCCAGGGAGAGAACACAAAAAGATATCCACATTTCCTCTATTTCCATAACTAAGTTACAAACTAAGGTGAAAAGAGTTTCTATGAAATACGTTTTTTTTCTTTTTTTAAAATCATCCTACCTTACCAAATGGGCTTCCCTTGTGGCTCAGCTGGTAAAGAATACACCTGCAATGCAGGAGTCCTGAGTTCAATCCTTGGGTTGTGAAGATCCCTGGAGAAGGGTAAGGCTACCCACTCTGGTATTCTGGCCTGGAGAATTCCATGGACTGTATAGTCCATGGGGTCGCAAAGAGGAGGACACTACTGAGTGACTTTCAGTATACCTTCAGTCACAACCGAGAAGGCTAAATTCAGATTTGAGATTCTCAAAATTCTGTTGTGGATGTGATGCCATTGGGAGATCCAGTTTTCAGCCTGTGGTTTATGCTTCCACTCTGGCATCTTCAGCTCTGTCCAGACACCCTCGTCTAATTGCACAAGATCTTTCCACTGCAGACACACGCCCTGGGCCCAGTCCTCAGGCCTAGGGATACTCATGTGGGGAGAGGGTTGCAGCAGCACTCCATAGTTTTCAAATGGAGATTATTTTACTAAATTATGTCATATGCCTTGTAATTTGTTTGCAGGTGTTTGAGTTTGAAGCACTTGGTTTAGTCATCTTCCTCCTACCTGAATTGCAATGTCTTGTTTATGGTACTTAGTGGCTGCTGGAGTGGAATGTCAGTCACTCAGTCATTTCAGACTCTTTGTGACCCCATGGACTGTAGCCGGGCAGTCTCCTCTGTCCATGAAATTTTCCAGGCAAGAATACTTGAGTGGGATGCCATTCCCTTCTCCAGAGGATCTTCCTGACCCCTGGATCAAACCCAAATTTCCAGCGTTGCAGGCATATTCTTTACTGAGTTACAGGAAAGTCCCTTAGTGACTACTGAGTTCAATTCAGTTCAGTTGCTCAGTCATGTCCGACTCTTTGCAAGCCCATGAATTGCAGCACGCCAGGCCTCCCTGTCCATCACCATCTCCAGGAGTTCACTCAGACTCATGTCCATTGAGTCAGTGATGCCATCCAGCCATCTCATCCTCGGTCGTCCCCTTCTCCTCCTGCCCTCAATCTCTCCCAGCATCAGAGTCTTTTCCAGTGAGTCAACTCTTCGCATGAGGTGGCCAAAGTACCGGAGTTTCAGCTTCAGCATCATTCCTTCCAAAGAAATCCCAGGGCTGATCTCCTTCAGAATGGGCTGGTTGGATCTCCTTGCAGTCCAAGGGACTCTCAAGAGTCTTCTCCAACACCACAGTTCAAAGGCATCAATTCTTCGACGCTCACCTTTCTTCACAGTCCAACTCTTACCTCCATACATGACCACTGGAAAAAACATAGCCTTGAATAGACGGACCTTTGTTGGCAAAGTAATGTCTCTGCATTTGAATATGCTATCTAGGTTGGTCATAACTTTTCTTCCAAGGAGTAAGCGTCTTTTAATTTCATGGCTGCAATCACCATGCAGTGATTTTGGAGCCCCCCCCAAATAAAGTCTGACACTGTTTCCACTGTTTCCCCGTCTATTTCCCATGAAGTGATGGGACCAGATGCCATGATATTCATTCTCTGAATGTTGAGCTTTAAGCCAACTTTTTCACTCTCCTCTTTCACTTTCATCAAGAGGCTTTTTAGTTCCTCTTCACTTTCTGCCATAAGGGTGGTGTCATCTGCATCTCTGAGGTTATTGATATTTCTCCCGGCAATCTTGATTCCAGCTTGTGTTTCTTCCAGTCCAGCGTTTCTCATGATGTACTCTGCATATAAGTTAAATAAGCAGGGTGACAATATACAGCCTTGACATACTCCTTTTCCTATTTGGAACCAGTCTGTTGTTCCATGACCAGTTCTAACTGTTGCTTCCTAACCTGCATACAGGTTTCTCAAGAGGCAGGTCAAGTAGTCTGGTATTCCCATCTCTTTCAGAATTTTCCAGTTTATTGTGATCCACACAGTCAAAGGCTTTGGCATAGTCAATAAAGCAGAAATAGATGTTTTTCTGGAACTCTCTTGCTTTTTCCATGATCCAGTGGATGTTGGCAATTTGATCTCTGGTTCCTCTGCCTTTTCTAAAACCAGCTTGAACATCTGGAAGTTCATGGTTCACGTATTGCTGAAGCCTGGCTTGGAGAATTTTGAGCATTACTTTACTAGCATGTGAGATGAGTGCAATTGTGCGGTAGTTTGAGCATTCTTTGGCATTGCCTTTCTTTGGGATTGGAATGAAAACTGACTTTTTCCAGTCCTGTGGCCACTGCTGAGTTTTCCAAATTTGCTGGCATATTGAGTGCAGCACTTTCACAGCATCATCTTTCAGGATTTGAAATAGCTCAATTGGAATTCCATCACCTCCACTAGTGAATATTAATTGTTTGCCACAATGCCAGAGTGTAAGAAGGAAATTAGGAGAGTTTCATCTAAAAAACATTATAGGAAGTGCTCTTAAACCAGTGGTTCTAGGAACCTTTAGACTCTCAAAAAGGCAAGAGGATCTCAAAGAGCTTTTGTTCATATGGGTTATATGTTATATGTTATATCTACTTACATTTACTGTTCTCTAAATTTAAGATATTTGAAAAATTATTAATTTATTTTAAAATACTATATATTAATTAAAATGAAATTCCTCACATGCTAACATTAATAATACTTTTATTAAAATAACTATTTCAAAGTAAATAGTTTTAAAAAGAGGCACTGTTTTACTTTTTCCAAATTTCTTTAATAACTGGCATCATAAAATTTAGCTGAACTCTCAGTCTGCCTCTGCATTCAGCGTTTGTAATAGAATGCTTTAGTAAAGTAGATGAAGAAATTCCAGACTTACACATATACGAAGATAGAAAAAGGAAAAGTACTTTAGTAGGCCTTTTTAAGGTAACTTTCTTATAATGTTTTTATTGGACTATATCTGAATTACAATGTTGTGTTTAAAGTGTACAGAAAAGTGAATTAGATATACATATAACCAGTCTTTTTAGATTCTGTTCCTTATAGATCTTTATAGACTACTGGGTGGATTTCCCTGTGCCATATAGTAGGTCCTTATTAGCTATGTATTTGTGTATAGTAGTGTATATATGTCAGTCCTAGTCTCCCTATCTACCCCGCCTGCCCCCCAACCGCATGCCTGCCCAGGCTTATCCACTGGTAAACATAAGTTTACTTTCTACGTTTGTGGCTCTGCCTCAGTTTTGTAAGTTCATTTGTACCCTTTTGTAAAGATTACAAATATAAGCAATATCATATGATATCTGCCTTTCTGTGTCTGACTTCATTCAGTGTGAAAATCCCTAGATCCATCCACATTGCTACAAATGGAATTATTTCATTTTTTTCAAGGCTGAGTAATTATTCTATCATATATACATACCACATCTTCCTTGTCCTTTCTTCTCTTGATATACATTTATATTGCTTCTGTGTCTTGGCTGTTGTAAATAGTTCTGCAGTAAACACTGGGGTGTATATATCCTTTCTAATTATGGTTATGGGTATATGCCCATGAGTGAGATTGCTGGGTCATATGGTAATTCTAATTTTAGTTTTTTAAGGAACCTCCATACTGTTCTGCATAGTGGCTGTACCAATTTGCATTCCCATCATCAGTGAAGGAAGGTTCTCTTTTCTTGACACTCTCTCCAGCATTTATTGTTTGAAGATTTTTGGATGGTGGCCATTCTGCCCATTGTGAAGTGATACGTCATTGTAGTTTTGATTGGATTTCTCTGATCATCTTTTCATGTGCTTTTTGGCCATCTTCTTTGGAAAATGTCTATTTAGATCTTCCACCCATTTTTTGAATGGATGTGTTTTTTTGTGTGTGTGTCTGTTTTTTATTGAGCTGCATGAGCTGTTTGTGTATTTTAGACTTTAACCCTTTGTTGGTTGCTTCTTTGGAAATACTTTCTCCTATTCTGAGGGTTGTCTTTTCACTTTGTTTATGTTTTCCTTTACTGTGAAAGAGCTTTTAAGTTTAATTAGATCCCATATGTTTATTTTTGTTTTAATTTTCATTGCTCTAGGAGGTGGATCAAACAAGAGCTTGCTGCAATTTATGGCAAAGAGTGTTCTGTCTATGTTTTCTTCTAAAAGTTTTATAGTGTCCAGCCTTACATTTAGTTTTTTTAATTTTTGTTTATGGTACTAAGGGATGTTCTAATTTCATTCTTTTAACTTTTTTACTTATCTAAAAAGGTAACTTTGGATAGTGTTTGGTAGTGTAAGCAAACTTGGCAGGTGGTAATTTTTTCAAAGTTTAGTTGCAGTGGGAAATCTGAAATCTAAACAATCCATTTTCCTACACTGTTACATTTAAATACATTGGACTATCTGGCACTTTGAATAAGCCTTTAATCCATGCATGATTTTGTAACCTCATGCACTGGTCGTTTGGAATGTATTTGTCTATTGAGTTCTGCTGAAATGTTGACCTATTTCACTACATAGTATCAAAAATTCCTATTTATTCATATCACTACTGATCTTATCAAAAAAGTCATTATGTATTGAGAAGCTCCCAAGCTTATGGTGACAGAATCATGTTTTCCAAAATTTTAGTTTTCACTTAACAGCTTGAATTTTATCATTGCAAACAAATACGCTTAGTTGTTTTACTTAAAATAATGGACTCACTTCATATTTTGAGAAATTGTCTGCTAAATATTTAAGTCTCTATAACCAGTTTGTCTGCAAAATGTTCTTTTTAAGTAAAAGTGTTGTTTCATGATCAAAGGACCTCATCCAGCCTGTACTTCAATTGCGCAAATATCTTTTCTCAACAGACCCATCAGACTTCTGTATGCAGAGTGCTTCATGAATACTTGAAAATTAGATAGAATATTATAACGATGTGTAATTAGAGTGGAGTGGTGAGGAATACAATGATAACTAGTATAATTTTGTGCCACTCCTTGGTATATTTAGGGACCACCATTTTTACACACCATTGCTTTTGAATTGTTACAAATGTGCTGAGTTGAAAAAATGACATCTCTATTATTATGAAAATAATTGTGATCTTTAGACCCTCTGGAATGTGTCAAGCACTCCCTAGCTGTCCACAAACCATACTTTGACCCTACTACCTTAAAAGTAGAATAATGAGTGTAGAACCCTTTGAAAGAGAGAGAAAAAATTGCATTTTCTACTTAGATTTCCCTTTTAGTCATTAAAAAAATCCATTATAAAACAATTCAAGGTTTGTTGTTGTTGTTGTTGTTTTAAGAATACTGCTTAACTACTTTTTCCAAGACATCACAATTCTTATGCTCCTCACTTGCAGAAAACCGTTTTCACTAATAACTAAAATCCTCCCATTGGCTTTTCTTTGTGTAAGTACATAGTCTTCCCATGTCATTTATAACTCCTCTCTGCAAATACTGCTCTTAAGTTACTCCTCAATCTTCTTCTTCTTCTTTTTTTTTTTTTTTTGGTAATTTTCAGCTTTTTAAAAACTTTTATAAGTCTTCAATTAGTCTTTCCCCTTGGATTCTTTTCATCTTATTCCGAGTCTCATTTAAGTCATCAGACATGAAAGGAAGCAATGGAATGGTTTCAGATTTTATTTGTCAAAAGTCTACAGGCTTTTCTCTCTCTTCCCACCCCCCGCCCCCCAGCTCTACCAGTGCCACTTTCTTTTTTCATTCTCCCAAGATAGAGGCTTTATATAAAGTCAGCTGAACTTGACCAAGATGTAGGGAAATGCCAGATATTTCACAAGAACCATTCCTTTATAGACTCTTCTAATACTAGTATTAGTTCAAAACTCTGATCAAATGACAGATACCTTAGGTTGTTAAGATTTTTAAAGAGCTAATAGTACTTTCTTGACCCATCTTTTGATTTGCTCTAATTAGTTAACCTCTCTTCAGCATCTTAGGACACAGCTAAAAGGGCCTGGGCATTGGATTCTGGTAAACATATCTTAAAATTGATAGTCATTTATTTATTATTTGATCTCTAGCAAGATTAAACTTTCAGCATCCCAATATCCTGATCACAAATGGTGATGATGGTATTTATATTATTAGTACATAAAAATAATACACAGATGCCACAGTCTGTGACTAGATTAATCTTCAGTAAGTGGTAGCTGTGATTGTTAATGTCAGTAAACTATTTTGAGAGTTATATTCCATTTTTATTCACTTTTTATCTTATTTCTATAATTTTATAATTCTGTCCAAGTGTAAGTCTCACCAGGACTGGGTGTTCTTTTTTTCAGGGACTCTAAGGAAAAAAGAAACTCTTTTCAGAAAGGCTAGTGTCTTCAGTATGCTTGAGTGATGTCATTTATTCTCCTTATATATTTCTACATAAGGAGTCTTTGTCATATATATTTAGATATACACTCAATGTTAAATTCTTCGAACTTTTTACTTTTGAAGTACTTTTAGATCGTTCTTTAACATTTGGGGTAAGAATATAGGATTAGACTACCATTTGTGATTCTAAAGAGAATATGCTCAGGATATTCTTTTATCAGCAATTTAAAATCATAGCTATTGTCTCCACATTTACAAAAAGTCTGTGTCCATGCTATCTTACAGAGTTTTCAGACGCTTGTTTTGATTTATAGTATATTACACTAATTTAAAATACCAACACTATATTTATCATAGTGCTCACATAGTTCTCATCAAATTCTGCAATTCAACCAAAAAAAATAGCTCTAAGTATTAGATTTTTTTCGTTAAATTTACATGTAGAGTGTTCTACATACTGAGCAATTACTCTGAAGTTCTATATTTATTGAGAAAAGATGAAAAGTTTCACTTTTGATTAAGCTAAATTGTATGTTTCAAGAACTTTCTAATTAATTATATTTCAAATAGAGATTTTCATTAGTGTTCAGAAGAGGTTACATTTAAGTGTATTAATAAATTAACAAGATTAAAATTTTAACCATGTGAAGGAATGTGGGAAGAGCCTGGATTTTTAAAGAGAGTACTTTGTGAAGTTTTTAAAATGAAGTCAAAATTATGGGGAAAAAACTCTCCCAGAAGTACTCTTTGTTGAACTGTTAGTTACCTCTTAAAACTCTGAGACTTACTTCAAGCTATGACAGTTGTGACTCATATAGAAATACCAGTTTTTGATGTTTTAGTTTTACTCCCATGGCAGTTTAAAGTTTTGTGCTGGCACTAGAGGAGGTTATTAGCTAGGCATTTTCCATACTGAAATAAAGTGGATAAATTCTATAAGATTATTTTTAGAAAGATGTCATCTAATGCTTGAAAAATAATCTGAGAAGGCAGGGTCCATAACCTTCTTCTATGAAGAACCAATAGTAAATATTTCAGGCTTTGCAGGCCACATGATCTCTGCCAGGACTACTTAGTTCTGCTGAGGCGTGGCAAAGGCAGCCATAAACAATGAGTAAACAAGTAAACATGTCTGGATTACATTAAAAAAAAATCTTTACACAAACAGGCAGTGGACTGAATTGGGCCTGTGGACTATAGTTTACCAGCCCTCCAGCTTCCTATAAATGAAGAAGTTTTTAGAATATCTGGGTTAGAAAAGATATTAAAAATCAGAGATCACATAAATAACAAATCCCTTTCACACATCCAAGGACTGTCAGGAACAATGCCTCTAAAATTAGATGCTGCAGTTCCTTTGGGCTAGTGGAAACTGCATTCTATATGGGCTTAGCCATAGGTTCATTTTTGCATGTAAAACCGTTGGCTACTTTAGTTATTAGTATAGGCCAGCTTTTCAGCTATAATCTGTATGTTCACTAAGAAGCTAACAATAAGGGTAGAGGGGATTATGTAAATTCTCATGTCCAGATTATTTTCAGAAACACAGGATTTATCAAAATTAAATGTGTTTGTTTGCTTTTTATTTATAAAACTTTTTATATATACCATGATGCAATGACAGTATAACAGTGTGACAGGTGACAGTATGGTGATATATTTCTCAAACTTATTTAATCATAGAATCACCATGGAGCAATCACTGAAAATACATGGAACATAGTTTGAGAAGTGCTAGTCTAGGTATTCCCAGCTTGGGTGTATGCCTGACAGCTTTCTTAACTCTGACTGGGCCTTCTGCCTGGAAATAACTTTCCCAACTGAAAGGCTCTATATCCTCCTAAGGATAACTATTTCTTCTCGTCAGCCTCCACTTAGGTCTGTCTATCCTCAATCTGTACTCCCAGACCTCGCTTTCCACCTTGATTATGTTCCAACCTCTCACTTTGTTCCAGAACAGAAAAAACCAACAAGGGTGAGGTGAAAAGAAATAAGACTGGGGTAGATCCTTATACCCAAAGCAGCCTTGGTTCTCTGAAATACAGATGAAGGATACTTGAGACCCCTGGACATATAAACATGCGGAGTGCTCTGGTTCTAACAGCCTAATGAGGCGAGAGGAATGGGGAGTTATCAAGAGACAGAGCCGTAGGTAAAAGCTAAGAGAGTATGTTTTGTCCCCTGTGGAACTGAGAACTGTCCCTAAGAAGATGCCTTGGGACCTACACTGCTCTTCCCTTGGCCCTCTTCTGCACCAGCTGTTATTTTGTTCTGGTGTTTGGTGACTCTCCTGCTCAAGGGAATTATGGCAATAGGAGTTTCAACTAGTAAGCAGAATGTTTTACCTCTATCATCTGTTATAATTGGTGGATTAATCCTCTGAAGAAGGTACTGCTATCATGCTATTTTTATGGGTGAGGAAAAAGGTTTTAATAATTACCTAAAGTTATATAGCTACTAAGTCATAGATCTAGGAGTAAAACCCGGAGAAGCTTGTCTCTAGAGTCCTAACTAATGCCTGTTTCTAATGACTCAGTGCATGAGGGAGCAGAAGCCCCTAATCCCATTTGAAGTCTGTAAAGATCCCTCAGTGTGCTGAGCGCTGTGCGGGAAGCAGGACACTCAGAAGTGAATATGATCTAGCCCTTGCCCTGGTAACACTTACCCATGGCACCTTCTGCTTTGAACTCTAGTTACTATTTGTTTTTATATTTTTATGGATGGGTTTTCAGAAGCTCTTAGGGAGAAACAATTGATTTTAGTTAATGAAGTTAGGAAAGCTTCCATAGAAGAAGTAGTAACTGTCTCTAGGAGAATTTTAACAAATAGCAAACAGAAGAAAGTCCTTCTGGAAAAGAGAAAACAAAAAGGTCCACAGCCCTGGTGTAGGCAAGGAGCAGTGAGTTGTCAAGTATAACTGGTTATAACCTATGGAATCATTTCAGAGACAGAATTTATAGGACATGTTGATGCATTGGAACTTGAGGCAGAGAGAGCCAGAGAAGAAACATCTTTCATGCTTGGATGGTTGGTGAGATGCTAACACTGCTAATGGACAGAGAACACCTTGAGGGCTGGACATGATGCAGTTATTTTCAGACATGCTTAGCCTGAGGTTTCTTAAGGTAGTTAGGTGCCCATTTCCAATCAATAGATGGATATTTAGATCTGAAGTGCAGGAAAATGCTTAATATGGGGAACACTGAGGTAGAACCAAAAGGGTGAAATATTTCAACTGATTGATAGTAACTTTTATAATGAAATCAGAAGTAACTTCTTACACTTAAGGTTATGAAATAAATAATAATAAAGTATTCTCAATTATATATGTATACCCATACTATATGTGTACATGTACCTATATATATTATCTACTATATATATATATATAAAATCTATGAGAAAAAGCACTTTGTTTTTCTAAATACTGATATAGCAGTAGATTTGTGGGTGTAACTTTGTTTCAGAATATACCTCTAGTAATTTACAGTGGGTATAATTATAATGCTAACAAGTAGAAAAGACATAGCAATCAATGATTTCTTCTAATATATCTCTTCTTCTCAAGAAAATAGTTAACCCACCCAAACCCATAAAAAACAAGAGATGATTAATGATTTGTTTCTTTACTGTTTATCAATTTTAGTGAATGCAAATTTCTTTGTTTTTGTTTTAATAATTGCACTTTAAATCAAGTATATATATATTTATTTATTTATTTTACCATAGCTTTTAGGATCACTGTTGAGTCACTCTGAAAATGATATGATCTAGATTAATCATGATTTGCATAGTTAAAAATAGGAAATCCTGACATAGGGCCTATAGTTAACAATACAGTGCTGTGTACCTAAGAATTTTTTAGGAGGATAGATCTCATCTTAAAGATATTTGCAAAGAAAGGGGCACAAAGAAACTTTTGGAGATGACATATATGTTTATTCCCTTGATTGTGGTTATGATACCATACGTTGATGTGCACATGTCAAGCTAATGACATACACATGCCAAACATCAAATTGTATATATCAAACATGCAGTTTTTAATGTGTATCAATGCACACACACACAATGGAATATTACGCAGCCAAAAAAAGAATGCAGTGATGCCATTTGCAGCAACATGGATGGACCTAGAGATTATCACACTAAGTGAAGTTAGAAAAAGACAAATATCACATGATATCACATATGTGGAATCTAAAAAGATGATATAAGTGAACTTATTTACAAAAGAGAAATAGGTTTACAGACAGAAAGACAGATTTGCCTTTTTCAAAGCTATGGTTACCAAAGGGGGAAGAGGTGAAGAGGGATAAATTTGGAATATGGGATTAACAGATACACAGTACTATATGTAAAACAAATAAGAACCTACTTAATAGCACAGGGAACTATATTCCTTATCTTGTAATAACCTATAATGGAAAAATCTGAAATGAAAAAATATATGTATAAAACTGGATCACTTTATACCTGAAACATTGTAAATCAACTGTACTTCAATCAGTCAACCAATAACTTTTAAAAACTGGAAAAATAAAAAGAAATTCCTGAATTGCAACGCAGCACTATTCCTGATGTGTATACACATGCATTTACACACTTACTATAGAATATTCTATATTAGAATAAATGTAGAATTTTTTGTGTTGCCATCCTGAAATTACTGATTATATTTCAAATCACTCAGAGTTTGAGGAGAAAATCTCTCCTCTTTCCATTGTCTCCTTCGGCAATTGCTACACAAACATCACAGATTGTGAAGTCCAGGGAATAATGTTCTTTTTTTTTTTGTCCTGGTATCATATAGAGAAATAGTTGAGCAACTCAAGAACAGTAGATATTCATTAGAAAAACTCATCAAAGAAATCAATGGTGATTTGAGTTTGGCCAAGGAAAAATGCACATAGATTGAACAGAACATAAAATCAGAGTAATCACCAAGTTAACATGGATGATGATGTTATAAACAGTGGTCAAGTGAATACAACTAAAATGTGTATATTCCTGGCCATTAATTAGGATTTAACCACTAACGTTCAAAAGATACCCATTAAGTCCCAACTAGGAGTAGTTGGTAATTGATAGGATGAGGACTTTTTAGAAATTTACTTTTGTTAGATGTTATAAAATTTGAAGTATAAATTTTAATTGTTTCATGTTGATAATTCACAGTTTAAGTACACAAGATCATACTCTTAAAAATTCATTCCTAATGATGTTAGAAAGTAAAGTAAGTTAAAGATTTTAACAAGATGCTAGAACTTTTAAAATTAAATTGATTTTGTTGTTGTTTTTTGGTCCTTCAGAAAATCCTAACAGAAACATTGTTGTTGGAAAGTAATAAGTAAGCTAATTTTCCATATGAAAATTTATTCCTCTGGAGTCTGCATATCCCCAGAGGATAATGCACATAGTCTAGACAGCCCATAAATTTTTCAAGTGAACTATGCAGGCATGTGTTTATGATTATTTTAATTACAAAGATAATTCTTGTGAAAAGAATACATTTATGTATTACTTATTCTGGCTTATTCATATAAATACTATATATGCAAGCAAGTTACATGGTTAGTTGAATCGTTTTTACATTTCTGTTTCTGAACACACTGCTGCTGCTGCTGCTGCTAAGTTGCTTCAGTTGTGTCCGACTCTGTGCGACCCCATAGATGGCAGCCCAGCAGGCTCCCCTGTCCCTGGGATTCTCCAGGCAAGAACACTGGAGTAGGTTGCCATTTCCTTCTCCAGTGCATGAAAGTGAAAAGTAAAAGTGAAGTTGCTCAGTTGTGTCTGACTCTTAGCGACCCCGTGGACTGCAGCCTACCAGGCTCCTCCATCCATGGGATTTTCCAGGCGAGAATCTGAACACACTGATAACAAGTAATTAAATGATTTACTTTAAATCTTAACTTGAGATCCATAGACTAGTGATGGTTACAGTTGACTCTCTCTCTCTCTCTTTTTTTTTTCTTGTGGTTAGAACACTTAACATGAAATATGCCCCCTTAGTAAATTTTTAAGTGTACAAGTCAGTATTGTTAACTAAAGGCACAATGTAATATAGCAGGTCTCTGGAACTTACTCATCTGTGTAACTGATACTTTATGCCTGTTCAATAGCAACTCCCCAGTTTCCCCTTCTTCCAGCTGCTGGCAATGACCATTCTACTCTCTGCTTTTCTGTTTTAAAGGTCTCATATAAGTGGAATCATGCTGTATTTGTTCTTCTGTGACTGGATTATTTCACTTAGTGTGATACCCTTAAGGTCCATCCATTTTGTCCCATACTGCAGGATTTCTTTCTTTTTTAAAGCTGAAGAATATCCCACTGTTTGTGTAATATATATTGCATTTCTTTCTCCATTCATCTGTCAATGAGCATTTAGGTTGTTTCTATTAATAAATCCTGGCTATTATAAATAAGGCTGCAGTGAACATAGAAATGGAGTTTTTTGTGTGTATGTCCCTGTATTTTGAACTTAGAGACATATTGTCCGTCATTATTACAAGGATGTGTTATTCTTCAGCAGATAGGCTGCTTTTGATATGAGTACTTCCTGTGTGCAAACACTGTGTAATAAAGCTAGGAACTCCCAACAAAAAAAGATGAAGTTTTCAGTTGATCCTTGAAGGAAATACACACACACGTGCGCGCGCGTGCACACAGCCCATACATATACACCAGAAATAGTGATTTTTTTTCACCTTTGCCAGGTTTAAAGTGAAAACAGAAGAGGGAAGGATGATGAGAGAGAGAAGCCATGTTCATCATTTTTTTTCCTCTGAATTAACCACTGAAAAAGACTATGAGGAATTATGGTGTGGATATCTCTTTAATTGGGCTATCAATGGACATTTAGATTGTTTCTATATCTCTGCTTCTGTAAATAATGCTGCATGAATATGGGAATGGAGTTTCTGACTTGTCTGTTAATCTGGGCTTACATAATCGCTGCAAACCCAAGGAAACATATAAAGTGAACTGCTCAGTTCTGTTTACATAATGCCAAGCATTATGTTAACTGATGACTTTTACTTCCCAATCCTCAGTATCTTTATCTAGATGGACTATTATCTTTCCGTCATATGAATACAAGTTCGGATGCTAGGTAGCCAATAGATTTAGCTGTTGACAATTTTCACCCTGTGGGCTTCCCTGGTGGCTCAGATGGTATAAAGAATCTGCTTGCAATGCAGGAGACCTGGATTTGATCCCTTGTTTGGGAAGATTCCCAGAGAAGGGAATGGCTACCCACTTCAGTATTCTTGTCTGGAGAATTCCATGGACAGAGGAGCCTGGCGGGCTACAGTCCATGGGGTTGCAAAGAGTCAGACAAAACTGAGTGACTAACACTTTCACTTTCTAGATTCACCCCAAGCTGCTGGAAGCCAACACACTTTGATCCAAAACCTGTTTCATGCTACACTGGTTGAAATTCTATTCCAGTTCCTTTTTGAAAGATTATGCCTTTCCTGATTTCAATGTCAATGGAAAGAAAGCTAAACTATTTAAAAGTTACAAGTTGGGGGGAAATTGTTTGAAGGAAATGAATTACATTGTTCCTAGAAGATTAGTATACAACTCTATTAATGTCCAGATTGTTTCTGGTATTCTATGTACTGTGATTATTACCTGATTTTATTAAGCAATCCATGCTGTTTGATCTTTGCAAAATCTAAAACTGTTCTTTATTATTATTATTTTTCTTAAGAGTACTACTTCTAATCTGGTTTTGGTCTAAGCTAATCTTTGCATTTCAATAAGGAAGACCAGAGCAATTTCTTGATTAGCTCTATTTTCAACTGTATCCATCCTTTATAGTTTGACATTTAATGCTAAATTCCTTTTCTGATTCTTCAAGGTAAAGTACATAGCCAGTATTGCAGACAGAAGTGAGACTATCAACTGAATGGAAAATATACAATATAAAATATGTGAGTTGTGTTATTCAGGACTCTCTAAGGACTATAGTCCAGGAAATGGCTTCTCTGTAGCTGTAAAGAGACTGCTCCAAAGAGGCAGTGGAAGAGCCACACACACACATTTACACACATACCTACACGTCCACATGTGTATATATATATTAATTAAAAATAATATTTTTTTAATTGAAGGATAATTGCTTCACAGAATTTTGTGTTTTTCCTGTCAAACATCAACAAGAATCAGCCATAGGTACATCCATGACCCCTCGCTTCTGAACCTCCCTCCCAATTCCACCCTTCTAGACTGTCACAAAGCCCCTGGTTGAGTTCCCTGAGTCATACAGAAAATTCCCATTGCATATCTATTTTACATATGGTATTGTTAAGTTTCCATGTATATATATATATATATATACATATATTTTTTTCATGTTATATATATATACACACATATATAATTTTTAATTATACATATGAATTTTTTGGCTGGGAAGCACATGTCATCAAGCATGTATCATCAGAAAAGGTTGCTGGTAATCACAAAGAACAGATATCTCATGTTAATGATTTTAGTGCTTTCCTATATAAGGGAAGATGCAAGAATCTGGGATAATTGAAATTTGTCTTTAGATATGCATGTTAAGTATCTAGGGGTCTATATATCCGAAGCCCAGAATCCTTCATTCTGTTTTACCCCTCCTGAATTCCACTCAGGGCACACTTTCTGAGGCCCACTGCAGTGGATTGTATACCCTTTGTGTAATGGGATAATGAATGACATTCTTTGTTTTGTTTGTTTATAGCTTCTCCCTTTTGATCATAAATTTGACAAAGGTTTTAGAGACATTTCATGACCAGTTTGTCCCATGGTGCTCAGTGCAGTTCAGTTCAGTCACTCAGTCGTGTCCGACTCTTTGCAACCCCATGAACCGCAGCACGCCAGGCCTCCCTGTCCAACACCAACTCCCAGAGCCTACCCAAACTCATGTACATTGAGTCGGTGATGCTATCCAACCATCTCATCCTCTGTCATCCCCTTCTCCTCCTGCCCTCAACCGTTCCCAGTATTGGGGTCTTTTCAAATGAGTCAGCTCTTCGCATCAGGTGGCCAAAGTACTGGAGTTTCAATTTCAACACCAGTCCTTCCAATGAATACCCAGGACTGGTCTCCTTTAGGATGGGCGGGTTGAATCTCCTTGTATTGCAAGGGACTCTCAAGAGTTTTCTCCAACACCACAGTTCAAAAGCATCAATTCTTCAGCGCTCAGCTTTCTTTATAGTCCAGCTCTCACATCCGTACCTGACCACTGGAAAAATCATAGCCTTGACTAGACGGACCTTTGTTGGCAAAGTAATGTCCCTGTTTTTAATATGCTGTCTAGGTTGGTCATAACTTTCCTTCCAAGGAGTAAGTGTCTTTTAATTTCAAGGCTGCAATAACCATCTGCAGTGATTTTGGAGCCCCCCAAAATAAAGTCTGACACTGTTTCCACTGTTTTCCCATCTATTTCGCATGACGTGATGGCACCAGATGCCATGATCTTCGTTTTCTGAATGTTGAGCTTTAGGCCAACTTTTTCACTCTCCTCTTTCCCTTTCATCAAGAGGCTTTTTAGTTCCTCTTCACTTTCTGCCATAAGGGCGGTGTCATCTGCATATCTGAGGTTATTGATATTTCTCCTGGCAATCTTGATTAGTAATTAAACCAACATACATAAAGTGAACTTAATCAGTTCGGTTCAGTCGCTCAGTTATATCTGACTCTTTGCAAACCCATGCGCTGCAACACACTAGGTCTCCCTGTCCATCACCAACTCCCAGAGTCTACTCAAACACATGTCCATCAAGTCGGTGTTGCCATGCAACCATCTGTCATCATCATCTCCTCCTGCCTTCAATCTTTCCCAGCATCAGGGTCTTTTCAAATGAGTCAGCTCTTTGCATCAGGTGGTCAAGTATTGGAGTTTCAGCTTCAGCATCAGTCCTTCCAATGATTTTTCAGGACTAATTTCCTTTAGGATGGACTGGCTGGATCTCTTGCTGTCCAAGGGACTCCAAAGTGTATTCTCTAACACCACAGTTCAAACACATCAATTCTTCGGTACTCAGCTTTCTTTATATTCTAACTTACACATCCATATATGACTACTGGAAAAACCATAGCTTTGACTAGACAGACTTTTGTTAGCAAAGTAATGTCTCTGCTTTTTAATATGCCTTCTAGGTTGGTCATAACTTTTTTTCCAGGAAAAAAGCATCTTTTACTTTCATAGCTGTAGTCACCATATGCAGTGATTTTGAAGCCCCCCAAAATTAAGTCTGTCACTGTTTCCATTGTTTCCCCATCTATTTCCCATGAAGTGATGCTATGATCTTAGTTTTCTGAATGTTGAGGTTTAAGCCAAAATTTTCACTCTCCTCTTTCACGTTCATCAAGAGCCTCCTTAGTTCTTCACTTTCTGCTATAAGGGCGGTGTCATCTGCATATCTGAGGTTATTGATATTTCTCCTGGCAATCTTGATTCCAGCTTGTGCTTCATCGGCACAGCGTTTCTCATGATGTACTCTGCATATAAGTTAAATAAGCAGGGTGACTATATACAGCCTTGATGGACTCCTTCCTGATTTGGAACCAGTGTGTTGTTTCATGTACATTTCTAACTGTTGCCTTTTGACTTACATACAGATTTCTCAGGAAGCAGGTAAGGTGGTCTGGTATTCCCATCTCTTGAAGAATTTTCCACAGTTTGTTTTGATCTACACTGTCCAAAGCTTTGGTATAGTCAATAAAATAGAAAAGATATTTTTCTGGAACTCTCTTGCTTTTTTTTTGATCCAACTGATGTTGGCAACTTGATCTCTGGTTCCTCTGCCTTTTCTAAAACCAGCTTGAACATCTGGAAGTTCACGGTTCACGTATTGCTGAAGCCTGGCTTGGAGAATTTTGAGCATTACTTTGCTAGTGTGTGAGACGAGTTCAGTTGTGTGGTAGTTTGAGCATTTTTGGCTGCAAAGAGCAATATTGCATAGGAACCTGGAATGTTAGGTCCATGAATCAAGACAGATTGGAAGTGGTCAAACAGGAGACGGCAAGTGTGAACATCGACAATTTAGGAATCAGTGAAGTAAAATGGACTGGAATGGGTGAATTTAACTCAGATGACCATTATATCTACTACTGTGGACAAAATCCCTTAGAAGAAATGGAGTAGCCATCATAATCAACAAAAGAGTCTGAAATGCAGTACTTGGATGCAATCTCAAAAATAACTATGATCTCTGTTCGTTTCCAAGGCATGCCATTCAACATCACACTAATCCAAGTCTATGCCCCAACCAGTAATGCTGAAGAAGTTGATGTTGAATGGTTCTGTGAAGTCCTACAAGACCTTCTAGAGCTAACACCCAAAAAAGATATCGTTTTAATTATAGGAGACTGGGATGCAAAAGTAGGAACTCAAGAAATACCTGGAATAACAGGCAAATTTGGCCTTGGAATACAGAATGAAGCAGGCCAAATAGCTGATAGAGTTTTGCTAAGAGAATGCACTCATCATAGCAAACACCCTCTTCAAACAACACAGGAGAAGACTCTACACATGGACATCACCAGATGGTCAATACTGAAATCAGATTGATTATATTCTTTGCAGCCAAAGATGAAGCTCTATACAGTCAGCAAAAATAAGACTGGGAGCTGACTATAGCTCAAATCATGAACTCCTTGTTGCCAAATTCAGACTTAAATTGAAGAAAGCAGGGAAAACTACTAAACCATTCAGGTATGACCTAAATCAATTCCCTTACAATTATACAATGGAAGTGACAAATAGATTCAAGAGATTCGATTTGATAGACAGAGTGCCTGAAGAACTATGGATGGAAGTTTGTGACACTGTACTCTAGGCAGGGATCAAGACCATCCCCAAGAAAAAGAAATGCAAAAAGGCAAAATGGTATCTGAGGAGGCCTTACAGATAGCTGTGAAAAGAAGACAAGTAAAAAGATATACCTATTTGAATTCAGAGTTCCAAAGAATAGCATGGAGAGATAAGAAAGCCTTCCTAGGTGATCAGTGCAAAGAAATAGAGGAAAAGAATAGAATGGGAAAGACTAGAGATCTCTTCAAGAAAAATTTCCTACAAATTTCAAACATTTTATACAAAGATGGGCACAATAAAGGACAGAAATGGTATGGACCTAACAGAAGCAGAAGATATTAAGAAGAAGTAGTAAAAATACGTAGAAGAAATATACAAAAAAGGTCTTAGTGACCTAGATAACCACAGTGGTGTGATCACTCACCTAGAGCCAGACATCCTGGAATGTGAAGTCAAATGGACCTTAGGAAACATCACTAGTACTAAAGCTAGTGGAAGGGATGGAATTTGAGTTGAACTATTTCAAATCCTAAAAGATGATGCTGTGAAAGTGCTGCACTCAGTATGCCAGCAAATTTGGAAAACTCAACAGTGGGCACAGGACTAGAAAAGGTCTGTTTTCATTCCAATCCCAAAGTAACCTTAATACCAAATAATAATTTAATTTGAACATTTCCCAGATCATCTGAACTTGAAATTCATTTGAGTTGGTTTTTATTATTTAGAAATATTTAATTTATAAGCGTTTACTTTTAAGTCAGTTAAATAAAGCTCTTTTATTAACGAATTTTGATAATAACATCTGAAGGTATAGACATAGCATATCTATAGGTACAAACAGACATAAAGATAGATACAAGCATAGATCTCATAGCTTTATTTTAAACTTAATTATAAATCTGGTATTATAATATAAAACTCATTAGTTTGTAAATAACAGCTGGAGTAAGCTAAATTTACTTGATTGAGTTTAAAGGCCTCTTCCACCCCTTCCCTTCCTAATTCCTAGAATTAGAGATAATCTAGATTAGGGTTCCCTGACCTGGTAGACTATTTACATCTCAAAGGCACTGGGAGAGAAATGCCAGCTTCTCCTAGAAAGACTTTTGTTCTCTCCAGTTTTGAAATGTCAAAGTGCCCCACTGTGAAAGGAAGAGTTAGGGAGTTTGGGATGTACTTGCACACACTGCTTATTTAAAATGGATAACCAACAAGGTCCTACTGTATAGCACAGGGAACTCTGCTCAATGTTATGTGGCAGCCTGGATGGAGGGGAGTTTGGGGGTGAATGGATACATGTATATGTATGACTGGGCCCCTTTGCCGTCTACCTATCACAACATTGTTAATCAGCTATACTCCAATATAAAAGTAAAAGTTAAAAAAAAAAGTGCCCCATATTGGCCATTTCAGGGCAAAATTGTTTTAGTTCCCAATTTAGTAAGTTCTTGCATGTATATGTTCTATATGTAGGTAAACAAGGCTGGGCTGATAGTTGGAGGTTGGTTCTCTAGCACCCCTCTTTCTTCTGTTTTGGAAACTTTGTTTTCCATTTCAGGATCAGTTTGTCAGGATAAAATTACTATTGAAGACTGTGTGATGGACTGGTGTGCTATTTGTGAGCCTGACTCCTCTAGGTGGCACCCTCCTGTAGGTAGCACCCTCATTTCATCTTTTTTATATATCTTGGTTTCTCCTTCTAGTATTCTAAAACCACTACAGGCATTTGGAGCACTGGATGGCCAATCCTCTTGTGTGTGTTTGTAGATGTGCTAGTTTATTTAAATTAATGAGTGTGTTTCCCTATGGTACTATTGCACAGTGTGAAGATTTGCCTATTCCACTCCCATAAATTTCTCAGTTGCCTGAGAAAGTCATGATCAGCCAGAAGGAGTTATGCCTCTTATCTTTGGAGCTGAGAGCTTTTATTTGGTATCTTCACTTTCATTCCAACAAATTTTACTTGAGTAGTCATTTCAAAGAAAAATGTCAGGCCAGCCTCCTACATATTCATCAAGATGGTGAACGGGCTCAAGGGACCTTTGATCCAAATCCTTGTGGAGTTCAAGTGAGGGAGAAAGTCTGCTCTGTGTCCCTTCATTGTTGCCAAAACTGTTGACTGAAAGAAAAATGTGCCATGTAAAATTTGTGAGTTAAGTTTTATTCAGGGACCTTACTAAGGACTTTAGCATGGGAAATAGCTTCTCAGTGTCTCTGAGGGTACTGCGCCAAAGAGGTAGGGGAGGAGCTGATACATATATATATGAGGTTTTTCACTGAGAAATATATCTTGTCAAGCATACACCGTGGAGAAAGATTACTGCTAAGGAAAACAACTTCTCAAGTTAATTATTTTGCTGCTTTTCTATTTATAGGAAGATGCAAGAAACTGGGATCATTGAAATTCTTCCTTAGATATGCATCTTAACTATCTAGGGACCCATATGTCCAAAGCACAGAATGCTTCATCCTATCTTTCCCCTCCCAAATTCCCTCTGGGTGCACTGGCGTTGAATAACTTTGGTGGGTTGTAACAACCCTCTGAATAACAGGATGATGACTGACACCCTTTGTTCTCTTTGTTTACAAGACTTTATCTTCCAACTTTCAGAACAGACTGCAACCTTAATTAAGTAGGGCTGGCTAACAGCAAAATGTTTCATTTAAAAAACTTCCTCTTCATTTTATCCTGTACGCATTTTCCAGAATTCAGTGTTCCTATCCACCAAATGTCCATTGTGTCTCTGTGCCTGTTAGGAGCCTCTTTCATTTTTATTTAGACACCTTTCTGCTCCCACCCTTACATCAAACTAAACCAACTCCAGGGGAGAAATTATCTGAAATGAAACAAGTCTCACTAAGGTGAAAGTGAGTAAGTGGCTAACAGGCATAGTATTGTCATCTGCCCAGTATCATTTTTTGCCTTGCAAAAGAAAAATTCCTAATTCAAGCTAAGTAAAGAGGTGGTAGAAGGTCTGCATGAAAAGAGTTTGAAATATGAGTCAAGAACAATTTTATATATATATATATATATATAATTTTAATGTTTATTTGTTTGGCTGCACCCAGTCTTAGTTGCACCATGCGCTGTTTTTAGTTGTGGCATGTGGGATCTAGTTCTGTGACTAGAGATCGAACTTGGAACCCCTGCATTGGGAGCTCAGAGTCTTAGCCACTGGACCACCAGAGTAGTCCCAGGATCAAGAACACTTGAATAATCATTCTAGCCCCATTTTTATCTCAGTTTCCTTTGTAAAAATATTTAGCAATTTCTACTTTTCAGGAATCTTGCCATTATTAAATTAGATGATATATCTAAAGTACCAAGCATAGTGTTTATTAATTAGCAGCTAATAATGCAAAAATTAGCAGTTTGAAATAGCTCAATTTTAAGTACTGTGGTAATAAACTAAGGAAGATATATTCAGACAATAGTTCTTTTTTTCTTTTTCTTTCATGTTATATCCATAGTATTCTTTGAATCTCTTGTTTTTCTGGATAGATATTTATAGGAAGCCAAATTCACAGAGACCTGTCCTTTATAGTTTTAACAGTTTTTTTCTCTAAAAGCTTGTAGAATGGGTCTTATTATTTTGGCCACAAAGACGCCAGTTAAATGTCAGCAAGAAACTAACTTTATTATATGTAATAAGAGAATATTCTAAGGCTAATAAACTGTGATGCAGCCATGCCTGGCTTTTGTTGCCCTAAGAGAGGCTTCCTCCTGCTCCCCACTGCTATCATCTCTTCACACACTTGAACAGTAAGATAAGTGAGGGCATTCGTGGCTCACAAGCTCTGCCACAAGGA
This sequence comes from Oryx dammah, assembly GCF_014754425.2. NCBI lineage: Eukaryota > Metazoa > Chordata > Mammalia > Artiodactyla > Bovidae > Oryx > Oryx dammah. Next base: position 76,142,096 of record NW_024070211.1, read on the forward strand.
AAATCTATTATCATGTTCAAATAAAAGAATGACTGGTGGTAAAGGTCAGCTCATGAGTCCAGTTATACCTTTAGTTTCTGGTTCAGAGAGAAACAAAGTCACAAGATAAAAGGCAAGGTGATGACAACCTTTAAGAGCAAAAATTTTCCAAAAGGCAAAGAATAGTAACATATTGGAAATGTGTTATCCCTTGTTCCTACTTTATTATTATTTTCATTTCAATTAGGACATACTTTAAGAAGAATGATACCAATACTCAGGAAAAGCTGTGTACCATTGGATATTTTATCTTCTGCATTATTTTGGAAAATAATAGTGTTAAAAGTTCAGCTTATTCTTCACATATGACTTTACTCTTTTATTGTATGCAATGATCTGCTTAGTAATTAAATTTGATGCATGATGTTTTTTGACTATACATTTTTACTAGTAAGAAAATTGAAGAATGGCATATCATTTTCCTAAGAGAAATCAATCTTCCTGCCTCTTGATTAACCAAGATGCTTGAAGAAAAGACATTTATTATTATATTTTAAAGCTGTGGTTAACAGAAAGGTACTAATTTAATCTTTACTGTTGAAAAAGCTTAAAAAGTATTATTCTACTTCATAGCCTTATTAAATAGAGCATGGTATGCTGGATATAATGAATACGATATTCTGTGATGATTGTATCCTTATATTTCCTTAATGTCATCATAGTGTACCTAGGAGTACAGTAGATGAAATTTCAAAAGATATAGGGAGTGGATTGTATCACCTATAATATATTCCTTAGAATTTACTTTTAAAAAATTCGATTGGTACATAATGCCGATTTTTCTTCACATCTTTATTTCTAGAAGTTAAGTACAAAGGAAAAGGGGTAGAATTTAGTTGAGATCTTGTACATTCTGGTTTCATTCTGTACCCTAATCAGCAATTATCATGCGGGATATATAGACAGAGAATACAGTCTGTCTACTTATTTTCCTACCTCTTTAAGGATCTAGATTAACAGATAAAAGCAAAAGAGAAATTTCACTTTCCCTAAAAAGTGTATGCATTCATTAAACATCAACTGACCATCTCTGCTCACTAAACTTTTTACTCTCTCTGCATAGTTTTCCTAGCTTGTATCCACTTTTTCTTAAGCTCTATTTTGCTTCCATAATAATTTTTATAGAAAAGAAATTGGTGAGTTGTAGTTTAAGCCATCCTTTGAAATTCTATAAGTAGAGAGGTATCAAAGAAAGTTAATTTTTAAAGCTATCAAAGACTTTCAAGCTCTAGTAATGAGCTCCCTTATTTTACAAGCAATGGATAAAATCCAGACTCAATGCTCTTAGGTGACTTTCTTGAGGCCTCCTTTTACAGCCAAAAAGTGATTGATTTGTTCATTTCCTGGCAACCAAATCCGTACACTCTCTATCCTAGCTAATCTAGGTCTGTCTCCTCTTGAATTTTAAAGATAAACTCGTCTAGGTGTATTAATTAGGGCTCCCTATCAAAATGTTGTTCCCTCCCACATTATAGACTCATTTCTAAACTATTTGAGTTCTCTTTGTCTTATAGATTTTTTTCATGCCCCCAAACTTCACCAACTTTTATTGTATTTAGATTTCTTTCATACAGCCAACTCTTTTAAGTTATTACTAGTTATAATTACCATTATGTCAATAACTTCTCTCTTTCAACTGCACTTTTAAACAACCATGGACCGTACTTGATCTTTCCAATAGCATCAATCTCTGATCCACTTATTTATAATATAAACTCTTATAATTGGAAGAGTTCTAAAGTGATCATTATGTTGTAAACATGCTGTGAGTGGAGACCATTTTAAAAATTGAGTGTAATTTATAGTCACAGAGTTGTGGCTTCTCATTAACTTTTTTCATAAAGATAATTTTTTAATGCAGGCATAATTTTGAGTGTATACAGGTATGTGACTTAGAGATTTAAAAGTTAATACATTCAGTGATTACCCTTGAGAGATTTCAGATATCTATTCTTCTGGGGTCAGTGAACTACTTGAAATAATAGGGAAATTTTCTATGTGATTGTTTGTTGATTCGTTTACTTTCTGCAGAAAATAGCTATAATTTTCATTTAGTTCTTCAAAAGTTAACAATAATTTACAAAAAAAAAAAAAAAAGGTTAAATTTAATCCTAGCCAACCATTAGCCAAACTCAAATGCAGGTAAAGACTTCCACCAAGATTGTTGGTTAGTGTTAGATTTCTTACAAGTGAAACTAATACACAAATTCACTTTAAGCCTCATTCTGCTTGTTAAAGAATATAAAGTACTGTTTATTAAGATTATATATTATATATATTATATAAGCATATGTAATTTAGATATATATATATAGTTTAATATAATCTGAGATTCTAAAAAATATTTTTCAACTTGTTGGTAAATTGCATATATCTAACCCAGGTCTCCCACATTGCCCGTGGATTTCTTTACTGACTAGAACCAACAGGGAAGCCCAAGAATACTGGAGTGGGTAGCCTCTATCTTCTCCAGGGGGTCTTCCTGACCCCGTTTTCTCCCGGGGTCTCCTGCATTGCAGGTGGATTTTTTACCAGCTGAGCTACCAGGGAATATATATATATATATATATATAATATAATTAATATAATCTGAGATTCTAAAAATATTTTTCAACTTGTTGGTAAATTGTATAGAAACCCATGAACAACATATTGGCCATGGTTATTTTAGCCTTGTTTTGAGACTAGATTAATTTCCAAATACACCCATTGCATATAATCTTTCTGTAAGAGAATACAGGAAAAAAATTACCCAAATGAATAATTTCCCCTGGAAATATGAGGAAAATTGTTGACTCCTTTAAAAAATCTCTAACAATAGGATAACTTAATTCCGACTGCCAGAGGCTACTGAGTAAAATTACCCTATGACATAAAGGCATTATTAAATAGCAGGAAAGTTTCATGACCCCTCCAGTGGCTCCCATTTTTAAAGTGACATATGTTCAGCTTTAAGAGAGTAAACTAATGGAAAGCTGGTTTCCTTTTAAGATTCAGAAATCTCAAAGAAATATTTTCTGTCAAGATGAAACAAAATGTAACCTTCCTGTTGAGACTATAGATTCAGCTATAGATTCAATGGTACTTCACTTTTCTTGTAACCCTGAGTGCTCAACACCATAGGATAACTCAGTGATCCATAGAACACTGGCTTCACTACCATTGCAATTTGAATATCTAAGGCATAAAAAACTTAGCCAACTATAAAATGGTAGCATGATAACTAATATTTCTTGAGATTTTCAAGTATTTTTAGATACATATGAAATGAAATTATTTAGAAATTATTGTACCTCTGATTTCATTGAAGATGTACTTTATATTGTGATTTCCTTCTTTGTTAATGTATTTCAACACAATTTGCAAAGGTTATACTCCATTTACAGTTATTATAAAATATTGACTATATTCCCCATGTTGTACAATACATCCTTGTAATCTGTCTGAAATGCTCACTCTCCTCCCCTATGTTGTCTTTACCAACCCCCCACCATAGGTATTTTTTGCACTTATCCCCCCTCCCTTTGTGCCAAGGTATTATGTTAGGCACAGAGGAAAAAAAAGATAATTTAAGACTATTGAGTGTAGTATATCACATCTCTGTAAAGGAAGAATGAAATCTTGTTTCACATGTAGAGCATTTATTATCATGATTTGGAAAATTCTAATTGATTTCATAACCAAGTAGCTCTAAGACATTGCTTAACCTCTGAGGTCTCAGACCCCTACCCGTAAATGGAAGCACTGATGAGAGGATCATATATCATATATATCTTCTAAAGTTGCACAGTCTAAAACAGATGTTCTACCAATCTCAAACCAAGCTTCAGAGTTAAGAAAGTTTACTGGCAGTGACCTTCTTTGGATATATTCTATGAGAGTATTTTTGGTGAGAGGATTCAAAGGTGGGAGGAGGAGGCTTTTAATTTTCCATTGGGCGTTTTGTGGTCACCTACAGAAATCATTCAGAGACAAAGGAAGACAAAAAGGGAAAGGGTAGGAAATGGCTATTGGATTTAATGTGAGTAAGAAGGAAGAGAGATGAATATTATGTCCTGAAGGAAATCATGTTCATGGTAGACTTTGTGAACCTCTAGAGAGAGCAAAACTATCTCAGCACCTAAATGAGGGTGAGCTGTGGTATGTTGGGAAAGGGGATCTATTCCCCACTTCTGCCAAGAATACAGTGATGTTTTCTCCTCTGAGAGGTTGAGACAGACAACGTTCAACGTGGATGTAAGCATGACCGTTACCACTAGCAGAGGCAGTACTGAGACACCCTTGGGTGGCTTCCTGGACACAGATGCGAGTGGGGAGGCTCTGGAGCTCCTGTGTATAACTGTGACTAAGGGTTTATAAGCATCTGTAGACTCCTGTTCAGAACTACAAGAGACTTGGGGTATTTGAGGAGGTACACTGGGAGCAGATGAGGCAAGATCATGAAATCTTCATTATTAGTGTAATGGGGACAAATTGTATACACGCACACACACACACACACATATATATAATACAGTGGGATGTTGTTGTTCAGTTACTCAGTCCTATCTGACTCTTTGTAACGCCGTGGACTGTATCATGCCAGGCTTCCCTGTCCACCACCAACTCCTGGAGCTTGCTCAAACTCATGTCCATTGAGTCAATGATGCCATCTAATCATCTCATCCTCTGTCATCTCCTTCTCTTCCTGCCTTCAGTCTTTCCCAGCATCAAGATCTTTTCTAGTGAGTCAGATCTTAACATCAGGTGGTCAAATTATTGGAGCTTCAGCTTCAGCATCAGTCCTTTCTTTCAGTGAATATTCAGGACTGATTTCCTTTAGGATAGACTGGTTGGATCTCCTTGTAATCCAAGGAACTCTCAAGATCTTCTTCAGCACCACAGATCAAAAGCATCAGTTCTTTGGTGTTCAGCCTTCTTTATGATCTAACTCTCACATGTATACATGACTATTGGAAAAACCATAGCTTTGACTCTACAGAGCTTTGTGGGCACAGTAACATCTCTGCTTCATAATATGCTGTCTAGGTTTGTCATAGCTTGCCTTCCAAGGAGCAAGCATCTTTTAATTTCATGGCTGAAGTACCATCTGCAGTGATTTTGGAACCTAAGAAAATGAAGTCTGTCACTGTTTGCACATTTTCCCCATTTATTTGCCATTAAGTGATGGGATTGGATGCCATGATCTTAGTCTTCTGAATGTTAAGTTTAAAGCCAGCTTTTGCATTCTCCTCTTTCACCTTCAGCAAGGGGCTTTTTGGTTTCTCTTCACTTTCTACCATAAGAGTGGTGTCATCTGTGGAGAAGGCAATGGCACCCCACTCCGGTACTCTTGCCTGGAAAATCACATGGACAGAGAAGCCTGGTGGGCTGCAGTCCATGGGGTCACTATGAGTAAGACACGACTGAGTGACTTCACTTTCAATTTTCACTTTCATGCATTGGAGGAGGAAATGGCAACCCACTCAGTATTCTTGCCTGGAGAATCCCAGGGATGGGGGAGCCTGGTGGACAGGGCTGCCATCTATGGGGTTGCACAGAATCGGACACAACTGAAGTGACTCAGCAGCAGCAGCAGCATCTGCATATCTGAGGTTATGGGTATTTCGCCTGGCAGTCTTGATTCCAGCTTGTGCTTCATCCAACCTGGCATTTCATATGATGTACTCTGTATATAAGTTAAATAAGCAGAGTGACAGTGTATATCCTTGACACACTCCTTTCCCATTTTTGAACCAGTCTGTTGTTCTATGTCTGATTCTAACTGTTGCTTCTTGACCTGCATACAGGTTTCTCAGAAGGCAGGTAAAATGATCTGGTATTTCCATCTCTAAGAATTTTCTGCAGTTTGTTGCAACCAACACAGTCAGAGGATTTAGTGTAACCAATAAGGCAGAAGTAGATATTTTTTTTGGAACTTTCACTTTTTCTATGATCCAACAGATTTTGGCAATTTGATTTCTGGTTCCTCTGCCTTTTTAAAATCCAGCTTAAACATCTGGAAGTTCTCAGTTCACATACTGTTGAAGCCTAGCTTGGAGAATTTTGAGCATTCCTTTGCTAGCATGTGAAATGAGTGCACTTGTATGGTAATTTGAACATTCTTTGGCATTGCCTTTCTTTGGAATTGGAATGAAAACTGACCTTTTCCAGCCCTGTTGGCACTGCTGAATTTTCCAAATTTGCTGGCATACTGAATGCAGCACTTTCATAGCATCATCTTTTAGGATTTGAAATAGCTCAGCTGGAATTCCATCACCTCCACTAGCTTTGTTCATAGTCATGCTTCCTAAGGCCCACTTGACTTCACATTCCAGGATGTCAGGCTCTAGGTGAGTGATCACACCATTGTAGTTATCTGGATCACTAAGATCTCTTTTGTATAGTTCTTCCTGTGTATTCTTGCCGCCTCTTCTTAATATCTTCTTTTGTTAGATCCTTACTGTTTCTGTCCTTTATTATAACCATCCTTGCATGAAATGTTCCTTTGATAGCTCCAATTTTCTTAAATTATCTTGTCTTTCCCATTCTATTGTTTTCCTCTATTTCTTTGCATTCTTTATTTAAAAAGGACTTTCTATCTCTCCCTGCTAACCTCTGGAACTCTGCACTCAGATGAGTATATCTTTCCCTTTCTCCCTTGCCTTTTGCTTCTCTTCTTTCCTCAGCTATTTGTAAAACGTCCTCAGACAACCATTTGCCTTCTTGCATTTGTTTTGCACCTTTGGAATGGTTTTGATCACCACCTCCCATACAGTGTTACAAATACTCATCCATAGTACTTCAGGCACTCTGTCATCTAATCCCTTGAGTCTATTTGTCACTTCCACTGTATAATCATAAGGGATCTGATTTAGGTCATACCTGAATGGTCTAGTGGTTTTCCCTCTTTCTTCAATATAAGTCTGAATTTTGCAATGAGTATCTCATGATTTCAGCCACAGTCAGCTCCAGGTATTATATTTGCTGACTGTATAGAGCTTTGCTATCTTTGGCTGCAAAGAACATAATCCATCTGATCTTATTGACCTTATGATGATGTCCATATGTAGAATTATCTCTTGGATTGTTGGGAAAGGGTGTTTGCTATGACCAGCTTGTTCTCTTGACAAACCTCTGTTATATTTTGCCCTGCTTCCTTTTGTACTCCAAGGTCAAACTTGCTTGTTATTCTGGGTATCTCTTGATTTCCTACTTTTGCATTCAAATTCCCTGTGATGAAAAGGACATCTTTTTTTTCTTTTTGGTGTTTGTTAGTTCTAGAAGGTGTCATAGGTTTTCATTGAACCAGTCAACTTTGGCTTCCTTGGCATTGGTGGTGGGGCATAGACTTGGATTACTGAGATGTTGAGTGGTTTACATTGGAAACAAACCGAGGTTATTCTGTCGTTTTTGAAGCTTCACATGAGTACTGCATCTTGAACTCTTTTGTTGACTGTAAGGGCTACTCCATTTCTTCTAAGGGATTCTTGCCCACAGTAGTAGATATAACAGTCATCTGAATTAAATTCGCCCATTCTGTCCATTTTAGTTCACTGTTTCCTAAGATGTCCATGTTCACTCTTGCCACCTTCTGCTTAACCGTGTCCAATTTACCTTTATTCATGAACCTAACATTTCAGATTCCTGTTCAATATTGTTCTGTACAGCATCGGACTTCACTTTCACCACCAGACACATCCACAGCTGAGTGATGTTTCCAATTTGGCCCAGCTGCTTCATTCTTCTGGAGCTGTTAGTAATCTCTACTCTTCCCTAGTAGCATGTTGGACACCTTCCAACCTGGGGCTGGGGCTCATATTCTGGTGCCATATAATTTTGCTTTTTCTTACTGTCCATTGGGTTCTCTGGGCAAGAGTACTGGAGTGGGTTGCCATTTCCTCCTTCAGTGGACTGTACCTTGTCAGAACTCTTCACTATGACTCATTCATCTTGGGTGGCCCTGTATGGCATGGCTCGTAGTTTCAATGAGTTACACAAGTATTAAATAGCTTAAGTCCTTACTAGTGTCCATCTGTGGATAACACTGTTCTCTTTAACTTCTCTATGTGCCATGACAACTGAAGCTCTTTCAAGCCCTCATGAATAGCAGAGTGGCAGGGGGGGACATGAGCTGAGCCAGAAGAGAACTGACTGAGAAATGCCTTGTGATGACTGTAGCTGAATGATTAGATGTAGATGTACACCTTGAAGGCTATCAGAGATTCTTGCAGGAGTGCATTGCAAGAGGTCAGGCAATACAGTGTGATCCAGAAAAAATGAGGATACTATGAGGAAACTATGTAAATCCTGGGGGGAAAGATGAGGGTAAAGTCTTCTAAGATCAAAAAGAAATTCAGCTCATTAAGAAAAATAGGATAATATATAAAAATCACTGTAGTGTCTAATCCCTGATAATATAGAGAAAAATTAACAAAAGCATGTTCATTTCAAGACACTGTTTCAGGAAAGAATTGAGACAGAAACCCTCAATTCCAACTAAAGTCTCCACATTCTTTGGAAAAAACCATCACTCACTAGTGAAATCCTGGCATAATTAAAATACTCATTTTGAAATCTTATTTTGAAAAGAGAATTGAATGTTGAATAGCAAAGCCTATGTGAGTACATAAGATGAGATATTATGACAACCTAACAAAAGTATAAACTTTAACTCTATGTTTAGATCTCCTATAGGAAATACACGTTAAAGCGATTATTTGGATATGCTCTTGGGTGGCATCAGTCTGCAATTACTGGAGTGGGTCTTGGGTTCCCAGCCAGAGATTGAGGCTGTGATGCACCACATCCTAGCCACTAGACCAGTGGTCAGTGAAAGGGCCCTGGCTCTTCACTTTGCAGAAAAGAATTTCCATAAAAGTGGGAAGTAGTGAAGCAAGTAAATTATTTATTAAGAGGAAAAGAATTCAGTACATGTGGATAGACACATGGGCAGACTCAGAGGCAGAGTCCCTGAGTTGCGCCCTCATGACCGTTTAAATCACTTATATGGGGCATTTCTTTTGGTTTTCCTTTGACCAGTCATTTTGATTTGCCTGGTTCACAGTCCATATGCCGTGTTTCTCAGGATCCTTCCATGTGTGTGCGTGCATCTCTTAGCCAAGATGGATTCTACCACAAAGGCATATGGGTAAAGCATCCCCTTGACATTACTCCCCCTTTGGCCTCCAGGAAACTGTCTGCACATGCGTGGTGCAGAAGAGGTATCCAGACTTTGGGAATGAGAAATATGTGGACTGGGCAGGGCCCAGACTCCTCCCTTAGTTTTCCTACTATTCTCATCTTGGAGTTTCAGTCAGTAGGGAATGAATTTCTAATTGCTTTACCCTGGGTAGCGGGGAAGTTTACCTCCTGCCTCAGATAATTCAGAGACATCTTTTTAACTCAGTAGCAAAGATCTTGATATGTAGGTGTGTATATTCAGGCTGATAGCTCAGTTCTCATCTCAGCTCAATATGTGTCACTCCTCTGTTGAGTTTCCAGAGTTTAGAGTTGACTCACCAATAAAGCACAGGAAGCAAAAAAAAAAAAAAAAGATCTAAGTCAGGCCCTGCAGCTCAGTCACTACCACTCTCTGAAGTTACTTTTTAAATCTGTAAAATAGGCATATATACTATATTTTTCTGAGGTTTTCTATGAGGATTAAACAAAATAATATTTTCACATTTTCTAATATAGAAACTGACATTCAGTAAGCTTTCAGTAATGCATATAGTTTTGTTTATATACAGATTAACAGAATACATTTTGAGCATTTCTAAGTTCTGTGGCATACATGAGAATTGCATACCATATATCTGCTAAGTTTATCACTTAGTGACTTGTTACAGACTAGAACATGGCAGTTACCCAAGAATTATTGAAAATGTACATTGTAACTTTAAGCTTAGAATTTAGATTGTGTGGCTTCTTGTATTATAAAGAAAAAAAAAAAAAACCACAGGAACATCTTCCAATTTTGTTAGAATTGTAAGATTAAATATTCTAGTGCCTCACACAAGAGGAAAATCAACTGCTTGGCTGGCATAGTTAACATTTAGAATCACCCTGAATTGTGACATTTACTTTAAAAGGGCAGATCTTTTAGGGCTTTACCTAGCACCCATTTATAAAATCATGTAACTAAGACCTCTTTCCTCTTAGAATTAGATACCATTGATATAGGGAAACAGCACCAACTGAAAAAAAATGTGCAGCCTTAGAGTTATGAGTTAAATTTGGGGGGGGGGGCAAAATGAGAACTATAGCCCTGTAGACAGCATCTCAGAGAGCTCTGAGGAACTGCTTCAAAGAAGCAAAGAGCATATCAATATATATGTGATTTGCATGAAGAGGGATACATGCAGTCAAGTATACATTTTGCAGAGATTGGCTGTTGGTCATAAGAAGGCTGCTGCTAGTCATAAGAAACGGATGTCTCCATTATTTATTTTAGTCCTTTTCCAGATATGAGAAATCTAGATTCAGCTGATACTGAAGCTAAAGCTCCAATACTTTGGCCACCTGATACAAAGAGCTGATTCTTTGGAAAAGACTCTGATGCTGGGAAAGATTGAGGGCAAAAAGAGAAGGGGGCAGGAGAGGATGAGATGGTTGGATAGCATAACCAACTCAATGGACAAGAATTTGAGCAAATTCCAGGAGAGAGTGGGCTTCTCTGGTAGCTCAGCTGGTAAAGAATCCACCTGCAATGCAAGAGACCCCAGTTTGATTCCTGGGTTGGGAAGATCCCCTGGAGAAGGGATAGGCTTCCCACTCCCATATTCTTGGGCTTCCCAGGTGGCTCAGTGGTAAAGAATCTGTCCACAATGCAGGAGACCTGAGTTTGATCCCTGAGTTGGGAAGATCCCCTGGAGGAGGGCATGGCAACCCACTACAGTATTCTCGCCTGGAGAATCCCCATGGACAGAGGAGCCTGGTGGGCTACAGTCAGTGGGGTTGCAAAGAGTTGGACGTGACTGAGAGGCTAAGCACAGCACAGCCAAGAGACAGTGGAGGACAGCAGAGCCTGCTGTGCTGCAGTCTATAGATTTGAAAAGAGTTGGACATGACTTAGCAACTGAACAACAACAACAACCCAGTTGGCTCAACAGTAAAGAATCCCTTCCCAATACAGGAAATGAAGGAGATGTGGGTTTGATCCCTGGGTCAAGAAGATCCCCTGGATTGGGAAGATAACCTAGAGAAGGAATCTGCTCCACTATTCTTCCTTGGGAAATCCCATGGACAGGGGGGCCTGGGAGGCTACAGTCCATGGGGTTGCAAAGAGTCAGACATGGCTGAGCAACTAAGCATGCACACACACAATAAAATAAATGGGTTTATCTCTCCCCACAAAGTATCTAGTAAAATGCTAGCCCAGTAAGTGTGGAATGCTGAATGAATTTATTCCTAATATTAGGATTTCTTCAGTATTAGTAGAGGTATTCTGTATCTTTTGAAAGGAAATAATACTTTCAGAGGTCAAAATAGATAATCTCAAAATTTTCTGACTGAGTTTTACTCTATGACATAAAAAAATGCATTCCTCCATTTATTTTGCTTTACTCTCCATTGGTCAGTGTCTCTTTAGAGATGGGAAACTTTCCTTAAAATAGAACAAAAGAGATGCTCTTCCCATCCTCCCCTCCCTAACCTGCCCCCAACACACACACACACACACACACACACACACACACACACACACACGTCATCAGTGTATTAGCAATTTGATTGAGCTTATAGGAATCATTCAAGTAATTTGCATTTAACTCAAGATTCCTTCAAGAAAATTGCCTATGCTTTACTCCTCTAATTGTGGGTTAGCAAGAAAATTAACATCTCTGAAACCACAGCAGAGCAGAGGCAAGTTAAATTCAGCAGCTAATTATAAGGGAAATTGTTGTAGAAATCTAAGCTGGGCTCCCTCTCAGTGAAGAGCATTGAGTTTCTCTGGATGCAAGTGGAAGTGTCTTGGCTCCTGTGGTCTGGCTAATGAACTGGGTAAACAGGAAAGGATTAAATGGGCATTGATGATCAATGCATAAGACAAAAAGTGTTGGTTTGTCAGCTCTTAGTGTTTATCCTAAGCCAAAATACAAGGATGTCATAAACCAATGAATGAGGCACAGTGAAACAGTTTAGCATAAACTGAAAATATGTTAGCTAATAAAACCAATGATGATGAAGTCAAGTTCTGTGCATTAAGGATAGGATCCTTGTATTTATTATTCTTCCAACATTAATGTTCTTTCCTCATAATGATTTTGCACTTTAGCAGTTCTCTTACTAAGTCAGAGAATAAAATCAGTTTAGGAGTTCACTATGCAACATCCTAATGATAGAGGACTAGATACATATACAGATATGTATGTATATATACATATACAGACATGGATACATATACATACATGTGTGTATATGTATAGACATATGTATTTATTAATATGGGCTTCCCTGGTGGCTCACAGATTAAAGCATCTGCTATGCATTTGTGTACATCTAGAGAACGACAGAAAACTAAGATCATGGCATCTGGTCCCATCACTTCATGGCACATAGATGGGGAAACAGTGGAAACAGTGTCAGACTTTATTTTGGGGGGCTCCAAAATCACTACAGATGGTGATTGCAGCCATGGAATTAAAAGATGCTTACTCCTTGAAAGGAAAGTTATGATTAATCTAGATGGCATATTAAAAAGCAGAGATATTACTTTGCCAACAAAGGTCCATCTAGTCAAGGCTATGGTTTTTCCAGTAGTCATGTATGGATGTCAGAGTTGGACTGTGAAGAAACCTGAGCGCTGAAGAGTTGATGCTTTTGAACTGTGGTGTTGGAGAAGACTCTTGAGAGTCTGTTGAACTACAAGGAGATCCAACCAGTCCATTCTAAAGGAGATTAGTCCTGGGTGTTCTTTGGAAGGACTGATGCTAAAGCTGAAACTCCAGTACTTTGGCCACCTCATGCGAAGAGTTGACTCAATGGAAAAGACTCTGATGCTGGAAGGGATTGGGGGCAGGCGGAGAAGGGGGCACCAGAGGATGAGATGGCTGGATGGCATCACCGACTCAATGGCTGTGAGTTTGAGTGAACTCTGGGAGTTGGTGATGGACAGAGAGGCCTGGCGTGCTGCGATTCATGGGGTCACAAAGAGTTGGACATGACTGAGCGACTGAACTGAACTGACTGAGAGAATGACAGAGACCCAGAGAAAGAGTAGAAACAAGTCTGACATTTGAAAGGGAATGCATTGATTCTATTAATGAAACCTCAGGGGCAAAATGAATATAATCTAACTTCTTGCTAAACTTGACCCTGGGCACTAAGTAAATGCTTTCCAAGCACTGGCTTTTTTATGGATTAAGATTAAAATGTGGTGAAAGCAGCTGCCTCTGCCAAGTTAAAATTGTCATCATGGCTGCAATAAATATTAGCTGAATAATTTCAAATGAATTGAGATTTTTATACCTTGGGACATCCCCCACTTTAATTAGTACAATGCTGATATTACCAAACAAAATTTATGTGCCGAAGCACAGTGAGGCCAAACAAACCAAAATATCCAAGTTTGGAGCACAGATAGGCTTATTGCAGTGCAAAGCAAGGAGAACATGTGGCTTATGCTCAGAAACCCTGAACTGCACAATAGTTTAGGAGAAAATTTTTTTGCAAACAAAATTTGGGGTGAGAACTGCAGGGTATATGACTTTCTTCTGATTGGTTGGTGGTGAGGTATTAGGGCTGTGCTCTAGGAATCTTGTGGCCAGTCTGAAGATTCCATCCTTTATCTGGCTGAGGGTCTTAATTCCTGCAGAAGGGCTCAAAGATGATATTCTGTGTATTCCTTGAGGAAGAAACAGGCCCCTGCCCCAAAGATTGCACCCATGTTTCTGGACTGTGCCTCCCCTGTTCCTGCATCCCCTCCCCTCCCTGATTAGCAACTGTTTGAACCTTCTCTTTAGAATTCAGGGAAGATGCTGGAGGATAAATGAAGCCTATTTCATGCAAACTGGAAACAGAGGACACAGAAAGGATTTGTACTGGGAGCCCCAATGGGTCACTGACACACTTTGTCCTCTAATTACTCTGAAGACTGTTTCTAGTCAATCTCAGCCCTGTATAATATCTCTGACTACATGGGTCGTGGTTGGTAATATTATTTTCAAATTGAAGAATTTATGTTCTTAGAGTTCTAAGAAAATCATGTAAATTGTATATGTTCATATAATACAATGCAATCAGAAAAAAAAATCCCTATGTCATTTTTACAGGATGAGAGTCATTATTATATATTTTATATAATAACAGGCTATAAACAGTAAGAAATCTTTTCAAAGAAGCAGCCAGGGGGAAATGCATATTTTTAAGTAAAACTTTCCTTCTGTCATTGCTATTTGCAGAGATTTATGCATCCAGAAAGAAATATAATCTTCAATGTTACCATTATAGTAACCCTGGGATTTTTTTTTAAATGATATTAATACCAACTTTAGAGATTTAATTTATATATAATGAAATTCATTCCTAAGTGTACAGTACAGGTCAGTGAGTTGTGACAAACACATATACTTGTGTAACTGCCAACTGTAATAGTCTTGCCATTTAATGCAAAGGCTAAATATTTTTACTACTGGAAGAAATATGTAGAATGTTCTTCCCCATAAAAGTTTCCTCATGCCCTCTTTTTAGTCACCAACATTCTTGCTTCAGTTTCTACTATATGGTTTAAAATCAAAGATATTCCCCATTTTGAGCTTGTCTTTACATTCAGTACTAATCATGCTGTGAGTTGGGGAACAGAGACATATGAAAGTATTTTGAAAATTATACATGTATATAGTACAATTTTTAAATTTTTTGTTTATATTTTTCTCATGGGAAGAATATTAAGCAATACAGATGGAGAGTAATAAAAACAGCCCTGGGTTTCAGTGCTTTCAAATTCCAGATTACTTACTTGCTTGGTGCATCATTTTCATTCAGGTTGCATAACCTCTATGAACCCTGGTTCTCTCCCCTGTTAGAGATGACATCTACTTACAGGGTATAGAAAAAAGTGGCAAGAAGGAAGTAAATTAGACCCTAGGGATGGTTCACTCAGGGCAGTGATTGTTACGTTATGATGCTAAGCATGCCTTATCCTCAAATTAGTTTTATTCTGAAGACTACTGGTCAGTCTTCATCCTGGACAACATCTGTAACTCCAGGGGTCATCATTTGTAATATTTATGTTCAAGATGATGAATTTATACCATTCTTAGGCTGCCCACTCCAGTATTCTGGCCTAGAGAATTCCATGGACTGTACAGTCCATGGGGTCACAAATAGTCGGACATGACTGAGCGACTTTCACTTCACTTAGAATACTGCAGAAATTGATTAGAAGTATATATGTCAATACATAGGATACAATGTTTTCTTTTCCCTGTGTAGTTTCTAGAAGATGACAGTCTTTCTTGTATCTAACTAAACTAAGGGTATCCTCACCATTCTCCATCAACTCCTATTGTGCTTCTGAGAGATCAGTTTCTAAGGCTGGTGTTGGATTATTTCCCTCCCCCATCTAATCCACATAGATTGACTATTTTTTTCCCCTTATGAGCTAACCCACAATAACAGTAGAAACTTCAACATTATCTTTTTAATTGAAGCATAGTTGGAGGTGATGGAATTCCAGTTGAGCTATTTCAAATCCTGAAAGATGATGCTGCAAAAGTGCTGCACTCAATATGCCAGCAAGTTTGGAAAACTCAGCAGTGGCCACAGGACTGGAAAAGGTCAGTTTTCGTTCCAATCCCAAAGAAAGGCAATGCCAAAGAATGCTCAAACTACTGCACAATTGCACTCATATGGCAACCCACTCCAGTGTTCTTGCTTGGAGAATCCCAGGGACGGCGGAGCCTGGTGGGCTGCCGTCTATGGGGTCGCAGAGAATCAGACACGACTGAAGCAATTTAGCAGCAGTAGCAGCAGCACGCACTAGTAAAGTAATGCTCAAAATTCTCCAAGCCAGGCTTCAGCAATACATGAACCGTGAACTTCCAGATGTTCAAGCTGGTTTTAGAAAAGGCAGAGGAACCAGAGATCAAATTGCCAACATCCGCTGGACCATCGAAAAAGCAAGAGAGTTCCAGAAAAACATCTATTTCTGCTTTATTGACTATGCCAAAGCCTTTGACTGTGTGGATCACAAGAAACTGTGGAAAATTCTGAAAGAGATGGGAATACCAGACCACCTGACCTGCCTCTTGAGAAATCTGTATGCAGGTCAGGAAGCAACAGTTAGAACTGGACATGGAACAACAGACTGGTTCCAAATAGGAAAAGGAGTATGTCAAGGCTGTATACTGTCACCCTACTTATTTAACTTACAAGCAGATTACATCATGAGAAACACTGGGCTGGAAGAAGCACAAACCAGAATCAAGATGGCCAGGAGAAATATCAATAACCTCAGATATGCAGATGACACCACTCTTATGGCAGGAAGTGAAGAGGAACTAAAAAGCCTCTTGATGAAAGTGAAAGAGGAGAGTGAAAAAGTTGGCCTAAAGTTCAACATTCAGAAAACTAAGATCATGGCATCTGGTCCCATCACTTCATGGGAAATAGATAGGGAAACAGTGCAAACAGTGTCAGACTTTATTTTGGGGGGCTCCAAAATCACTGCAGATGATGATTAAAGCCATGAAATTAAAAGACACTTACTCCTTGGAAGGAAAGTTATGACCAACCTAGATAGCATATTCAAATGCAGAGACATTACTTTGCCAACAAAGGTGTGTCTAGTCAAGGCTATGGTTTTTCCAGTAGTCATGTATGGATGTGAGAGTTGGACTGTGAAGAAAGCTGAGCGCCAAACAATTGATGCTTTTGACTGTGGTGTTGGAGAAAACTCTTGAGAGTCCCTTGGACTGCAAGGAGATCCAACCAGTCCATTCTAAAGGAGATCAGTCCTGGGTGTTCTTTGGAAGGACTGATGCTAAAGCTGAAACTCCAGTACTTTGGCCACCTCATGCGAAGAGTTGATTCATTGGAAAAGACCCTGATACTGGAAGATTGAAGGCAGGAGGAGAAGGGGACAACAGAGGATGAGATACCTGGATCGCATCACCGACTTGATGCACATGAGTCTGAGTGAACTCTGGGAGTTGGTGATGGACAGGGAGGCCTGGCATGCTGCGATTCATGGGGTCGCAAAGAGTCGGACACAACTGAGTAACTGAACTGAACTGTATAGTTGATTTATAATGTTGGTTAGTTTAAGGTGTATAGCAAAGTGATTCAATTATACATATATATATATTATTTAGATCCTTTCCCATTATGTGCTATGCTGTGCTTAGTTTTTCAGTTGTGTCTGGCTCTTTGTGACCCCATAGACTGTAGCCCACCACACATCTCTGTCCATGGGGATTGTCCAGGCAAGAATCCTGGAGTGGGTTGCCATGCCTCCTTGAAGGGATCTTCCCAACCCTGGGATCAAACCGAGGTCTCCTGTGTTGCAGGTGGATTCTTTACTGTCTGTGCCACCAGGGAAGCCCATTATATTTTATTACAAAATATTGAGTATAGTCCATGTGCTATACAGTGTAGGTCCTTGTTGGTTATCTATTTTATTTATAGTCATGTACATATGTGAATCCAAATTCCTAATTTAGCACAACCCAATTAGTTTGTTTTCTATATCTGTGGGTCTATTCATGTTTTGTATATCAGTTCATTTGTACCTTGTTTTTAAATTTCACATGTAAGTGATATCATATGGTATTTGTCTTTCTTTGTCTGATTTACTTCACTTAGTATGATAATCTCTAGGTCCTTCCACGTTGCTGCAAATGGCATTATTTCATTCTTTTTTATGACTGAGTACTATTCCATTGTATATATGAACCATATCTTCTTTATCCGTTCCTCTGTTGATAGACATTAGGTTGCTTCCATGTCCTGGCTATTGTAAACAGCACTGCAATGAACGTTGGGGTGTATGTATCTTTTTGAATTATGGTTTTCTTCAGATATATGTCTAATCCTTGGATTGATTATAGGATAATATGACATCTCTATTTTTATTTTTTTTAAGGAGGCTCTATACTGTTCTCCATAGTACACCTATTCTTTAAACAAGGATATTTATTACTCTCTTTACTTTAAATGGCTATTGATGTAATACAAATACAATTGAGTTAAACAAAAATTAAATACTCACTGCATATTTGGTCAACTGTAGATATTTTGATCATTTTTGTATAGTCATCTTGGATCCAGCATCCATCTGTACAGTATTTAGTCTTGGATCATAAACTCAGAAATATATAAAACTGCTGCATTGCTAGTGAGGCATTATTTGGGAGACATGTATATCTGTGTATATATATATATATCTGTCTATCTCCTCAATCATGTAACTACAATTCCAACCAGTTTCTTTGTGTCAGTTTTGCAACTTCTGCAGATCTAGAAAGCTGCCACTTGAAATGGTACAGGTACAGACCTGTATGTTATCCTAAAGGCAAACTTTAAGGCAGAATAAAAGCCTTCAAACTTTAAGGCAGAATAAAAGCCTTAAGCAAGTTATTGGGGAAAAATACCTGTAAGAAGAAATGCAGTGTGTTGAGAGAGCCATTGGACCACCATGAGGGTCTGACCCCGGGTGAAGTATAGAAGGAATGAAAGAAGGATGGTGCCAACATCTTAGGATCTAGCCCCAAGGAAAATTTACCAAGGCCATTACAGACTCCTTGAGCCAAATTTATCTATCAGGGGCACCCACATTTCCTAAGAATGGGACTGCATGGTATTCCTGCTGATATCAGTCATAGGTTGGGAGTGGCCCGTGGAAAGCCTGGCCTCTGTGCAAATACTGTGAAGGATTTTAGAGTTCAGCACCTTTCACGTCTACTACACATGGATGATCCTTTTCCAGCTTCGATGAGCATACAAACCACTTAGGGTTTCCGTTACATGCAGGTTCTGCTTCAAGAAGTCTTCGGAGGGAACTGAGGTTCTGGAGCTCTCACTAGCCCACAGAAGCTGCTTAAGCCACTGGTCCAAGGACCACCATTGGGTTGCAGTGGTAGGATCACCCCATATTTATGGATTCATGATTCCTTTGTTCACTTGCAATCAAGGAACCCTGGTTACATACAGCTTTTGTACCAGGCCAATTCCTAGGCCAGTGTCCAGTCTGTAGATGGCTGTTTCATGTTGCATGGTCATCTCTGGACCAATTATCTGTGACCAACTTTCTGAGATAATGTTGTACACAATGTGGTAACCATGAGTGATAAATAGCTCATATTATAAAATATAGTGAATGAATAGACAAGTGTATGTCTAGGATGCCAGCAGGTCAGGAAAATGACTGCCATTGAAAAAAAAAAAAGTTTCATTGATTAAAAGAAGGGAGCATATCAAATCATGAGGAACCACACTGAACAGGACAAAGGTTGGCAGATCGTATAGGAAGAGATGGGGGACAGTGGGCAAGAGCCTTTATGATGGTTTCTACAGGAAGCAACAGGCAAGGCAGATAATCAGGATTAGAATGGATGATAGGCAGGCTTAAATGATTCCAGCAGGCTCAGGAACATAGGCACCATCTCAAGTTGTCTGATATTTGGCCCTGGGGTGATCAGATCAGGTGTATAGTAGTCCAGAGTATAAGAGCCCGATAAGGAGATTGTTGAGAGTGAGCTATGGATTGATAGTTTGTGAAGAATGCCCATGAGAAAAAAAAAAAAGGATTCCTCCAAAGGAATGGTTGGACTGGATGAAGGAGTCAGGAGGCCATGGCTGGGTGAGTGGCACATTGACAGATTGTCCAGAACTAAAGATGCCTAGCATAGGCATTAGGTTAGATATTTAAGTATCAAATTTACAGAAGCTAGAACTATGTTTAATACAATTCAGCAGTGACTTGTGGGTACAAAAAGCCCTTAGATGCCTCTTCATCCTAGACGTTACTACTTGTACCCAAGGAAGATTAGCTCTGGAGTTTTGTTTTGCCCTTGCGAGAGCTACTTTCTAGTTAGAACAAGAATTTTCTACCTCTCCTCTTGATTTCTATAATATTCCTGGATGAAAACTTAACCAAATTCTTCCTTATATACAAATACCAGTTAATGTCAATTAAAATAGCCCTTTTAATTTTCTAAAAAGGCTGAATTTGACTTTCTTTGACTCCGGGTTGTTATCAGTTCACCATAAGTTATCAGATAACATGGCCGAGCAAGCAGCTGGCATCACCCACTGCTCACCAACTAGCCAAGAGCTCCACAACCAGTGACTTTAACAGCCACCCCTCACCGTACCCCCATTTGCAGATGAAGGAATAGAGCCTCAAAGACTTCAAGTAACCCACCCTAAGTCACACAGCTGACAGGTGGCAGCACCAGGATGTGAACCCAGCTGTCTAACCACAGAGCTCTCCCTCATAAGTAACTTTCAAAAGTTGCTTTGTGGAGAACAAAGAAGATAATGAAAAGTCTAAGATAAACACTCAGGAGGAAAGGTCAGGAAGGCCCACAAGGATCATACATTAGCATTTACCACAAAATGAAGCTTCAGAGCGGGCATCTTTTTCCCCAGAACTCTCTGTCTTACTGTATCCTTTTTTGTTTTTTTTTTTTGATGACCTCATAATTAAAACCTAATTCAGTGGAGACGGACTTAAGCCTTTGTTGTCTGTCTTGGAAGCTATGGTGAGTTGGCTGGGCTCCTAGATTTCCAGAGACAGCAAATAGTAAGAATCTCTGCATCAAAAAGGAGTCCCACAAAGCAAATTTAAAGAAAGGTGAATTGGCAACCTTAAACTCAACAAACACACTCATCCCCAGAGGCTTTGCGAGACATAACAATCCCATAATTGGTGTTCTCTGAAGAAAGCCGTGTTTACTTTAGAGAAACAATAGAAGCTCAGCTGGCCGACTCAAGGTGCTTGAAGATATCTGGGAGGGCAGCACTGTACATAATTATATCCTTGTAAAGAAAATAGGTAATCCCTCCAGGAATGGAGTATTCTCATTCATCCGAATCTGGCCTGTCAACCTTCATCTTACAATGACAGCAGGAGGAGGGAAGTTACAAATGGGTCTCATGCCAGTACCAGTAAGTAAAGGTACTTCTTCTGGCTTCTCTTCAAACTGCTGAAATACAGCCGCCTCAACACAAAGTCCAAGAATTGCCAGCCTCGGGGAGAGGTCAAACCACAGTCACACACTGTGGCTTTGGGATTTTCAGAATTTAAATCACACCAGAAAGTCCTCAGAAAACAAAATCCCCTGACTTTGGTGGTTTAAAATTCTGGAGTGCCATTTGATGGAATAAACTTGGTGGGGTCCAAGTCAGTTCTTCTCTGTACTGGCTATTCTGCGACTTAGGGCAGGTGGCTTAACCTCCATGAAGTCTTCAATCTCTGCTTCCTCCCTCATGACTTTAATAAAGGCCTGAAATAGGTAATAAATGGTAATCAATTGGGAAGATCCCCTGGAGTAGGAACTGGGATCCCGCTCCAGGATTCTTGCCTGGGAAATCCCATGGATAGAGGAGCCTGGCAGGCTACAGTCCACGGGGTTGCAAAGAGTCGGACTCGACTGAACAAATGAGCACACACACACAAGCTCATTGAAAAGTTATAATTTCTCTTGAATAGCAGATTAATTTCAAACCTGAATCCTTCTTGCTATGTTCAAATCCATTTTCTTTTCTTTCTTTCCATCCTTTAAAAAATAATTATTTGTATTTCATGAAAGAGATTTCTTTAGAAAGATGTTTTAAGTTGAAAGCATTAGCCCAATCAATATTTTTTCTGTTTATATAGGATGTATAGGCTTTAACTAACATAGCATAATGATTAAGAGCAAGTATTATGGACCCATGCTCCCTGGGATTAAATCCTGTCCCCACTAACTAGCTGTGTACATAAGGTCAGGTTACTAAACTTCTCTGTGCATCAGCTTCTTCATCTTTAGGATAGGAAAAAAATAATAGCATCTACTTCATGAGATTGTTATAATAATATGAGTTAATATTTGCCAAACAATAGTAACTGGCATACAATAGTTGCTATATTTTTTAAATAAGATGCCTAAAGTATTATTTGAAAAGTAAGTAACAGGTTGAATTGACCTGAGTTTAGATTACAGTGGTTTGAAAGAAATAATTTTGAAGGTAAATTAATTAAATTGAATTTTTGTGCATAGGTATAGTCTCAGTTAGAACTGGACATGGAACAACAGACTGGTTTCAAATAGGAAAAGGAGTACGTCAAGGCTGTATATTGTCACCCTGCTTATTTAACCTATATGCAGAGTACATCATGAGAAACGCTGGACTGGAAGAAGCACAAGCTGGAATCAAGATTGCCAGGAGAAAAATCAATAACCTCAGATATGCAGATGACACCACCCTTATGGCAGAAAGTGAAGAGGAACTAAAAAGCCTCTTGATGAAAGTGAAAGATGAGAGTGAAAAAGTTGACTTAAAGCTCAACATTCAGAAAACGAAGATCATGGCATCCGGTCCCATCACTCCATGGGAAATAGATGGGGAAACAGTGGAAACAGTGTCAGACTTTATTTTTTTGGGCTCCAAAATCACTGCAGATGGTGATTGCAGCCATGAAATTAAAAGATGCTTACTCTTTGGAAGAAAAGTTATGACCAACCTAGATAGCATTTCAAGCAGAGACATTACTTTGCTGACTAAGGTCCATCTAGTCAAGGCTATGGTTTTTCCTGTGGTCATGTATGGATGTGAAAGTTGGACTGTGAAAAAGGCTGAGTGCCGAAGAATTGATGCTTTTGAACTGTGGTGTTGGAGAAGACTCTTGAGAGTCCCTTGGACTGCAAGGAGATCCAACCAGTCCATTCTGAAGGAGATCAGCTCTGGGATTTCTTTGGAAGGAATGATGCTAAAGCTGAAACTCCAATACTTTGGCCACCTCATGCGAAGAGTTGACTCATTGGAAAAGACTCTGATGCTGGGAGGGATTGGGGGCAGGAGAAGGGGACGACAGAGGATGAGATGGCTGGATAGCATCACTGACTGGATGGACGTGAGTTTGCGTGAACTCCGAGAGTTGGTGATGGACCGGGAGGCCTGGCGTGCTGCGATTCATGGGGTCACAAAGAGTCGGACATGACTGTGCGACTGAACTGAACTGAACTGATAGTCTCAGCACCACCCTTAGACCTGGGAAAGCAGGGCTTCTGTCTCTTCTCAAGGACTTGGAGTTTTGGAATACCCTCCTTTACACAGTCCATGGGGCTACAAAGAGTCAGACACAACTGAACGGCTGAGCATGCATGCACCTTGATAGAAAAGGTGGAATCATCTAGCCACAGTAACTATCTGAGTGGGGTCCTGAGCCAGAACTACTCAAGGTTATGTCTTGTTTGCCGCCTTAGAGAGATCTTCAATTCTCTATTCCATGCAGGGTTATTGTTGTTGTTGTTGTTGTTTTTTGCCTGAGCTGGGTCTTTGTTCCTACACACAGGCTTTTTGTAGTTGTGGCGAGTGGGAGCTACTCTCTAGCTGAGGTGTGCAGGCTTCTCATTGCAGTGGTTTCTGTAGTTGCAGAGCATAGGCTCTAGGGTGGGTGGAGTCATTAGCTGCAGCAAAGGGACTTGGTTGCCCTGCAGCATGTAGAATCTTCCTGAATCCACCTGCATTTGTAGGTGGATTCTTAATCATTGGACCACCAGGGAAGTCCTCCCTGCAGGGTTAACCAAAAATTCCTAGGACACACAGCTGTCCTGGTTCCTGGCAAGGGAATTATTCTTGCCAACCTGAGAAATATTTATTTTTCAGGCAAGATCAGGCTTCCATAAGACCGCTGATATTGATTTTGGAAGACTCATTTATAGAGACAGGAGCACCATCAAAAATCATTTCCCAGAGATTTGCAACCTGCATGACAGCCCTTTGTAGTCGAAGATCACCTTCCTGTGTGTTTCTTCCCTTTTTTCTTATGTTTATTTAATGTTGTTTTATTTATGTACAACCCTTCTAACTATACAATGAATGAAAAGAGTTCTGGCCACTACCAGGATCAAGTTTTAGAAAATTTCCATTATCCCTTACATTTTCCTCTTCCCCTTTTGCAATTACTCCTCTGGTTAGAAACTTCTACTTTTATAACTGTTAAAGGCTTATGATTTATTATTCCTTTTATTATTAAATATGAAATTCCTTTCTTTAGTTATATTTCTTCTCTTGAAGTCTATTTTGTCTGCTATCAGTATAGCAATCCCATCTCTTTATTATTTATTGTTTGGTTAGTTTAACTTTTTCTATCCCTTTATCTTATTTACATCTTAAAATTTAAACCCCATTTCCTAGAGACAGTATATAGTCAGAATTTTTTGTCGTCTGAAAATCTGTATTATTTGATGTTTTGTAAATTCACATAAATATAATAATTGATATGGTTTGATTTAGATATGTTATTTGCTACTTGTTTTCTATTTCATTCATTTTTTATTCTATTTTTCCTTTTATTTATTTATCTTAATAATTTTGCCCTCTACTGACTCTTTAACTATATTACTTTACTTTTTAAAGTGGTTGCTCTAAAGATTATTTCATCATCTTTACCTTGTTATAATCTAAGATAAAATAGCACTGACTTCTGAGAGACAGGAAATTGTACAAATGTACCTCCATTTCCCCCATCCTTGCGTTGCTGCTGCTGCTGCTAAGTCGCTTCAGTCGTGTCCGACTCTGTGCGACCCCATGGACGGCAGCCCACTAGGCTTCCCCGTCCCTGGGATTCTCCAGGCAATAACACTGGAGTGGCTTGCCATTTCCTTCTCCAATGCATGAAAGTGAAAAGGGAAAGTGAATTCGCTCAGTCATGTCCGACTCTTCGCGACCCCATGGACTGCAGCCCACCAGGCTCCTCCGCCCATGGGACTTCCCAGGCAGGAGTACTGGAGTGGGGTGCCATTGCCTGCTCTATGTATTATAAGCCCCTAAATATAATTTTATAAATTCTGCTTTATACGATTCTTAAATCTTAAAGAAGTTAAGAAAAGGGGAGAGAGTGTGTGTGTGTTTATATGTGTTTGTGTTTTACACATTTACTCTATATCTACCATTTCTGGGCTCTTTATTTTTCCCGGTGTAGCTAAGTCATCATTTTGTGTTATTTTCCTTCAGCCTAAAGGACTTCTTTTAGTATTTTTTATAGTATAAACATCCCAGCAACAAATTTGTTATGGTTTTCTTTATTTTGAGAAAGTCTTTGTTTCACTTCTTTTTTAAAGAATGAATTTGCTGGATGTAGAATTCTTCATTGATTTTTTTTTTTTTTCCTGTTAGTTCTTTGAACAGCATTCCAATGTCTCTGGCTTCCACTTTCTGAAGAAAATTCTGCCATTAATCATATAGTTTTTCCTTTGTATGTGTTTTATCATTTTTCTCTTCTGTTTTCAAGATTTCCACTTTATTTTACAATAGTCTGTATCAACAGTAGACCATCTAGGTATCTAGGTGCACTCTCTTAGAGTTTATTGAATTTCCTGTGCGCAAAAGTTAATTTTTTTTTTAACAAACTAGGGAATTTTTTGCCATCAGTGTTAAAATATTTTACTTCCTTCTTCCCTATTTCACTTTCTTCCAGGGCTCCAGTTATTTGAGTGTTGAAATGCTTGATACTGTATTACAGATTTCTGAACTCTAGTTCATTCTTTTAAGCACTTTTTCTCTGCTCTTTTAATTGAGTATTGATCTGTTCTTAAATTCATTTGTTTATTATTTTCATGTTTTCAAACGCTTTGAATGTGTTTTCCTGTAATTATTTGTATACATTTTCCTTCAGTTTGAGCAGATTTAGAATAGCTACTTTGAAGTCTTTGTCTTCTAAATTCACTTCAAGTCAGTTTCTATTGACATTTTTCCCCTGGGCATTGGTAACTTTCTTATTTCTTAACATGTCTAGTAATTTACTTTGTGAGAAAGTGAACTGTGTAGATGATATGTTATGATTACTTTTATGTCAGTGTTCTTTTATTCCGAGGATTGTTGTGCTGTTTTGGCAGGCAATTAAATTCCCTGAATTTAAGCTGCAATATCTGTATGCCCTGCCGTGTACAGTCCCAGTGTATTTACTCAGTGTTTGATAGCTTGGATCTCTTGCAGAGTTCATGGTCAACCAGTGATGTATACAGACATTATGTTCCAGTAAGATTTCCATCCTCTGTCACTTGAGCTATATGTTGGTTGACAAATGGTCTCAAAGGCATGACAAATGCTCAGTGCTCCCCAGGTTTCCAATTTTTACTGAGATCCCTGGGGTGTCCTACCTGCATGTGTAGTTTAAGAATAAGCCAGGGAATGTGTGGAGAGTTTATTTTTTCCAGCCTTTCTACATCTTCCTCACTTCTAGAGTTCCTCCCAGAAATTTCTAGTTGTTTTGCCACCTGCTGTGAATTGAGTCTGCAAACACCAATTGATACAGCTACAGGACTGTGCCACCTGAGATTAAGGAATGGAAATATATCTAGCACTATGGCCATAAAATCATTAGCCTTATGAATGAATTAGCAGTGTCACAAATAAATAACCCTCAAATCAATGCTTGCTACTGCTGCTGCTAAATCACTTCAGTCGTGTCCGACTCTGTGCGACCCCATAGACGGCAGCCCACCAGGCTCCCCCGTCCCTGGGATTCTCCAGGCAAGAACACTGGAGTGGGTTGCCATTTCCTTCTCCAATACATGAAAGTGAAAAGTGAAAGTAAAATCGCTCAGTCGTGTCTGACTCTTTGCAACCCCACGGACTGTAGCCTACCAGGCTCCTCTGTCCATGGGATTTTGCAGGCAAGAGTACTGGAGTGGGGTGCCATTGCCTTCTCCGAGTCAGTGCTTACCTTTAGTCATTTTTCGATGTCCTGAAATTATTATTTTTAATAATTCTGACCTATTTAAATTTTTTCTTTTTATTTTAAATATTTCCATAAATCATTTTAAATCATTCATAGAATCTTTAGGTATTTAAGTTTATTTTTTTTAAATGATCATTAGAGATGTTTAGAAGACCTTGAAAAGCCTATAATTAAAAGATACTATGTATTTAAAGATTAACTTAATGCTGACACGGTTCAACATTCATCACACATAATAATTTTATCTTCAAAGCATTCCTGTGAGAAAATATTATTATCCTCATTTTCAATGAGTAAATCAGGATAAATGACTTCTCAACAATCACCAGCTACTAAATTACAGAGCCGAATTCAAATTCAGACATTCTGGGATAATCACCATTACATGCAGTCTCTTCTTTCATAATATTAGAGACACAAACTTGACATAATATCAAAAGTTCTCAAAGATTGTTATTTACCTTCTGATACTGGGCGAACTAACAACTGCAACCAAATTGAAAATGGCCAAGCTACAGTGCCCGAAACCTCATAAGGGTGTACACTGTGATTTCTGATACTTTCAGTGTCTTCCTGAAGCTTTCATACATGGAAAACACTCAAGGTTCTTTAGCCATTGGGGTATATTTGCCATATTTTTTAACAATGCTGTCTATTTCTCTAATTCACATCCCATACTTTGTACCATCAATCAATCAAATAATAATATACAGTCAGTTACACTGAAATTCTGCATGAATTTTTTGAGGTCAAGAATTTTTGAAAGTTGGAAATTTTTACTGCAACACATATCTGAAAGGGCATAGTAAAGTGAATTGTTGAAAAATTCATGACATCTCTATAGCATTGATGTTTTAATTGGAGGTAGGAGAAATGGAAAATATAGGATATAGCTTCACGTAAAAATCTACACTTGATCAATGGAGCAGAAAAGCAAAGATAAAATCCTCAAATTTATAGTCAGAAAACTATGATCCAAATAGTGCAAGTAGACATAAATATGTTATATACATTGACAACTTCAAACTTGCAGTAAACTAATAATGTATATCAGTTCAGTTCAGTTGCTCAGTCGTGTCCAACTTTTTGCGACCCCATGAATCGCAGCACGCCAGGCCTCCCTGTCCATCACCAACTCCCGGAGTTTACTCAGATTCACGTCCATCGAGTCAGTGATGCCATCCAGCCATCTCATCCTTGGTCGTCTCCTTCTCCTCCTGCCCCCAATCCCTCCTAGCATCAGAGTCTTTTCCAATGAGTCAACTCTTCGCATGAAGTGGCCAAAGTACTGGAGTTTCAGCTTCAACATCATTCCTTCCAAAGAAATGCCAGGGCTGATCTCCTTCAGAATGGACTGGTTGGATCTCCTTGCAGTCCAAGGGACTCTCAAGAGTCTTCTCCAACACCACAGTTCAAAAGCATCAATTCTTTGGCACTCAGCCTTCTTCACAGTCCAACTCTCACATCCATACATGACCACTGGAAAAACTGTAGCCTTGACTAGACGGACCTTTGTTGGCAAATAATGTCTCTGCTTTTGAATATGCTATCTAGGTTGGTCATAACTTTTCTTCCAAGGAGTAAGCATCTTTTAATTTCATGGCTGCAGTCACCATCTGCCGTGATTTTGGAGCCCCCCCCCAAAATAAAGTCTGACACTGTTTCTACTGTTTCCCCATCTATTTCCCATGAAGTGATGGGACCCAGATGCCATGATCTTCATTTTCTGAATGTTGAGCTTTAAGCCAACTTTTTCACTCTCCAGTTTCATTTGATAATGATCAAAGTGCTTAATAATGTATATAGTCTAAATCTAATAAGAATCTTGTGATATAAATTTGACCAGAAAACATTGACTCATATAAGTAATTTTTTTTCTTAAGAATGATTTTCTTTGCCTTCTCTCTTATTCAATGTACTCTAGAAAACAGACTGACACAAATCTAGAGGAAGTGTGAAGGGTGTTCTGGAACCAGATGCTTAATCGGGTTGTCTGGACAACGAGTTGCAGATGAGGCAGTGGTGAAGTGGGGAATCTTTGAACAAAGCCAGAGTACTAGGAGACACGTCATAGCCAGAGGCTCTGAGAGGGGATGTGAATTGTGTCAGACACAGATTGACTATACCATTCCATTTACCTTTGTAAAATATAATGCTTATATGTCTCAAAGTAGTAATTCAGTTGTCTTCTGCCTCTGTATCTCACTTTATTTCTCTTTTTCTCCCCCATTCTTTGACCAGTGGTCTAATTTCATTTCTGATAGTGTTTTCTCACTGGACAGCAACTGAAAATTAATGAATTCCTTAGAATTGACCTTGCATCCTTCTTTACTGCTAATATATATGACAGAATATGTGATATGTACTATATTGTGCCTGCATGCTAAATTGCTCCAGTCATGTCCATTTCTTTGTAACCCTATGGACTGTGACCTGCCAGACTCCCCGTCCATGGAATTTTCTAAGCAAAAATACTGGAGTGGGTAGCCATTCCCTTCTCTGGGGGATCTTCCTTGACCCAGGGATCAAACCCTGGTCTCCTGTTTTGGCAGGTGGGTTCTTTACCACATCTGGGAAGACAGGCCCATGGGAAATTATCAAAGTGCTGATCAATTCATTTGGAGACTTAAAAAGCAATGTTTATGTCTTATATTTTTCCAAGTCTTATAAATTTACTATGGATTATTTCAAAATTACAATAAAATGCACTTAAAATGTTCATAACATACTTAAATAAGTGGTACCTAATATTGAATAATGAGGGTATTTCAGCCTAACAAATCTTTACTTCTAATTCTTGCCAGCCAGATTGAGCTGGGTACATAACTTTTCTAAGAATTATTTTTCTCATCTGTAAAGTGGAAGTAAAAATACAATCTTGACAAGTTATCATAAATTTGTAACCATCATTGTAAAAATTAAGTGTATCTTAATCCAATATCATTGTCAGTCAGGAAATGGACACCAATCTGATATTTAAGTTAGAGAATTATTTTTTAATAGAAAAGTATTAGAAGAGCTGGAGAAGTAAAAGGAGAAGATGTTACCCAGATGACAGGTGGATCCTACCATTCCTGGACTGATTCCCATAGGGGCATTCTTGCCCCTAAGATTGTTAGAACAGTCATCTTTAAAGCTACTAGAACCACAGCAGGCGGCTGTGAGCAGGAAAGGTCACCTCTTCACTTGATGGAACTGCTGCTTCTAAACCGCTCAATTAGTAGAACTTGGGCTGCTGATCATGTCACTGTTGCTACCACTTATAGCAGGGGTCACTAACCTGCGGGCCAAGGACCGGTACCTCCTGTCAGATCATTGGCAGCACTAGGTTAGAAATAAAGTGCGTAATACAGGTAATGCACCTGAATCATCCCGAAACCACCATCCCTCCTCTCATCTGTGGAAAATTTGTCTTCCATGAAACTGGCCTCTGGTGCCAAAAAGGTTGGGGACCACTGGCTGACAGGATCTTCCACCAGATACAGAATGTCTAACTTTTTACTGATTTCCATTTCAGCATGAGTAATTCTAAGTGACGATATAACCAGAAACTTGCTAGCAAGGAAACCTGCAAATTGAAGTTTGCAGGCTTCTGGTACTAGCAGTTTTGAGGTGAATCTAGAAGGACAAGTTTGGGGCTGAAAAGTAATAGGTAAATGTCTCACACATTAAAAGGAAACAAAAAAAAATAAAGTATCTGTTATGAGTTAGGAGATCTTAGTGTTCCTATTTTTTATATATTTAGACCTTCTTATTATATACTTGATATCTTCTTAATGGTTTCTGAAGCAGTTCATAAATACTTAAAATATAGAAATAGTAGCTTTACTTGGTCGCTGAGACTTTTAAAAGGAAACGTTTGTCAAAGGATGAGTGTGGATTCCCTGGTGGTCAAGTGGTTTAACACTCCACCCTCCCAGTGTAAAGGGCATGGGTTCAATCCCTGGTCAGGAAACTAAGCTTCCACATGCCATGTGGTGTGACCAATAAAATATTAAAAAAAAAAAAAGGAATGAATGTCAATAAGAGACTAGAAAAATTTTTATTTTTATTTTTTATTTTTTTAAATTTATTTTTTATTTTACTTTACAATTCTGTATTGGTTTTGCCACACATTGACATGAATCCACCACGGGTGTACATGCGTTCCCAAACATGAACCCTCCTCCCATCCCCCTCCCCACAACATCTCTCTGGGTCATCCCCGCGTACCAGCCCCAAGCGTGCCATATCCTGCATCGGACATAGACTGGCAATTCGATTCTTACATGATATTATACATGTTTCAATGCCATTCTCCCAAATCATCTCACCCTCTCCCTCTCCCACTGAGTCCATTTCCTTGCTGACAGAGAGTCCTGAGGTATGGGAAGCATTGTCACAGGAACTTGGCAAGAGAGATGATAATAGAGACCTCCTGGCCCAGTACCCTTGCTGTTCAGTCACTCAGTCGTGTCCAACTCTCTGCAACCCCAATGCCCTCAGTAACCTAAAAACATTTTTCTTTAATCATTTAATAGTTGTGTGAAAAAGCTCTAGACTTGGAGTTAGGATGTATTTCTATTTTAATTTTTCTCCCTGTTTTCTTGCATGATTTTGATGTACTATATTGGTTACCCTGGGCTTCCCAGGTGGCGCTAGTAATAAAGAAGTGAAGTCGCTCAGTCGTGTCTGACTCTTTGCGATCCCATGGACTGTAAGCCTACCCGGCTCCTCCGTCCATGGGATTTTCCAGGCAAGAATACTGGAATGGGTTGCCATTTCCTTCTCCAGAGGATCTTCCTGGCCCAGGGATCAAACCCATGTCTCCCACAGTGTAGGCAGACGCTTACCCGTCTGAGCCACAAGGGAAGCCCCCCACTACCAATGCAGGAGACATAAAGGCACAGGTTACATCCCTGAGTTGGGAAGATTCCCAGGAGGAGGGCCTGGCAAAGCACCCCAGTATTCTTGCCCAGGGAATCCCCCGAACAGTGGACTACAGTCCATGGGGCCCAGAGTCAGACGCTACTTGGCACATGCATTGGTTAACAGTGTGCTGTCTCTTCTTTGAAGAAAAAAGAGAGCTTGGATTAGTTAAGTTTCTTAAGGTTTCATCAGGCTTTTGTTCTGTGTAATCGGTGATGACAGATTCTATAACTAATAGAATCTAATTGTTAAATGCTAGCTAACCATACTGGAGAAGGCAATGGCACCCCACTCCAGTACTCTTGCCTAGAAAATCCATGGACGGAGGAGCCTGGTAGGCTGCAGTCAGTGGGGTCGCTGAGAGTCAGACACGACTGAGCGACTTCACTTTCACTTTTCACTTTCATGCATTGGAGAAGGAAATGGCAACCCACTCCAGTGTTCTTGCCTGGAGAATCCCAGGGACCGGGGAGCCTGGTGGGCTGCCGTCTATGGGGTCGCACAGAGTCGGACACAACTGAAGCAACTTAGCAGCAGCAGCAGCAGCTAACCATACACCAGATGCTATATACACTGAATGTAAAATTATCATCTTTATGATTATGTTTGAAGCACCCCTTTTTAACAGAAGAGCAAATTAGGTATAAGGAAGTGAACTAGTTACTCTTCTTACATGAAGACAACTGAATCCAGAACTGAAACTAATTTTCAGCTCTCCACTAAGACCTTTAAATGGGTACAAGGAAGATGCCCATAACTACTACATATGTTATGTCTGAAGGCTCTGAGTAGGCACTGTAAAAGGAGAGACGATAAGGAAGAATGATAAGGTCATTCATTGATTGATTTCCATTCATGTACTATTCTTTGCTGTAAGAAAGTTTATCTTCAGTATCTTTGTCTCTTTATACTTCAGCACAGCATATGTATTAGGAAGCCAATAAAGAGTGCAATGCTTCATATTAAATTGCAATTATATGCAATTATATATTAATGCTTTCATAATACTCAAGACTGATGAAATTTCTACAGAATTACTTTTGATAATTTAATATACTGGATGATTAGTGCTTAAAAATCATCAGCACTTGGACTTTTAATATATTTCCAAATTGCTTGAAAGTTATGTCTAGTAAACTCTGTGGTCAGACAGAGAGAAAACATTAGCATCCCTGATTTCCAGTCCTTTCTCTGACCTGGAGTGGGGCTGGGGTGGGATGGTAGTTTCTGCTGTCTGGCAGTACAGCTGGCAGAGGCCTGAAACTGCTACAGAGGCACTTAGTCATTTAGGCACAGTATGTGCAATAATGTAATTTCTATGACTTTCTGGGTAAGAAGGGACTGTTCCTGGAAAACCAAGGTCCTACTTTATAGAAATGTCACAGTCCTTGTTCAGTAGGAATTCTGCCTCAATTCATTATCACAGCATCGTTTTTTCCACAAAAAAAGAGCACAAGAAGGGAAGGTGGGGCTGGGATGGACTGGGGGATTGGGATTGAGGCATATACACTGTTGATCTCTCTGTGTTCAGTCTCTTCAGCTGTGTCCAGCTGTTTGTGACCTTATGGACCATAGCCCATCAGGCTTCTCTGTCCATGGAATTCTCCAGGCAAGAATCCTGGAGTAGGTTGCCATTCCTTCTTCCAGGGATCTTCCCGACCCGGGAATGGAACCCATGTCTCTTATGTCTCCTGCATTAGCAATCGACTTCTTTATCACTAGCACCACCTTAGATAACTAATAAGAGCCTATTGTATAGCACAGGAAACTCTACTTGGTACTCTGTGGTGACCTAAATGGGAAGGAAATCAAAAAAAGAGGGGATATATATACAAATATGGCTGATTCACCTTGCTCTACAGCAGAAACACACTGTAAAGCAACTATATGCCAATAAAAAAATTTAAAAAGTAGCAAAGATACTACTGAACTTTCACTCTATGCTGGCCATTGTGCCAGCTGGGAGCTGTGACGATTGAAGGCAGTGAGACCATCTCTGTCACCAAGAGCGGACTCTGATAAGTAGGGGTAATTACTCAAGAGTTAAATTAGAATAGGTCACACAGAGTGCATCACTGGCTTGTCTAAGGAAAAGCCCAGAGGAAGGCCCATCACACCCCCCCCTTGCCTCTGCCCTTCTCCTCGTGCCTCTTTGCCCTCTCTTTGGACCCCTTCCCTGCCCATGCATTTGTTGCTCACTGGCAAGGCTGCCCTGATATAGGGAATAGAGCTGTGAGCATCTCAACCCTGTTTGTTGTCTGTTATCAGAGCATGGCTGGAGGAGGCAGAGATGCCAGCTGGCAAGGCTGTTGCTGGTAGATCAGGGACAGTGGAAGGATGCTGGCATCTGCCTGGCTTTTGTCGCTTCTCTGACAATCTGGCTCCCCATAGAGCAGGAGTGCTCCTTAGCATATGGTCACTGTGTCATTTGGGGAGCACTGGAGGGCTTGTCAATTATAGGACATCCACACAGCCTAGTAGGCATGGATCCCTGGGCTGTTAAGCAACCTCAGCCCATGTTCTGTCTTACTTTTGAGCGTGAGATGACCAATGCTTGAATACATCCCGTGGAGGTTTATAAAGCACACTCTAAGTCTTGCTTGGCCCTGCCCTCTATAAACATGTACAGCCTTCTACATGGAGGTAAATTTCCTTTTCTCCCAAACTCAGTCTGAGGACTATAGGTGGGCCATCTTTTTCTGAGGTTTGGACCAGCTCAGATAACCTTCTCCTGATGTAATAGCCAAGGTATCTCCACAGATGCTCTGAATTAATAGCATCCTGGAGTTAATTATGTAAGCTTAATTCCTAACTTTGTACATGTTTCTTTTGCAGAGGAGTAAGTCAGTTTATGTGTCTCAATTCCTTTATCTCAAACACAGAATGATAACAAGCCAGAAATTCCGTAGTGTTGTGACTGCCTTGAATGTTTGTTTTTCTTCTCTGTAGTTACCTTATTTCTCACCTGGACAAATTACTTAATAAAATGTTTGTTGAGTGAATTTCAGGCGAGAGAAAGAAAGCAATTCCAGGTGTTTTTTAAATTTTTTTTAATAAGTGAGGAAAGAAAGAATAGAGATGGGGCAAAAGTGAGATTCCTTCGTGATTAGAAACTTTACTGCAATTCCTTTGCTTGTGGACTTTTCAGTCCTTTGTATTATGTCATTGACATTATTACAAACCCAGCTTCATAAGGGCACCATTTTGTAGTAAACACACCTGCTACTTGAATGAAAGCAAAGCATATTTTGATTGGAAATCTCTCAGCAGAGCAGAACAGAGCACTTAGAATCACACGTTGTGATGCAATATATATTTACTCCAAATAGATAATTTCTGTGCTTAAGATTCTACCAATTACTACCATTTGTGCTGGATTATTGCATTCACACTTTTTTTATCTGTCTGATGGCAAGGATCACATCTTATTCATCTTCAAATATTCCTATCATATGGCAGAGTACATTCTACATAGTGGCTACTAAGCAGACTGTGTCTTCAGTCAATACACTGAGGAGTAGAGTTTGATATTGAAGATGCTGCAATCTAAAAATCTGCAAAGGAGTGATGTACTTTCTTTAAACCAGTGTAATGCTGTAAATGTCACTTCAGATTCATGGATACAGAGATACACTGTGCAGATATTCAGTGCTATGATTATAGATTGCCTTTGTTATTTTAACAGCTTTTTCTTTCATTAACTCAAAGTTCAAGTTTTGCTACATTAATTTTATTTGTCAGTATAGTCTTCAAATGTGTCCATATGTCTCCTTAAGAGATCATCATATTTTCAGTGCCAGAAAGCCTTGGTCCTTCTCACACCTGAAATTTCCCATAGTGTCTGGAATCACAGGATTTTACAGGTAAGATTTGTTGTTCAGTTTTGTCTAACTCTTTGCTACCCCATGGACTGCAGCACACCAGGCTTCCCTGTCCTTCACTATCTCCTAGAATTTGTTCAGACTCATGTCCGCTGAGTCAGTGATACCATCCAGCCATCTTATCCTTTGTTGCCCCCTTCTCCTCTTGCCCTCAATCTTTCCTAGCATCAGGTTCTCTTGCAATGAGTTGGCTGTTTATATCAGGTGGTCAAAGTATTGGAGCTTCAGCATCAGTCCTTCCAATGAATATTCAAGACTGATTTCCTTTAGGATTGATTGATTTGGTCCTTGATGGCAAAGGACTCTCAAGAATCTTCTCCAGCACTGCAGTTCGAAAGCATCAATTCTTTGGCACTCAGCCTTCTGTATATCCAGCTCTCACATCAATACATGACTTCTGGAAAAACCATAGCTTTGACTAGATGGAAATTTTGTTGGCAAAGTTATGTCTCTGCTGTTTAACATGCTAAGTTTGTCATAGTTTTTCTTTCAAGGAGCAAGTATCTTTTAATTTCATGGCTCCAGTCACCATCTGCAGTGATTTTGGAGTCCAAAAAAATAGTCTGTCACTGTTTCCATTGTTTCCCCATCTATTTGCCATGAAGTGATGGGACTGGATGCCATGATCTTAGTTATTTGAATGTTGAGTTTTAAGTCAGCTTTACCATTCTCCTCTTTTACCTTCATCAAGAGGCTCTTTAGTTCCTTGTCGCTTTCTGCCATTAGGGTGACATCATCTGCATATCTGAGGTTATTGATATTTCTTTTGTCTATATTGATTCCAGCTTGTGAATCATCCAGCCTGGCATTTCTCATGATGTACTCTGCATATAACCAGGGTGATAATATACAGCCTTGATGCACTCCTTTCCCAATTTTGAACCAGTTTATTGTTCCATGTCTGGTCTTATTGCTTCTCGACCAGCATACAGGTTTCTCAGGGGGCAGGTAAGGTGGTCTGGTATTCCCACCTCTTTAAGAATTTTCCACAGTTTGTTGTGATCCACAAAGTCAAAGACTTTCAATTATTGAATCCAACCCATAGTTTCCTGAGCCAATGTCAGTTACTTTGTATGCTCACACAGAACAGGAAGTATACTAGAAGAACTGATATGATAAATACTGTTACTTTCAAACGATGCTCTGGTAAGTTTCCCATCTGACTCTGAAATTGTCTAAAAATCATTTGAGATACTTAGAGTTTGTGGCAGGCACAGTTGGTTGCCCAGCCAATGCCCAATAGCCATTCTTCCTTCCATTCCTTTCTTCATGTCCACAGAACCCAAATGTGTTCACTCATTTATACATCCAACTTCCCTAAGTATATCAAGATGGTCTAACTAAGACACGGTTATTCTATTATGCTGTTTCAGTCAGCCCATGATATAGTTATTGCAATCTCTACTTATGAATACATCTCTGGGGTAAACTCTTTGTAAGCCCAAGGGTGGGGCTTGGGAATCATCATTTTTTAAAGATCATTTTATATTCTAAATATGAAGGCAAGGTGGAAAACCACTGCTGTATCATATTCTAAACATTCTCAACACATGCCTCTTAGTTAAAAAAATACATTGAGGGGATTTAATTTCATGTCAAGGTAGTTTTTTTTTTATGGATTTTCTCCCCATTAAAATTGTCTACTAATCAATTTCTGGATTTCATCCAAACTCTATTTACAGTCCCCTGAGTGAAACTGCCTATGTGTTTACAGCATTGAAACCCAAACAATGACAGCAAATGGAAAATCCTGCTGTTTTGAGTTTTGTAACTGTCAAAATGTCAAAAAATTTGGCATCAAAACCTCATTTTAAAAGAATGCCTTGAGATACTAATAGGATATTTGGTAAGCCACTGGAAAAATTCCAGCCTCGCATGGGGAGGCTGTGCAGTTAGCCTAAAAGACATTTTCCAACTCATGAAGAAGTTTGTCATGTGGAACCCCCTCCTCCTCATTCCTGCCATGGGCCATGGGAATTTGCTGCTTGGCAGTCAGCACAACGGGACTCATGCTCGTTAGAGCTCATGGTTGATTTTGCTTTCTTTCCTGCTCTATACTATTTTGGGATTCAAGATATTTTGGAGAACAAGGCGCCTCCTCACCTTCCCACACAATCCAGAACAGAAGTGTCGAGAGTTTTAATAGGTGGCTGCAATGTCCTTGTCTCTGTTTGCCAAACCAAGGTTAGAAGGTCAACCACTGTGCATTAAATATTGAATATGAAACAATGCCAACATGCAGAAAGCTTATATTCCATTTTGTAAGCATTGAGTGTGCAAAGAAAAAATGTACTTGCCTAAGGTCAGGAAATCCATGTGCAGTGGTTCGAGGTAAGTTTCCAATCTTAAGTTGTCCCATCCTCTTAGGACAGACCAGCCATGGGTAGGTACCTGTCGGTACTTCCTCTGATATTTTGGTGATTCTCCTTATTGGTGTGTCCTAGACAAAAGGAAAACTGTTACTCTTCACCATACTTCTGACACCAAATATGTGAGGGATGTTTTTATAATACCAACCAGTTCTCCAGCTCTCTGGACACCAACTGGGTATCTTTTAAGTTCAGTTCTGATACTAACTACTCAAGGTTGGTGTCAGATGTTACAGGCTTAAGGACGCCATCCCTCAGTCACAGGTGTGGGGTCTCCAGGGTACTTATCCCTCTATCTGCCTTGGCTGTAAAGTCGAGGGTTCATACAATCCTTCCCCACTGAAATTTGATAATTTGCTAGAACACCTCACCAAAGTCAGGGCAACATTTGTTGATTTATTACATTCACTGATTTATTATAAAGAGTATTACTATAAAGGATACAGATGATCAGCCAGTTAAAGAGGTACTTAGGCTGTGGTCTTAAAGGGTCTTGTTCACAGGAGCCCTTGTCCCATTGGAGGTGGGATGTGTCAACCTCTGGCACATGGATGTGTTCCCCAACACAGAAGATCTCTGATCCCCTTTATTTAAGTTTGTGGAGTTCCAATACATAGGCATGCATGATTAAATCATAGATCATTGGTGGTTAATTCAACCTCCAGCCTCACTCTCCACTTGGAAGATCAAAAGTTGGGGCTGAGAATCCAGGCTTCTAACCATGACTTGTCTCCCTGGTGACCAGTCCACATCCTGAAGCTATCTGGGAGCCCAAAAAGAGTTGCATCATTAGAACAAAGGATGCTCCTATAACCCAGAAAATGCCAGGAGATTTAAGATTTAGGAGCTCTGTGTCAGGAACAGGAGACAGATTAAATATATATTTCCTCTTATGTTACACAGCCAGGGAGGCTGAAGTATTTTAAATATCATCACTGCTCTAGAACTTGTCAGTTCAGTCACTCAGTCCTGTCTGACTCTTTGTGATCCCATGGACTTTAGCATGCCAGGCTTCCCTGTTCTTCACTATCTCCTGGAATTTGCTTACAGTCATGCCCATTGAGTTGGTGATGCTATCCAACCATCTCATCCTCTGTCACCGCCTTCTCCTCCTGCCCTCAGTCTATCTCAGTATCAGGGTCTTTTCCAAAGAGTCTGCTCTTTTTATCAGGTGGCCAAGGTATTAGTTTCAGCTTCAGCATCAGTACTTCCAATGAATATTCAGGATTGATTTCCTTTAAGATTGACTGATTTGATCTCCTTGCTGTCCAAGGGACTCTTAAGAGTCTTCTCCAGCACCGTAGTTAAAAAACACCAATTCTTTGGTTCTCAGCCTCCTTTATGATCCAGCTTTCATATCTATACATGACTACTGGAAAAACCATAGCTTTGACTATATGGACCTTTGTTGGCAAAATAATGTCTCTGATTTTTAATACCCTGTCAAGGTTCATCATAGTTTTTCTTCCAAAGAGCAAGCATCTTTTAATTTCATGGCTGCAGTCACTGTCCACAGTGATTTTGGAGCCCAAGAAAATAAAGTTTCTCACTGTTTCCAATGTTTCCCTCTCTATTTGCCATGAAGTGATGAGACCAGATGCCATGATCTTCATTTTTTGAATGTTGAGTTTTTAAGCCAGCTTTTTAACTAGAACTTGTATTCAACTGGATTATGGATAGTATTTTTTTTTTCTATTTTCTCTCTTTTTCATGAATGTTAACAACCAGGATTGAAGATAGGAGTTTGCACTGCATGTTCTGGGGTTGTTGTTTGTGTGACATTTTTGTTTGTTCCTTGACTTGGATCTGATTTATGTTTCCCATATACTTGGCACACCCTTGGTACTTAGTATGAAATAAATATTTGTTGTTTGGTTAGGAGGTTCAGCATACCAAGAGTAGTGGGATCATTCATGCCTGCTCTTTAGCAGTATTGTTCCAGTAGGTGGCTTTGTGGACAGGCAAAGTTGCCTGCCATTCCAGTAAAGTATCAAGCCATCAGCTCCCCATCTGCTTGAAAGTGTGCCCTAAGAGGAATTCAAGATAGAGAAAAACTGGAAGTATTATGCGTACTGACCCTAGAAAGTTAATTTGCATATCTAAGGAACAATTCCTTGAGCCCAGAGTCTTACATTTTCCCATTCACAGGAAAGTGATGAAATCATTAACTTGAGATGCCCAGTTTTTGTGATTAACAGTAGTTTTTTGATGTTTGACTACATGTCTTGTTTTGTTTTTTTGTTTCTTCCCTATCAAAAACTCCTACATATCCTGGCCCATCCCTTACCTCTTTGGAGCAGTTCCTGAGAACTATCTTAGAGGCTGTCTCCCAGGCTCTAGGCTTCTATAAGGTTCCCTAATTAAACTTAACTGGCAACTTTTAGGCTTTATGTTCTTCTCCAGTAGATAGTTTTAGAGTATGAATTGCCAGAGAGACAATAGGTGGCTCAAAAGGTAAAGAATCTGCCTACAATGTGGGAGACCAAGATTTGATACCTGGGTTGGAAAG
The DNA here is from genome assembly GCF_014754425.2 of Oryx dammah. Lineage (NCBI taxonomy): Eukaryota > Metazoa > Chordata > Mammalia > Artiodactyla > Bovidae > Oryx > Oryx dammah. The sequence continues at coordinate 76,182,671 of NW_024070211.1, forward strand.
ATCCCCTGGAGAAGGGAATGGCTACCCGCTCCAGTATTCTTGTGTGGAGAATTCCATGGACAGAGAAGCCTGGTGGGTCCCAAAGAGTTGGACATGACTTAGTGGCTAACTCACTGTTATTGGATTTTTTTGAAGTTTGATTACTTCTTTTGTTTTGGTTTTGCTTTTTTTCTTCCCCCCAAGCCCCAAATCCTATATATCTTGGCTCCTCTCTTACCTCTTTGGAGCAGTTCCTCAGGGAGCTGAGAGATTATCTACCAGACTCTCTAGTCTTCTGTAAGTTCTCCTAATTAAACTTAACTGGTAACTTTTAGGTTGTGTGTTTTTCTCCAGTCAATAGTTTTAGGACATGACCCCCTAAAGTGACGACAAAATAAACACCATGTACAATTTCTAGCACTCTGTGTCCCTGACCACAGACATCTCAGTGGATTCTAATTCTTAACATCACAAAAGAGAACCACAGCCCCAGATGACATCTGAGGTGAGAACTTTCACTTCCTTGGTAGCAGCAAGTCTCTTCCTGTTTTGCAGGCAACTTATTGGCATGCCTTTGGAGCACACATTGCATGAGGCAAACCCTTTTGCAAGAGCTGGTTACTTATACTTATTTATCCATTTCCCAGTCATGTACAATTCTCTCTTCTCTTGAAACTCCTAACTGCCACTCAGGGACAAATTTTAAAGAACTCTGTCATTATGCAGCTTTAAGTAGTGTTTTGCATTTCTAATTTGTTGTGTTGATCGATGTGGACCACACTTGGCCAACATAATAGTGCATTTTAATTTGTTTAAATATCATTTATACCAATATTTCATGATCTACCGTGCTTACAAATGGAAATATTATAGTCAGGAAGGAGCAACTAATGGGAAGAGGAGCTGGAGAGCAAAGAGCTGCTGGTGAGTTCACACGTGTGTAAGTATTTAATGAGTCAGAGAGGCTGGGTAAGTAGGTGTCTGTGTAACCAATGACTCCCTCTGTCCCTAGCTTGTAATACAGTCGTACATCCCGATTTAGGAATCACATAACAGCCAGCTTCACCCAGTTGTCACAGTCAGAGCACCAGCCAGCCCCTTCCTACTGAGTCTATCAGTACCTCCTCTCTTGTCCCTGGTCTTTGGTTCTAGGCACTCAAAGTTCAGCTTCAGATATTTGCATCAACCTAGCTCCTCCCAAATTCCCAGCCATATGGCCTGTTTTCACTGCCTCACTTCTCTCTCGTTTCCCCAGTTGCATTACATTTACAGCCTGGAGAGAAGTGGGGATAAAGCCCTGCCTTGCAGGAATAGAAAAATGACTCCTGTGTATGTTCCCTCTCTAACCTTTTCATCCAGGAGGATGGAGCAAAATCAACATTTTGAAAATATAAAATACTCAGTTACCACATGACATATATCTTAACTCATTCAACCAGCTTTATTATTTATAAGACACTGTTTTGGAGGCTGAAAAATCAGAGCTGTGACCTCAATGAGCTTTCACTTGATGCAGGAATAAACTGTTATTTTAGTTTAATTAATCTTATTTGTGTAATTAATTTTATTATTATAGTATGCATACTTGAGTGTGGCACACTGCTAAATTTTTGGAATAAGGGATTATCAGTATAGAAGGTTGGTATCTTAGAGGCTTGAACTGTGGTTTGAAGAATTAGCAGGTTGAAAATTAATACTTATACTCAGAAGTATATCAGTTCAGTTCAGTTCAGTCGCTTAGTCATGTCCGGCCTCCCTGTCCATCACCAACTCCCGGAGTTCACTCAGACTCACGTCCATCAAGTCGGTGATGCCATCCAGCCATCTCATCCTCTGTCGTCCCCTTCTCCTCCTGCCCCCAATCTCTCCCAGCATCAGTCTTTTCCAATGAGTCAACTCTTCGCATGAGGTGGCCAAAGTACTGGAGTTTCAGCTTTAGCATCATTCCTTCCAAAGAATATTGCAAAAGAGGAATATGCCCAGAAATTTTGAAACAAAATTCTGAAACAAACTGAAACAATCCACCAAAGAGTTTGATCACTAAAAATCTTCCACTTTCTTTAGAGAAATGAATGATTTTGGAAAAATAATAAAAGATATGAATTCCTAGAAGTATTGATTAAAGAATTAATTTTGATTGAGGAATGATTATAGCTCTATGTGCACACAAATCAATTTAAATTTTTTTAAATGCTTGAGTTCGATTGATCAGTGGGTCATTTTGAAAATGAAATGACAGAATTCAATCAATTGTTTACAGTAATCTTATTTGAATGGATTCAATTCATATGAACAAAGATATCTTATAGATATGTGTGTGTGTAGAGAGACCATCTAAAAGCACATTCTTTGCTAAAATATTTTATTTATTTTGGTGGTGTGTGATCCTGAGGGAAAAGGGCAATTTAGGAAAGTGTCATCTAACTGTTTATGACCCTATGGACTGTAGCTCACCAGGATCCTCTGTCCATGGGAATTCTCTAGGCAAGAATACTGGAGTGGGTAACCATTCCCTTTCCAGGGGATCTTCCTGACCCAGGGATTGAAGCCAGGTCTCCTGTACTGAAGACAGACTCTTTACCATCTGAGCCACCAGGAAAGCCCAAGTTCATCAAAGAGTGTAATTGATTCTGTCATAACATATAAAACCATAGTCAGTTACCTTGCTCTTGAGCTGAACACAGTAGTTATTTGCTAGTGTTGTTGTCTTGAGGTTGAAACCCCATTTTACTTCAAACAACAATTTTCCCCTACTTCTTTGAGATATTTGCTCAACTCCATGCTGGACCCACAGGTAAACAGTAGACTCCCCACATGGAGAATCAGAGTACTAGGTAACACTGGATATGGGGTTGACTGAGGGATGGACACGTGACCCAGTAAGAACTACAATTGATCTTTGACAGAGGATGCTAGGGAGAAAAATGTGCTCTCTTTCATTAGACTTGAACTTTGGAAGGTTTGAGGCTGGAACTCTAGAAGAAGCTATCTTGCCAGGGCACATGGAGCTACACATGGAGACAAATTAAAGATGAGAAGGGAGAAACTGGTTTCTAGATTTATTTTCAGTTTCCTGAATCAAGTGATACCTGGAGTCTGTCATGGACTTCTCAGCCTTAAGAATCAGTTGCTTAAACCATTTGGGCTTGAGTTTTTGCGGGTTGCAATAAGTACAGTCCTGATACAAGCAAATTGGATACCTATATTTTTAAACTTTAATAATATCAAGTTCATGTTAAGCTTTGTCATGCACAAAACTGAAGTTTGCTGCATTTCATTGCATATTTTGAAAGTTACTTTGCAGTTATTTGGAAAGGCAACATGGCATAGAGAAAGGAGTCAGACAGACCTAGATTTTAATCTACACTTCTATCATGTATGTATTGGGTAACATACAATACAATGAGCATGTCATTTCAACCCCTGGAGCCCTTATTTCCTTGTAGAGATAGTAAGGACTACCTCCTAGGGTTTTTATGAGGCCAAAGGGGGATTGTTGTTTTGCGCTTGCTAAGTCATGTCCAACTCTTTGCAACTTCATGGACTATAGTCTGCCAGTCTCCTCTGTCCATAGGATTTCCCAGGCAAGAATATTGGAATGGGTTGCCATTTCCTGCTCCAGAGGATCTTCCAAGACCAGAGATTGAACCTGCATCTCTGGCATTGGCAGACAGATTCTTTACCACTGCACCACCAAGAAAGCCCTTAAAGTAGTATAGTATATTGTATAACAAGGTAAGAATGATAGATGCTAGAATATTGTGAATCGCACAGAAGATATTTCAGTACCTCTGTTTATAGATCATTCAGGTTCAATCTTGTTTTGTGCAAGAATGATAGCAAGGAACTAAAGCTGTTTATAATCATTATCATTAAAATTTACCTCTGTTGCCTGATCTAATGTCAAAGTCTGTTAGCAATGGAAAATTAAACCTCCCAGCATAATGCAGCCTCAGCACTGCCTGTTGAATAACCCCCTTAGATTTCCTGTTGACACTCATGGCATTTCTCAGGTCTCATCTGTGGACAACCTGAATCAGAACCACCAGAGGTGTTGCAAATATATATTCCTGGAATCCACTGTAGACCTCCTCCCTTAGAACCCTTACGAATTTCTAGAGTGCATGCCAGAGTTCAAGACCTACTGGTCCACAGGGTAAAGAGCACACTGCTTGGGATGGCACATAAAACATTCAGCTGTTTGGCACTTTTTAGACTCTTCTTTCTAGCATTTTGTTATTCCTCCATCTGCTACATTCCAGCCACACACACGGAAAATTCTTGGCATTCCTTGAGCATACTATTATCTTCAGTCATTAAATTTTCATTCATGTAATTATTTTCACCTTCAAACTCTTTCTCTTCACTCTTTAGCAAATCCCCACTTAGCACTAGTGACAGCATGCGTGCCTGCTAAGTCACCTCAGTCATGTCTGACTGCGACCCTATGGACTGTAGCCTGCCAGGTTCCCCTGTCCATGGGATTCTCAAGGCGAGAATACTGGAGTTAGTTGCCTTGCCCTCCCTCAGGGATCTTCCTGACCCAGGAATCAAATCCACGTCTCTGTGTCTCCTGCATTGGCAGACAGGTCCTTTGCCACTAGTGCCACCTGGGATGCCCTATCACTAGTAATAGAAGTTAAGTTAAATCTTCCAGGATTTCCCCACTATAACAGAATCCTTTTTCTTTTTAAAACCATTTTCACTTTTATGAATTGTTTTTCCATGACGTCACTCACTCATGCTCCATCATTTTCTCCACTGGACTATGAGTGATCGAGATATGATCGCTACTATATAATAAGGTCCTCTATAGATATGTGTTGAATAAAAGATTGAATGATTCATTGTGACGGGCATTAGAAATATAATGACACAGTGAGGCTTTTCAATCCAGTTGGGGAATTAGCTCTTTCACCTAAGGTTTATTTAACAAGATAAGGCCTATTTGTGCTGGGACTAATGACTGTTTGAAAGATAAAGGCTAAATAATTTCACTATGAAACAGACTTGTCGTTACCAAGGGAGAGGTGGGGAGGCTTAGGGAAGCCTCATAAAGGAAGTAAAGTAAGAGTTGAGCCTTGAAGGAGAAGAATAAGCAAGCAGCAAAGATAGGCTAGTATAGAATATCCAAGGAATCTGGATATTTTAAGGAATTTAGAATCCTCCGCTTTGTTTTTTAATTGAAGTATAGTTGATTTACAATGTTGTACTAACTTCTGTTGTATAACAAAGTGACTCAGTTACACACATATATCCCTTTGTTTTTTATATTCTTTCCTGTAATAGTTTATCCTGGGAAACCGGATACAGTTCGCTCTGTGCCGTACAGTGGGTTGTTGTTGTTTATCCTTCTAAATATAATAGTTTGCATCTGCTAATGCAAACTTTCATTTCATTCCTCTTCCTCCCCACCTCTCCCTTGGTAACGACAAGTCTGTTTCATCTTGAGTGCATATGTGCTCAGAAAAACATAGGAACTTCAGAAATTCAATTTGAAAGTTGAAGCTTTTAGAAGGGAATGTTTTTAACCATCAGGAGAATAGCACTGTCCATTAGATATCACGTTTAGTTTTCTTGCTGTGGTTGAGAAGAGAGGTGAGAAAAGAGATATGTGGGCTTAGAGTGTGGCCTTCTAACTACATGGCAGCACTTAGAGAAGTGTCCTGCCACACAGTTGAAATTTGAGTGACAAGTGGATGATCATTCAATTAACGTTAAAAGGGAGGAAAGTGCCTTTTAAGTAGTTCATGGAAAAATTAAGTGGAAAGGAGCTTTTTAAAAATTTTTAACTGTTCCCTCTAAATATTGACTGTTAATTGAAAAAAATTACTGTTAGTTATGCATCATGTTCTGTAGTATACCTGGGAGGATTAGCGTTTAAAACTGTGCAGATCTGTAGGAAAAAATCAGAATCCTACTGTTGCTCTTGCAATTAGTGTTGAGATGCGTCTCTCTTCTGCCCTTTGTAGTTGTCAATTGTGGACTAAATAATGGATAAAGAAGCTTGAGGGACCTAAAATGAGTCAACCGTGTTTACAAATGGAACTTTTGAATAATGTTTTACAGAGCATGTTCCAGGGATGTTATAAAGGCTATTATCAGATATTCTGCTTCCCAAAGGATTCCGTATTAAAATAAGTTGGAGAAACAAATTTTAACAAATTTAACAAATTTAAACATGTTTCTTTCTGGTAGTCTCAGAACTTATATATGAATACACATTATGAAAGAAAGGTGATATACATGTATATATGCAGTCTCACAAGTATTTTTGACTATAGACCTTTTTAAAATTTGTGAATGTTTTATAGGTTTACAGCTTTTGCTTTGACCACAAAGATGCTGCAGTCTGATCTTGTGAGTTTTGCATGAGGATGTTGCTGCACATGGCTAAAAGATCTGCCAGGCTTCACCATATTTCTCAGTGACAAAATGCACTGAGATGCCCTTGTTCCTGAAGGTGGTGTTGACAGAGCATGCCTGAAATGAGACAAAACTGCAGTAGAAATGATGTTTCTTAGATCTGTCAGATGAGCCTTCCAATGACAAGATAACGCTTCATTGACTTTGCTTGGATAATGATGCTGTTTTAGCACCAAACTCTTTTATTTTCTCAGACAGAAAGATGAGTTATACCATTGAGGGGAAAATTAGGAGGTCCAAAGAGGTAGCATTAAGGAGACTCATGATTGATATCGCAGGTCTAATTTGAGGGGCCAGGATGCAGAAGAAGGACCTCAGGAAGCTCACTGGAGATGGTGATTGCAGCCATGAAATTAAAAGATGCTTACTCCTTGGAAGGAAAGTTATGACCAAACTAAACAGCACATTAAAAAGCAGAGACATTACTTTGTCAACAAAGGTCCATCTAGTCAATGCTATGGTTTTTCACTAGTCATGTATAAATGTGAGAGTTGGACTATGAAGAAAGCTGAGCACTGAGGAATTGATGCTTTTGAACTGTGATATTGGAGAAGACTCTTGAGAGTCCCTTGGACTGCAAAGAGATCCAACCAGTCCATCCTAAAGGGGGTCAGTCCTGGGTGTTCATTGGAAGGACTGATATTCAAGCTGCAACTCCCAATACTTTAGCCAGCTGATGCAAAGTGCTGACTCATTTGAAAAGACCCTGATGCTGGGAAAGACTGAAGGCAGGAGGAGAAGGGGATGATAGAGGATGAGATGGTTGGATGACATCACCGACTCAATGGACATGGGTTTGGGTAAACTCCGGGAGCTGGTGATGGACAGGGAGGCCTGGCATGGGGTCACAGAGTCGGACATGACTGAGCGACTGAACTGAACTGAAAGCACAAAGTTGACTGAAGCATGCAACAAGAATAGGGCCTGTGATTAGAATTATTGTGAGGGATAGAGTCCCACCATTAATATGGCCAGACCTTAGTAGATGGAATTAGAACAGAGAGAAGTACAGGCACCACTGGTCCTTGAATTCTGCTATTTAACTAGGTAGATTGTCCATTCTCAAATATCCAAACAGGCAATATTTGGGTTCTATTTTCTATCATACTGAGCATTTTTGTAGCCTAGAACTTTTTTCTTAAAAGGTGGGCTTAGCAATCACAACCTCATTGTTTCCATCACCAGAAAATAAAATCACAGAGAGCAAGCCAATTCTATTAGGTTGGCCAAAAAGTTAGTTTGGGTTTTTCCATACCATCCTATAGAAAAACCTGAACAAATGATTTTGTTTGTTTGTTTGTTTGTTTGTTTTTTGCCAACCCAATACTAGGGGAGTATAGGCATTCTATCTCACAGCAGTAAGGACTTACCTAGTGAGGTATATACCCTTCTTGCCTCTGACAAGGACACTGAGCTATAAAATCCAATCCTTAAATTCTGAAGATCAGTAAAGCAGTCTTATCAGAGTAGAATATTTTATATGGCATTTAGGCTTAAAACTAAGAAGATATTTTGTCACCGATGCCCTTGCCATATCACTTTGTTGGAAAACTTACGGGTGTGAATCAAACAATGATTGACTGTAAGGCAGGCCCCTAGACCAAGAACTGTTAGTGTGAAATGCAGTTCTTAAGCACAAAACCCAGAAGTGCTCTCACTCACTGAAAAATTTTATGAAAATTTCTGTTCATATCTGAGTTTCTGTGCTAGAGTTTTTTAAGCAATAAAATCATATGGAAATTCATGTAATTATATCTATAATTAGCTAATAATTGGCATAATTAGCCAAAGACTTCCTTGGGAGGGTACAGCTGACCAGTTACAGTCGTCTAGTTTCAGGTGCAATTTATATCTGCCCGCAATTTTGTACACCTGCAGTTAATTGTAAGGGTTAAAGGTACACATAAGGAAAAGAAGTCTATGAGACTGAATCTTCTCAACGTGTGTGGGTTTTCTGCCACTACTTAGTGTCTTATGCTTAATTCAGCTTCATTTTATATTCTCAGTAGGTAAAGTGTCTTCCTGGAGTGACATGTAGACTTTGGGTGGGTTGTGATATTTTGCTCACAGAATATCAAGTAGTGCTTTCTTGGAAGAGAAATGAGCTCTAGTCTAGGACTCAGAGCCAAATAGAGATGATTAGACTCCTATAAAATAAACAGAGAGAGTGTATTTGACAGAGCAAGGTGTACTTGAAAGGAAGAACTCATTTTAATTGTATTTTTGGAGTTGAATCTTGAAGAAGTGAGGTTAGGAGCTCTGATTTACCAAGTTAATTGCTTAGCATGATATTGAGGCCACATTAAGTATCCGTAAATGTTTGGGGAATGCAATTATCTTTAGGACCATTTTGAATCTGCGTCTTGGGCGGATCATTAGAACTATCTTGATCAAATGTATTTTGCTAGTTTCTCTGCATATCAAATGCCAATAAAGGATGTTTTTCTAAACAGATGAAGCTATTACTGACTTAGCTCCGAAAAGAGCAATTCTTAGATCTTTGCTATTACTAATTACTGAAGAAACTAGAGATACTCTAATTATAGAAAAGGTAAAATTTTACATTAAGAAAAAATTAGAATTATTCTAGATTATTCTGATTCCATTTGTTTTACAATTTACTAAGTTCCTATAAAGCACATTTAATTTAGATTTAATTCAATGAGATCACAGCCTTTGGGGAAAAATTAATATCTTGGAAGTAGGATTTTCTTATTAGAGAGTACATGGAATTAAATGCTTCTCTATAAACAATTAAAATGCTTGGTTGTGAAATTTAGACTAAATACATTTCCCATCCCTCAGAGTTTGTCTCCAGGTACAGAGTATGGTTTACTTTCTCCTTGCATTTTCATTTCTCTTTCTTATTTTGACTCTGCTCTTATCTGTAGGATTTTACAATCTCACTTGTGTTTTTTTTTTAATGATGAGTGATTTAGAAATTTTATAATAACTGAACATGATGAAAACAAGTCCATAAACTTGCTAGCAAGTGACTGTATGAACAAAACCACAGTGATTAAGACAAATAATTCTAATGACAAATAATAAATCAAAATAGTGGATAAACCATGATTTTGATATTAAAAATTTAATCCATACATCTTAAAATATTTTAAGAAAGATGGGGAAGTGAGTATTTGACCCACACATTGCTCAGATTGTGGCTCAGCTGGTAAAGAATACACCTGCAATGCAGGACACCTGAGTTTGATCCCTGAATTGGGAAGGTTCCCTGGAGAAGGGAAAGGCTACTCACTCCAGTATTCTGGCCTAGAGAATTCCATGGACTATATAGTCCATGGGGTTGCAAAGAGTCAGGACGAGTGAGCGACTTTCACTTTGTTTTCTCAGATAAGATATGCATATATATGTATATGCTATAACTATCTGGCATATCTATAATATATATATAAATACAAATATATCATATATATAATATGATATGGGTATAAATGACTTCTGAACGCTAATTTAGTTTCTCTAAATTGCATTGTTCTTGGCTCACTCCTCTAGCATTGGAAATGTTCCAATTCCCTGTAACATGATTGTCCAGAATATTGTCTTAGAAGGTAAGTAAAATACAGAGTAAAACCTGTTACTCCTGCACTGGTTAAATTTACTTCTCTTTATATTCAGATGGATAAAAACTCCTCTGTTATGTTATTATACAACTTTCAGATTTACCTTAATCCCCTGACTTCTTCATCTCAGCACCCTAATTTAAAAAAAAAAAAAAAAACAGATCCTTGCCCTTCTGATAGCTAAAAGTTAAGCAAAGCTATGGAAGCATTAGTTGTTGTTGTTATTGTTTCAGATTTTGACTTGTTTGTTTTAGACCTCCTATTCCAACACAGGCTTTGTTTAGTGACTCAGTCAACTGATATGCAAAGCAGCAAGTTTCAAATGTTATGTAAATAAGCTCCCTGACTAGAAGGAAGTAATAATCCCCCAGATAGATTAGTATATTTGTCTTAATATAGTCATAGGATGCACATCCTAAGCCTGGGCTGCCACTGGGCTTTCTGTGTTATGAGATTTCAGCAAGTTGCATCTGATTAAAGGACTCAGCACTAGCAATTTGCCTCTGATCATGTTATTTGTTTAATTGCCTGATTGGTTCTCTCATTAGATGGAAGTATAACAAAAACTTTGACTAAACACTTAATTTGTCAGCTCCAATCTTTGGTGCTTTTTCTTTCCTATATCACTCTTGTTTATTCAAATATTTTCAAAGTATATGTTAAATAACTGTCCGTGCACTCATGCTTACACATGTGCCCATATGCATGGATGTGCATGCAGACACACACACACACACACACACACACACACACACATATGCACACACACAGTTAACAATGTTGGCAAAGTACCTTGTTTTGTTCCAACTTTGATTTCCACAGAGTTTGAAACACTGATTATTTTCCCAGTCATTCCATTTCCCCTTTGCCTTTGATCCGAGCTTATTCCTCTATTTTTAGTTTCTGTACCATCAAATAGAAAGAGTCATTTCCTTTTCTGCCTTCCTGCCTATTTTTGGAGAATTTCAGGAGATTAATGAGAACCAGGGTTCTAACAGCAGTACATCTATTTTTTAGATGTCATTGGTGGTTATTAAATAGTGTGTAACAATCTCTTTTATGTCATTGTGGGTGTTTAATAGTGTCTTATGACCAACTAGGAATTGTATTCTTTGAAAAATAACACTGATGAGATTCCTGGGCAATGTGGTGATTTTTTTTTTTTTTTCTTGTTTGGTCTTTGAGGAGACAACAAAAAACAGGTACTCTAAGGAAAGAGGTAGCATGTTTGAGTTGTGTCTTCATTAAGCTTTTCTATCTTGAATTGAAAATGTGTATAATACCGAATTCAGTCTTACCACTGTGCACCAAATACCAAATAAATGCATAACTTAAGGGAAATTTTTCTGTGTGTGAAGGGTAGTATGGCCGGAGTTGAATGAGCTAGAAGGAGAAAGTTGGAGATACTTTTAGGCAAATGGCGGGGTGGGGTCATTTAAGGCTCAGTGGGCCATGAGGAAGAGAACCACAGGTATGGTTTCTAAGGGTAATAGGAGCCCTGCCAAATTTGAGTGGTCACATGAATTGGTCTGAACTTGTTTAATGAAAGTGCTATGGATCCCAGTCTCAAGATAGACTTGGACTTCATCTAGAGATATAGAACATATGTATTTAAAAATAAAATCTGTTGAGCCTCAGGAATTCAGGATAGTATGGAGGCACAGGTTTTGGAAAATTTAAGGTAAAAGAAAGCAAGACCTAAATTAACCTTTAAAGAAAGAATAGTATTTAGACATGTGGAAATGGAGTTGACCCAGTGGGAATGTTAAGCAGTATTTCTTTAACCACTATGTATGATAGTAGTATTTAAACTAGAAGTAGCCAAAAGTAGTTGCATAACTGATTCACTTTGCTGTATACCTGAAACTAACACACCATTGTAAATCTACTATACTCCCATAAAAATTTAAATAAAGCCAAGGAGAAAGTGGAAGCTGCAAATAGAGGTAAAATTGTTAAAGTATCTCAAACTTTTATAAATTTCAGCCAGAAGTTAAATAATTATAGAACCAATATTTTTTAAAAAGCAGAAAAAGAAAATAATTGTAATTTCTGGAGAACAACTTAGTTCTTCAAAGTACAGTAAGATTACCATATCTAACATGTTTAACAATACTTTAGAAAACTTCATCAGTATGCATCTTTGGGAATAAAAAAAAAAGAGGTACTTTTAATGCTTTTATGCATTGACTTGTAGAAATTTAACCGTCTATGTCGAGAAAATTACTTATTATTTTCATGGAGAGACTTCTTGGTCTTTAATATGTTAATAATATGTTTGTTTTTTTTACACATATTTCTACATACTTGCTCTGGAAGTGCAGTGAACTGAAGTGAAGTTTTAGCAATCCTTGAACCATGGAGCTATATGCCTAGAATCCTACACCTGGAACTCTAATGCTGGACAGTCAAACATGTAGGATATCTGCACAGAAACTAGAGTAAAAGAAGTAATACACTCAAGTTTCTCTGTTCATTGATTTAAATTCCATCTATGGGGAGTCATCATCATGATTTGGTAGTAATATTAAAATAGTACATAAATCATTTCCAAAGAGTGATTCTAATGTGCAATAAAATAATATGTGAACATTGTTCATTGTTCATTAAGCACTTAACTCTGAGTTAATTATATCTAGCTGTTATCCTGAAACCAGATATTTTCTAATGTTAGAAATTTTCCTTAGCTTCTTATCATTAAGGACTTTTAATCCTTATATCATCTCTAAGCCAAAAATTTTCTTCTTTTGATTAATCTATATAATTTAGAGCTGGCAGATGTATGAATTTTAATACTATCTATGAAACAGTAATAGTAAGTGTGGTCACCTCGTATGTTTGTGAAGCCCTTTGGGTTCAGTGACTTCTGATTTTAAGCAATCATTAATTATACATTATGATGATGGTGGGTTGATTCAAATGTGGTTAGAGTTTCCAAAATGCAGGTAAATGGATGTTTAATCAATTTACCCAAACTAGTTCCTTTGGAACTATTATTCTGTAAATTAAGATTTCTGATCTGTCACATAAAAGAGTAAAACTTGATTTCAGATTGAAAATGAATTTTTAATTTGGGTTATAATTTTTTAATGTATTTAAATCTTTATCATTTATATTGCCATGGGACTGCTTCATTCACTCACATTTTAAAAATACTTTTGAAAACTATCTACTCAATCTGAAGTACTGGATATGTATTGAGAATACAATGATGAAAACCAGAAAAATGATACTAACCCTGCCCTCAGGGAGCATACAGTCTATTTGTAGAGATGACAGTAATTAGATAAGCATTTGAGTAAATTCAGAATTTTAATTGTCATAAGATTGAGGAATAAAAGTACATGGTGGGGTGAGGAGTGGTCAGTAAGGCAAACTGTCATTGCATCTATATTCTAAGATTTAGTCTGAACTGTATGTGCTATAAGCTTCAAAAATAATAAATCGTATGTATTTTTTCTTTTTTTTTTTTTTGCCATAACTAATAAGCTGTGACTAATACTTGTGCTACTTCTTAGGGAGTTTGGATTAAGCTTCAGGGCTTTATAGTATTCCCTTAAGATTTGGTCTTAGGAATTAGCTCTCATAACCAGAGGACAGGTAGAGAAAATCTACTCAACTCTCTCAGATCCATGTCTTCTTTTTTTCACACGATCATATGTTTGATGTCCACATAAAGGGGGTATTTTGCTTGAAAGTTAGGTGGGAAACATTCAAATTCAAGCTAAAGTGTAAGCTGTTAATTTTGAATAACCAGGGGAAAGAATTTCTACTTTTTTCTATTTTGCATTATAATAGCAGCTTAACTAATGCATATATAATTTTCTTTCCCTTTTGCTTGTCATGCACTGCCAACATGGACTTCTACAAAGGCTCAGGTTGGTGTTGCAATCTGTTTTGATCTTTACTGTTTTCATTTAGTGAAAAGCAGCTTTGATGTTGTCTTTCACAAATCATCATTTTTCTCTTGGTAGTCCTGATCAAAACATTGTTCACACATGGAAGAAAAAAATTCTCCCACAGGAGAGTCAGTTACTTGTATGTTGCTGTTGAATGAATTCCTTTACATCAAAAAAGTAGCTATTTCAGAAATCCAGAAATTTGATATCTATCTTCTTAAATTGGCCATGCCGGGCTTATCTTATGATATAAAGAAAACAATACTCTGAGATTTTAGAATCAGCAAAGCATAGCAGACTTCTACAACATTTCTGACATTAAACTTTCTACTTTCAAAGTATACGAGATGGCATTGTGCATGATCTCTGTAACTCCAAACTTAGTATTAAGAATTCCTTACATAGCTTCCTATCAATATGCTGATTCTAGGATCACCAAATTCTTAACAAATAGCCTTCAGAATAGCAATGGCTTTTTCTCTTTCAATCTCTCTCTCATTTTCTTTTTAAAGATGTTAATCTTTTTTCAAGATTACATCAATATCTCATATAAATCTCAGGCTCTTCACTTTTATAGTTTTAATAAATTCACAAGCTATTTCTGTCCACCACAATTTTATTTGAAATACCGTTGGTCATATAATGAACAAATACATCAGTAACGTTTTCAGAAGCTACCTGTATACTAGACTAGAGTGATGTTTATGATGCCTTAGGGACCAGGAGCTAAGTACAGCTAAAGTGAGTTTTTCAGTCACAGGAGAATCCAAATTTTTTCAGGTGCAAAGTTTTACAGGGACTAACAAAGGAAAATAAAATAGCTTAGTAGTTTGGATTCCATGTACTGGGGAGGGAATAAAATGTACAACTCCAGACCTACCAGTCTTCTGTTAATTGGGGTCTAAGGGTAAATTCAAACTTTTATGATATCATACCTCCTGTTGTGGCTAAGCTTCATCTAAGTGCTCAAATGTCTTGGGATATAATATAAACTATGGAGAATATAGTCAGTAATACTGTGTTAACTTTGTATGGTAACAGATGGTAACTAGACTCATTGTGATGAGTATTAAGAAATGGATATAGACATTGAATCGCCATGTTGTACACCTGAAACTAATATAATACTATATGCTATTTATACTTCATTTTTTTACATGCTTAAAAGGAAAGGTTAGGGGATAAGATGTCCATAGAGGTTTTGAAAAATCCTGACTATTTTTCAGGAATGTAAAAGGCTATACACCTGTATGAGGCAGTGCACATATTCAGGAAAGCCCTGACAAGACCCTCTCTGCTCAGACCTTGAGTCTCTGTGCAAGCAGAAAGTGAAGACAAAGGTGGAGTTGTAAATAAACCAGCTGAGTGCTGAGTGTGTGCTCCAACATATAGAGCTCCTTAGCATTTACTAGAAGACTTATTGGTGCCATGCATTAAAGGAAATCTCTGTCAGATCATTAGACAGATACATCTTTAATCATGATAACAGATTCCTGATAATTACTTACCAAAAGTTATTAAACAAACAATAGCAATAATAAATAGCCAAAGCAACAAACACTACAGAGAGGAGGGAAAATCTGGTCTCCAGAATTGCAGATTATGTTAAGTATTCCGTTTTCAACCATACACACACATACACACACACAAAATAGCACGAATGGAAAATGTATGGTCCATATACAGCAACAGGGAATAGATACTGTTTCTGAGAAAGCTGAGAAGTTGGATTTATTAGGCAAAGATTTTGAATTGATTATTTTAAAAATGTTTAGAGAACTCAAGGAAAATACAAGCATGGTGTCAAACAAAACAGAGATATCAATAATAAAATAGAAATTATAAGGAAGAATCAAACTCATAATCTGATGTTAAAAAGTACATAAACTGAGATTAAAAAATTAACTAGAGGGCCCAGACAGTATATTTGGGAAGGCAAAAGTAATCATTTAATCAGAAGATATGCTACTTGAGATTATCCAGTCTGAAGAATAGAAAAAATGAAATAATGAAGGTAAATTTATAGAGCCTCAAATCTATGAGACACTATCAAGAACACAGACATATGGATAATGGGAGCCCCAGGGAAAGAGGAAAGATGAAACAAAGATTTTTCTTTTTTTTAAAGAAATAAAGGTCAAAGCTTCCTAAAGTTAGTGATAAAACAATCTACACATTCAAAAACTCAACCAACTCCAGGTCAGGATAAAGTCAAAGAAATATACACATAGATACATCATAATAAAAACCATCAGACACAAAGAATCTTAAAAGAGCAAGAGAGAAGGGACTCATCATATACACATGATCACCATTATCAGGATTAACAGTTAAGTTCTCATCAGATACCATTAAGACCGGAAGACAGTGGGAAGACATATAGGAGAAGATAAAAAGATTCAGCCAAGAATTCTATGTCCAGTAAAATCATTCTTCAAAAATGAGGAAAACTTTAAAAACTCCCAAATAAGCTAAAGCAGATGGAACTCATTGCTAGCAGGCTGGGCCTACACAAAATGCTAAAGGGGGCATTTCTTATCACAATGAAAGGACTCTAGACAGCAATTCAAGTCTACATGAGAAAATAAAGAGTACTAGTAAAGGAAAAGGTAAACTATGAAGCACTCTAGCAAATAACATTGGAATATACATTCTTCTCAATTGTTCATTCAACATTCTTCAGGACAGGCAATGTGTTAGGGCACATAACAGTCTCAGTAAATTTAAGTGGACTGAAACCATACAAAGTAAAGTATTCAAGGGAACCAGAACAGCTAAAATAATCTTGAAAAAAAAAAAAAACACAAATTTTGAGGATTCATTCTTTGAAATTTCATAACTTACTACAAAGTTACAATAATTAATAGTGTGCTGTACCTATGGACAGGCCTGTAGATCAATGGAATAGTAACAGAAATCTTGAAATAAACCCACACATTTATGACAGTTGATTTTTGATGAGGGAGTTGCATTAATTTCCTGCTGCTTCTGTAAGAAATTATCATTATCACAAATTTAATGACTTAAAACAACATGAGTTGTCTTGCCATTCAGGAGGTAAAAAGTCCAAAGTAAGTCTCACGGGTGTCAGCAGCACTAGTTCCTTCTGTAAGCTCCAAGGGATCTGCTCTTTCTTTCCTCTTCCATTTTCTAGAAGCTGCCAGTATCCATGGCTGTACACATGTGCTAATTCACTTTAGCCATATCCAACTCTGCAACTCTGTGGGCTGTAGCCCATCAGGCTCCTCTGTCCATGGGATTTTCCAGACAAGAATACTGGAGTGGGTTGCCATGCCCTCTGGAGGATCTTCCTAACCAAGAGATCGAACCTGTTTCTCTAAATGTCTCCTGCATTGGCAGGCAGGTTCTTTACCACTAGCACCATTTCTGCTTCATTTTCATATCAGCTTCTGTATCTTACTATTCTGTGATCCTCTTAGAAGGACTCTCTTAATTACATCTGACCTACTTTATATTCCAGGAGTATCTCTGGATCACAAAATACTTAACCACATCTGCAGAGTCCCTTTTGCTATATAAAGCAGCATTCTTTAGTTCCAGGGATTAGGACACGGATATCTTTGTCAAGGTTTGTGAAACGTAACACAGATGTCAATGCAATTTAATGAAGAGAAAATAGTCTTTTAACAAACAGTGTTTGGACAACTGGATATCCACATGCAGAGAATGAATTTGTACCATTTTCTCAGGGCATACATTAAAGTTAGCTCAAAATGGATCAGAGATCAAAATGTAAGAACTAAAAGTATAAAACTCTTAAAAGAAAGCATTAGCATAAGTCTTTGTAATCTTGGGTCAGGCCATGGATATCTTTGAAGGTCAGGCAACCAAAGAGAAAAAAATAAATTTCATCAAAATTTAAAACATTTGCATTTCAAAGGACATAATCGAGAAAGTGCAAATGCAACCCATAGAATGGTAAAAAATATTTGGAAATTATATATCTTATAAGGCTCTAGTGTCCAGGCTATATAAAGAACTCTTGTTATTCAGAAGTAAGAAGACAAATAACCTAATTAATCAATGGACACTGGACTTCAATAGTCATTTCTCCAAAGAAGATAGACAGATGACCAGTAAGCACATGGAAAGATGCTCAGATGCTAGCATAAGTATTTATTAGGGAATTATGAAACAAAATCAAAATGAGATGTCACTTCATACCTATTAAGATGCTTATAATAAAAAAACCGACAGCAATAAGTGTTAACAAGAATGTCGAGAGAGTAACTGTAACCATTGTAACCCACATGGATTGTTGGAAATTTAAAATGTTGTAGCTGTTTTGGAAAACTCATGGGCATTTCTTCAAAAAGATAAACAGTTTCCTAAATATATTTAGAAGTAGAATCTACACAGCAATTGTACTTATAAATATATAACCAAGAACTGAAAATATATATCCACAGAGATACTTGTACACAAATGTCCATAGCAGAATTATTGATAAGATCCAAATGATGGAAACAACACAAATGTCCATTAACATGAAGAATGGGTAAACAAATTTAGTATACCCACAAAATTGAATGTTATTCATTCAGAAATAATAATGAATACTTATTGATGTTGTGACATGGATGGGAGTTGAAAATATTATGCTAAGTCAAAGTAAAAAGATACAGAAGGCCATGTACTGTATGATTCCCATTTATATGAAATGCCCAAATAGGTAAATCTCCATAGAAGCAAAAAGCAGAGTAGTGGTTAGCTGCCAGGGGAGGGGGAAGCAGGGAACATGTAGTGATTGCCTATAGATAAAAGGCTTCTTTCTCAGGTGAATAGAATATTATGAAATTAGAGATAATGGTGATGGTTGCACAACTTTTTAAATATATTAAAAACTGTACTTTATGAAAGAGTGAATGTTCTGGTATATAAAATGTATATCATTTTTGTTTAAGGAAAAAGATAGCTGGCAGGTCAAGTCTGACCCATGAACCATACATTTTCCAACACCTACATTAGAGAAAATAATTCATGTCATCTTTGCCCAGTGTCTAAGGAGATTCTGGGTCTTACAGAGTAGAAATTCAGTAAATGTCTAACTAATTGACTCCTTAGTAAAAGAGTAAATACAGGAGATCTAGTTGCAACTATCAAAAGTTCCCACTATCAAAAGATTGACTGTTATCAGATGACATTTATCTTTAATGAAAAATGGTTTTCATGATAGTCATACTTCCTTTTCTTTCTATTCCTAATCAATACCCTTTTCTTTACCTTTATGTAGCAAACAATTCCTAAATGCTAATCGTTTTTTACTTTAAGCAAAGCACACTTTTTACATCTCAGCTATGAAATTAAAGAATTTTCCTTCTTAGGAGTAATCATTTCATGCTAAATAGAAATTTCAAATATTGATGTGACTATGGAATTGTAAAAAAGCCTTTGATGTCAGTTTATTAGAAATAATAATACTATTTCCAGAATGACTCAGGTTGTTTTGCTGATTTAGCTGTTCCTGATTGGGCTTCTTTTTCTAATCAATATATTAGGGGGTATGGAGGATGAAGAAGGATAAAAATTCAAGGCATTTGTCTCTTCCCATCTGTCACCTCTCCCATGTTTTGAGGATATAGTGTTAACAACTATTCAAAGTTTATTAGGTTAATCTAGATGAGAATATAGGTGTATTTTTGATGAAGAAAATAATGCAGTTGAAACAGATGATCATATAGTTTACGTCCTCCTCCAAAATGTCTTCAGGTCATGCGTGTGTGTGTGTGTACTCTGTATCTGACTCTTTGTGACCCTCTGGACTATAGCCTGCCAGGCTCCTCTGTCTTTGGGATTTTCCCAGCAAAAGTACTGGAGTGGGTTACCATTTCCTACTCTAGGGTTTCAATTCCATGCCTCAATGCTAATCTTATTAAAAAATACTACTTTTTATAGTGAACCCTTTCAGAATTTCTAAGCTTATATACCTTACTAAAATTCTCTTGAGAATAAATATTAACATCAGGTTATAGAGAGAAAAGTTAAACCCCAAGAGATCCTTAAGGAAACTGCCAGGAAATTAATGGTAGAACCTGAATCATAATTGCTTTCTCATGGCTCTCTTCATATCTTCTGCTCACTAGACCATAGATAATCTTTAGCACAGAGTAAAGGATCACTTCGCCCATCACTGAAATGAATCCACCCCTACAGAGGGCCACATTATCAATTTAATAGAATCTAACCAAGAAATCCAATAATGGAGGACAGGAATCCAATACAAGTAAAGTAGTTGATGCTGCCATCTCCTAAATTGCTCTACAGATGCTGTGTCATCAATCCAAACCAGTGTGGTTCCTGCTAAGGAAGTATATTATAACAGACCCCTCCACCCTGGCAAGTGAGATGCCAGCTGATATCTAGAACCATAAGCCCTATACTTCCTAGTGTTCAGTTGGACATGCACTTAATTATGAGCCTATTATTGTCCCTTCACATGTCAGATGCTAAGTGCAACATAAGAGATGTGCTAGAAATGGCCCATCCCTTCAGAGAGATCCAGTTGTCACTGTGAGCCTGGCTCCCTCTTGCCAGCAGGGTCTGCCTCTAGTTAGCAGGCATGGTGAGTCCTGAACATCTTGAATATTATCTGCCTACAGGGAAAGAAACAGTCATTTTAGAAGCTTATGTATTTTATAATCCATCTAAGGCATCCATGATTGGGATGGGGAAGTGAGGTAATACTGTCCAAGTACCATCTTCTCTATTCAGAGGAGTCAAATGAAATCAGAGATGAGAAAAATTTTAAATCACAAAATCTAAGAAATATAATGGGGCTGGTGCATGAGGATGACCCAGAGAGATGTTATGGGGAGGGAGGTGGGAGGGGGGTTCATGTTTGGGAACGCATGTACACCCGTGGTGGATTCATGTCAATGTATGGCAAAACCAATACAGTATTGTAAAGTAAAATAAAGTAAAAATTAAAATTAAAAAGAAATATTCATTTGGATATCTACTTTAAAATGTTGGACTAGGGTACAATTACAAGCAATTAGACTTGAATACTTGATGATAATATCAACATTCCTATACAGTTAATTACAAAGGACACAACTTTGAGCTTCAGGTGATGCCAGAATCATGGTTTGGTTTATGTATACTTTTCAGGAACATGCTTAGAGAATATTTTTGTACTAATTTTTTCATATTTCTGCCAATATATATCTATTGAGTACAGAGTGTTAACCAGAGACACTATAAATTATTTTATTTCAGGGTTAGGGATAGGGAAAGGATTGTTTATAGAAAATACATCTGGAAATCTTAGTTCTCAGTAAATATCTCAGAAAAGCTGTCATTGGTTCCACACATTTTGTGTATTTATGTTTTCGCTTTTATCAAGTCCAAGTCTGCAGATACTTGCCCACTTTATATAAATGGTTTAATTCATCATTCTGTAGTTTATTTTAAGAACTTCTTTGTCAAGTTTTTCAAATAACCTGTGTTTTTCAAGTCCAGGAATAGGCTCATCATTTATGTTGTATAGAAATGATACTTGCTTGTTAGACATGACTTCTACTTTATCATCAGCTTTCTTTCCTTTGGTCAAAACAAAATTTACTAAAATGGAGGCCAGGTACAGGTCTGCCCTTAAATATCATTTTCCTTCAGCAATGATCTTCTGTTTTTATTTTGTGAAGAAACTAGAAGGTCCGCATCAGTCCCTGTCTTTTCCTAACTTTCTGCCTCAGGGGAAGACTGTTGCCAATAAAATGCTCTTTATTCCATAAAGAGGCAGCTTTCAATTAGCCCCTAATAAGAGTCTCCAACTGATGAAATTAGGATGGGAATCAGAGCCAAGATCCCAATTTATCACCATGTAAGTGAATGGCAGAGATTCCATTAGCCAATCAATCTTGCCTCTCATTTCTGCAAAGGTCAGGCTGTGCCATCCTTGGTTATAAAACATCACTTGGGGCTCTATGTTTCACTTTAACTTTGTCTTAGACACCTCAGCTTTGTTATGGAAGGACTCACACCAAGAGTTCATATTTTAAAAAGTCATTTTGTGCTGTGCCTGGCCTTGTATTTCAACAAGGAAAAGTGTAAGAGTGCAATACAGCCTTAGAACTGCTTCCTTGTACATTTATCTGTAGAAGAAAAAGACTACTCTGTGTGTAGTGTCACACATAACATCTTTGTGCAAAAAGTCTCTACGGATATTTTGTAGCATTTTTTATTTTCTTTCTCTTTTGCCTCAAACTACATATAAATAATAATTTCTGGTTTTGTTTTCCCTTAGTTGAAAAGATAAACTATTCCTCTCCTCTTCTGCCTTTTGTGATGTCAGGAGCATGTATAAATTAGCCAACATAGGAATAAAGTTTGTAGACTGAAATTCTTATCTCTTTTCTTCTACTAGATAGAATAAAGGCCATTTCTGATGGCTTGTTCTTTTGTTCTGTTCTCTCTAACTTCCTGATAGACTTTGGAGTAAGTGGTATTTAAGAACCAATGCATTTTAGAGTAGGAAAGATTTGTTTGGTGTAGTGATTAAGAGACAGTAGCATGGTGGGCCCAGAGCTCCCGCTGCATGATAGGAAATACGTGAAAAATAATTTCTTGCCAATTATGGGGGTTTTCCTTTTGGACTTGGTCCTAGAAGCCAGTTTTGTTCTTGCCTACTGTGAATACTGGGAAGTTCTGAGCAAACCCTTCAAAGACTAGAATGCTTTTAGGTCACCCATGACCTTAGATTTAGCCCCACTAAGCCAAGATATGATAAAATAAGACAGTAAAAATATTATAAAGAAGTTTTCTTGGCAAACACCCAAGAGTTTCTGCTGCTATGCTCATTAGCAATACTCCCTGGAATTCAGGACATCAGGACAGCTGATGTCTTGTCTTCTTACAGTTCTGTTGGTAAAAATGAGAAAACTTTAATGTGTCGCTAGGTTCTAGAATATATTAATCTTAAATGATTTTAAAAAGTAGTCCTGCTACACAATGCGAAGAACTGACTCATTGGAAAAGACCCTGATGCTGGGAAAGATTGAAGGCAGGAACAGAAGGGGACAACAGACAATGAGATAGTTGGATGGCATCACCGACTCTATGGATATGAGTCTGAGTAAACTCTGGGAGTTAGTGATGGATAGGGACACCTGGCGTGCTGCAGTCCATGGGGTCACAAAAAGTTGGACACGACTGAGCAACTCAACTGATTAATGTTCTACTTCTCTCTCTCATTTTCACCACCAAATCTTGGTATTTCTTCTTTCTTGTTATGTTGGAAGTTTTATGGAAAAGGTAGATCATGATCATTTTTTTTTTGGTAACCATCATCTCATATTGGAACCACTTCCCCTTTCCCAGCCTTCTCACGTATCCCATCTCATCTCCCTCACAATGAAGGTGATTTATATGCCCCAAACTTCATTTGGAATATTCTCTCATGCCATAAATTTCAGAAGTCTTCACGGCTCCCATTGTCTACCAGTTAAATTATTCCTTGTCAAATTTCCTATTTACTTACCCCAGGTAGCTACAGTCTTCAAGCTTCATCTTGTAGGTACCAGGGCCTTGTACATATTTTATGAGATTTAGATTTTAGTTTGTTTGCTTGCTTGCTTGACAAATTTCTCATCCAAAGAAGGTCATGGTAGATTAATTCCAGCTAGAGCTACTTATCCTTATCTTTGTGTTTCTGATAGTTCATCCACACAAACATAGGATGTCTTTACCTAAGGAATGTTCAACTTAGATCATACTGCTTCTTTATACAAATTAATGTTTTATAACTCAAATTAGATTGATTTCCTAGGCATGCTGCAATAGGTTGTTATATTCATCAAGTGAAAAGACAATTGCCTGCATCCTAGGGTGGGGATACCATGATGCTCTCAACTATTGAGAATGGGTGAGAGCTGTACAAGACCCTCTCCCAGCAAAGGCCACTAAGGAAAGTAAAGGTTTTCTCCAAAACTTCCCTTCTGTTGGACACTTACATAATGAGTTTCAAGTTTATATGTGAGGACTTAAATCCCATCTCCTCAGTTTCTGGATAAACTCCAAACAATACCATATACTGTTCTGACTTACCCTTTGGACATCTATTTCAAAGAACTAAGATCTGCTCATCTCTGCTTTAGCACTGCCTCATGGCTATAACTTAAAACCTTTGTAACCTGCAGAAGGAAAGCAATCTCTATTTCAAGCTCTCCTTTCTGTTGCATCAGAGAAAGAAAACTTTCCTTTCTCATCTGATTTCTGATGGTCATATTCTGGACCCAGACTTACTTGCCTGTATATTTGTCCCGCATTTTGTCTGTCTCTCTGTCCATCCATCCATCCATCTTTCTAATCTCTGTACTAGACTCCTAGATAGTATAGACTCCTAGATAGTATCTAACAGATGCTAAGAACAGAAAGGTTCTTTCACTGGTTAGTTTTCCATGGTTGTACCATGGTTGGTACAACACAACCCCCTGTAAGATATATAACTCTTTCTAATTTTATAGAGGTAAGAACCCTTAATATAAGATAGCCCTCCCCACTTCACAGTTTTTTAAGTATATAATGCAGTGTAGTTATCTATAGGCTGTATTTTACAACAGCTATCTAGAACTTATTCATCTTGCATCGCTGACACTTTATATACATTGATTAGTGATTCCCTATTTTTCCCTCCCTGCAGCCCCTGATAACCACCATTCTATTCTTTGCTTCAGTGAGTTTGGCTATCTGATATACCTCATACACATATATTCATGCAGTATTTATCCTTATGTGATTGGCTTATTTTATATAATATGCTCAAGATTCATCCAGAACCTCTTTTCTGAAGGGTTATGAGTAGAGCTCTTACACAGTATTCTGGAAGTATCAATCATATTTGGCACAGGTTTGCTTTTTTTTTTTTTACTTCAGCTTGATAACTGCAATCTGTTCCGTGAAGATCCAAAGGGCAGCCATGACAGTAGTCATTGGCATACTGTGAGCAATCTACAAAATTCCCTCTGATCTCATCTCACAGCATGGCCGTGGGTGGTATCTCCCAGGGGATTGGAGAAGGCAGTACAGATTCTGGAGTGAGTCTCCTCTCATTCTGCTGGTTATGATTGTTTAGAGTACTGTGATACAGAGTGTGGGCTTTAGAGTTCAGCTTGCCCCAAACTGCCTGTGTCACTATGCTCCCACAGTTCTGTATCACATACCAGGTACAGAGGGATTCTGATCAGTGCTCATGTGTGTGCACTCATACACACACACACACACGCACACACACACTTTATTGTAGAATACCTGTGCATTATGAGATCTACACAGCAACAATTTTTGTTGCTGATGTCCCTTACCATATTGTTTGCTTTAAGACCATGGATTATTTTTATAGTCACTTAAATGATATACAATAAGAAATGTAAATCTGTTATAAAGAGAAATATTATGCAATTAAAACTAAGGGAATTATACTTATTCACCATTATAAATAAACTACACCAGCACAGATTACTGAGCTTAACCATGGCCATTTGGATGAGGGCTTTGTGGTTCCCCTCCATTAAATACTGTCTGTAATGGGTGACATCCTTGATGGGGAGGAGGAAGCATGGGGAAGAGGAAGAAGTATTTGCATGACTTGGAGCCACGCTTATTCACTGTAAGCAACCAGCTCTGCCACCTCACATCTCTCCACCCTCTGCCATGGGAGGAGGAAAATAGTACTACATGATGTCAGAGACGGTTTAGCTGTGCATGGGTGTTGGTCTTGATAATGAGTACCCTGTGCTTAAAACATCATCAGTGATATTCAGACCAGAGGGAAGGAGTAAAGTGCCATAGGCCACTGGAAAATGAAAAGCAAAAAAATCTGGAGGTTAGATCGTCTCAGGAAAAATTTATTTCAATATGTAGTTTTCAGAGGAGGGCTATTCTATACAACACATTTTATCAGAATATAAAGTGTACAGGGCATAGACTTCTTGTTAGTTATTTATTCTCTTCTTTATATGAAAAGACAGTGGTTCCCTGAGTGATATGAGGACCGTATGCTCTAACCCAGGACCAGTTAGCCTAGGGTGAGAAAATTCTTAATGAGTGACTTCAAATTCAGCAGTTCCTTCAAAGAGAATTAAAACTTTTAAAATCACAACATTCCCTGCATTCATGTGACAAGTGGTAGGACTAACATTTATGAGATTATATTATTAATTGAGACTATAGAGATTTGGAATGAGAATGCATTCACAGGCCCCTTTAAACAATGTGATAGTTCTCCAGGTATGCACATCAAACTTTGGAACCATGATTCTTAGGAGATGGAGAATGAAGTTACCACGGTCGTTATTTTAATAAACTTCTCATCACCTTTAATGTTCAACAGTTTATTTGTCCATAAATCTTGCAGATAAAACTCATCCAGCATTATTATTGTCATTTTTAGATTTTTAATATCAAGATTGAAAAGAACACATATAATGCATATTTAAAACCAATGGTGAATCCCCAAAGACTAGAAATGAATTCCTTAGGCATTTTTTTTTCTATTTAAACTTAATAGGATTTACTATATAAACATCTTTTAATATTCAGTTTGGGGTTTTACTTTTTCAGGAAGTTATAAATGTTAGCAGTATCTTCATCACTGAACAGATGATGGCTGTCATGGTATTCTCATTCAATCTGAACAGGCAGAGTCCATGAGCTCTGGACATCACCAGAGATTCTCAATCTCAGTTTGAGCACCAGCCAGTCTAGTTGGAGAGCTGTATCAGAAAACAGTAGTAATGAAATTGATCAGTTACAGTAAGCAGAGGTTTACTTAATAAATGTTAAAATGACTGACTCAATGAATGAGTAACATTGAGAAGTAACATTTCATTCTCTTACTAATGACTAATGTGATTCTGGAAATGCAAAATTATAAAAACAGCATTCCCCAATAAAGAAATAACACATAGAACTCATTAGCAGGAGAATGAAATGTTACTTCTCTCAGAGGTTTTAGATTTTTCAGTGGCATTTCTTAGCATTGGTGGCCCTGTTAAGCCCTGTTATTTTCTTCCTAATTTGCACCGTTTAGAAATGATTTTCATTTAACTTTCCCATGGCTCATTTCTCTCTTTTGGAACATTTCCATATGATTCCCTGATAAAGTCCATGCTTTAACACATTTCCATTATGAAACTATAATAAGGACCAACTAAATAGCAATATGAAATAGCCAGAACATAAAGGACTGATATGAGAAGAAATTGGGCATTTGGATAGTACATTTTTATTCTTGAATGCCTGCTGCCTTTTTGCCTCTTGTGGGTGTTGATCCTCTAGGTAAGAATCCGTGCCTAATGAACAAGGTCTCTAAAGAAACAACTCTAACAGTTCTTTAAAGACAGACTTTCTTTCCTGTAGCTAAATCATCAGGCAGCGCCTTTTGATAACATAGTGATGGCTATCCTTCACCAAAGCCCTATAATGGAAAGAAAAGGATTTCATTTTTGTTTCCGCTTAATATCCTTTGAGCTTTGTAAAATACGTGTTCCATTCATGAGCTTGTTTTCTGTAGAAAATTAAGTGAGGGTCGTTTAGCAATCAGAGCCCCTTCAAAAATTAGTTTCAATTCAACAAATACTGATTGGACATCATCCCCTCCTCTACAATATAACCATCATAGAAACACAGTCCCTGCCTTCCTAAGATTTACAGGTTTAGTACTCATGTAAATACACACTGATAGTCCAGGTCTGACTGGTTAAAACCAGAAGCATATTTGTGAGTGGAGTTTAAAATTGTGTTTCTCTTGCCATGATCTTTCAGTATGATTTATGGAACAGAGTAGACATTAAGACTAGTGAGAAAAAAGAGCTCTTATTCAATAAGTGAGAAAATAGGAGAAACAGAGAGAGGAGTCAGTATTTTGGTCATCTGATGTGAACGGCTGACCCATTGGCAAAGTCCCTGATGCTGGGAAAGATTGAAGGCAGGAGAAGAGGCATGAGAGGATGAGATGGTTGGATGGCATCACTGATGCAATAGGCATGAACTTGGGCAAACTTCAGGAGATGGTTAGGGACAGGGAGGCCTGGCGTGCCACAGTCCATGGGGTTGCAGAGTCATACACAACTGTGTGGCTGAACAACAACAGAGGTGATGACTTCACTGAAGGAGTTTGATCCCCTGGCTCTGCACAGTGTGGCACTAATTGCCACCACATCTGAGCCCTGCACATGGCGCCCTGACATTATAATCTGGCTACAAGTCTGCTTAAAACTGAAGCTCTCACTGAATACCAAGAGCTTCCCAGGTGACTCAGTGGTAAAATTATCTACCTGCCAGTGCAGAAGACTCAGAAGATGTGGATTCATTCCCTGGGTCAGGAGGACCCCTTGGAGTAGGAAACCACAATCCATACCAGTATTCTTGCCTAGAAAATTCCATGGAGAGAGGAGCCTGGCATAGTGCCATGGGGTCTCAAAGAGTCGAATGTGATTGAACAAACAACTGAGTACCAAAGACATGCCAGCTGGAGTCATGGAAAAGGCCTTGCGGAAGTGGTGGGATTTACTTGAACTTTGAAGGAAGGTAGGGGTCTATTAGCCAGACATAACTGTAAAAGAAATATTAAAATGGCAGATGCATACGGGGAAAAATATCAGGCAAATCCATGTGATAGAGAATCTTCTTCAAAAAGTCCTATTTTTCACACCATTATTTAAGAAGGTGAGTCAACATCTCCCTACACAGACCTGCTCCCTCTCTTCTCATAGCTTGTCAGCAAAGTTAGTGACTTCACTACACTGTAGTGTTGGAGAAGACTCTTGAGAGTCCCTTGGACTGCAAGGAGATCCAGCCAGTCCATTCTAAAGGAGATCAGCCCTGGGTGTTCTTTGGAAGGACTAATGCTAAAGCTGAAACTCCAATATTTTGGCCACCTCATGCGAAGAGTTGACTCATTGGAAAAGACCCTGATGCTGGGAGGGATTGGGGGCAGAAGGAGGAGGGGACATCAGAGGATGAGATGGCTGGATGGCATCACCAACTCGATGGACGTGAGTTTGGGTGAACTCCGGGAGTTGGTGATGGACAGGGAAGCCTGGCATGCTGCGGTTCATGGGGTTGCAAAGAGTCGGACACGACTGAGTGACTGAACTGAACATGTCGATTACTGGAGCATAAAGAATAAAACCAGTAAACTAGTACAAGACCAAGAGTTCAAATGTGTATATCAAAGATACATGCAACTAAACAGTTTTTCATTTCCCATCTGACCTTGGGGCTTTATATGGGAGGGAGGGTGAAAGTGTAAACTGCACTTGCTACTGAGAGCTTTAGAAAAATAGGTCCCTCTCACAAAGAATGTCCCATCCATTTGCTCTCAGATCTATGCATGAGCGGTGGGAAAATTACTTTTTTAATTAAGTTCTTCACAGCCCTCCCCCGATTTTTGCAAAGTGCTTTAGCAGGCTTTCATGTGTACTCAGTTGCTCTGTCGTGTCTGACTCTTTGTGACCCCATGCACTGTAATCTGCCAAGCTCCTCCATTCATGGGACTATCCCAGCAAGAATAGTGGAGTAGGTTTCCTACTCCAAGAGATCCTCCCGACCCAGGGATCGAACTCACACCTCCTGTGGCTCCTGCATTGACAGGCAGATTCTTTACTGCTGCGCCACCTGGGAGGCCCCCTTCTATCTCACAGGAAAGCCAAAAAGCTTTCTTTAAATTATCTGATACATATTGAAGAGTTTATAGAACAAATTTGTAAATTCAGTGAAAGCTTAATTTCCATGGTGAAGTTGGGTCGGCTAAACCCTCAGCCATCATCAGCTTAGTTTCCTAGTGTCTCTTGGATTTGGGTCCTGTCTTTTCATTTTTATAGATTTTTCTCTTACCTCTACTACCCTATGAGTTTGGGGGGAGGCAGTCTTTTCTCCCTTACAAGTTGTCACTTCCTTATTCTAATGCAGGCACTGCTTCTAACCCTTTCATTCTGTTCTTATCAGCATTCACAGCATGAAATGTGATTCTGCTATTACTTAATTCCTTCCTTTCCTCTCACTCATTTCCACTCCTATTTTCCCATCTCCTTTCATTTCGCCCTCACATATTTTTCACTTTGCAGTTTTCTTTATCATCATATGCTCGACATGAGAGAGCCAAATCGAACCCCACAGTTAAAACTAGTTTCTGGCATTATTTGTGATTCCTAAGATGTAGTCTCACAAATTACCTTTTCTCATCTGATTTCCATCGCACATGCTGACAGTGCTCCAATCTTGGTTTCTGATTATCCCATTACATAGTGCTTTCCCTTACATTTAGAGGAAACTTGCAAGTAATGGTTCTGTTTGCACTGCCTAGTCATCATTTACAAGTTTATGGAACTGGAAAGGCCAGGAGAGGAAAGACATGGGACTCAAGTTCCTATGTAAAAGGGAAAGCATTAAATAACTATTTTGGTAATAGTTAGAATCACTACTCATCGTTGTGCTACACTGGAGCCACCTTTGTGATTGCTAAGTGGTGTCTGACTCTTTTGCTGTAGCCCACCAGGCCCCTCTGTCTGTGGGATTTCCCAGGCAAGAATTCTGGAGTGAGTTGTTATTCCCTCCTCAAGGGGATCTTCCTGACCCAGGGATTGAACCTGCATCTCCTACATTGCAGGTAGATTCTTTACTGCTGAGCACTGGGAAATCCCCAACATATTAGTATCATAGGACAGGATAACTGTTTTTCTTACCAAGGGGAAATGCTGCGTTCTCTGTTGAGGAGTAATGCATTTAAAATTCATTCTTAAAAAGGCAAATGCAATTGCCTACACAATAATATTTCAGGAGAAACTCATCGCAAATAAATGCATAGGAAGTAACCTAACAATTCACTTACTTCATTCATTGTTTTTACTATATAGTCTGTATGTATTCACACTCTGTCATCATGCACAGCATTTATCATGTGTGTGTGTTTGTCTTGTGTATGTGTGCATCTGTGTGTTTTAGCTATGCTCTAAAAATATCCTATAAATAGCTAAATTCATGTAAAGCCACAATGACCAGAAGGCTGAATGATTGCCTGTTAACATTGATCATTTGGGTATAGAAAAAGAAATTTCTAATACAAATAATACCATTTTTCTTATGCATTCTAAGAACCTCTTATATTCAAGAGTAAATTTTCCCTACATATATTTATTTCAATTGACCTCATAAAGTACATCTGAGAGTACAGTATACCATGTAATTGAGAGCTGGACATTTAATAGATGCTATGCGAGATCTTTGGGGGAATGAAAAGATAATGGAATTCCTATTCTTGGTGGGAGATAATGACTGTCTTTTTTTCCTCTTCTGCAAAGGCACACTATCATATTCTAGTTGATGGTCCCCATATGTTTTTTTTTTAGGTACATTAGTAATTTCAGAGAAGCCAAATATATCTTGCTTTGGGGGAATGCAGTTTAGCTCTTGGGGCCAGACTATATAGCTCCTGGATTATGTTCAGCAGACTTTACTAAAAGATAGGCTTTTTTTCCTTGACTTGGATAGTTCCACATAATTTTCTTCTCCTTTCCTGTTCTTGACAGGTGCATGAGGCAGTCCCATGTTACACTGAGTGCAATCAGTATTCCTGGGTTGTAGAGCACTGGTCTCCATGCAAAATCCACAATGAGCTGAGGTCCCTGCGCTGTGGAGGAGGAACGCAATCTAGGAAAATCAGGTGTGTGGCCATGGAGACATTTGGGAAATGTGACAGTGAAACTTACATATTTTTATGAAAACAACAGTGTTGCTGATCCAAGTACACTCTGATTCTCAAACCATACCTTCTGTCTTCTGCCCGTCTTAAAAAAATTTATGTATTTATTTAGCTGTACCAAGTCTTTGCTGTAGCATGAGGGATCTATTTCCCTGACCAAGGATTGAACCCAGGCCCCCTGCATTGGGAGCATGGAGTCCTAGCCACTGGACCATCAGGAAGCCCTTGCTCATCTTTAAGTATTCCTGAACACATAGGACCCTTGAGCTGCCATGTATACTGTGGGATTCTACCTGCATGTCAGCCACAATCTTGAACATTTCCTGCAAATGACTTCAGTGGAAAAACCAACTGCATGGAAAACCATCACATCCCTCCAATGATGCATGGCCATCACTGCTGACAAATTAGATGATTTGGACTATAATGTCAGGTCGCTCTTTTGCTCTAGGGTTAGTATAGCTGATGGACATTATCTTAATTTTGGATGTCAATACAAAGTCAATTTAAACCCCCACAATTAGACTTCAGAATGTAATATGAGAATAAACTATGGCCAACCTAGACAACATATTAAAAAGCAGAGACATTACTTTTCCAACAAAGGTCCGTCTGTCTAGTCAAAGCTATGGTTTTTCCAGTAGTCATGTATGGCTGTGAGAGTTGGACTATAAAGAAAGCTGACCACAGAAGAATTGATGCTTTTGATCTGCGGTGCTAGAGAAGACTCTTGAGAATCCCCTGGACAGCAAGGAGATCAAACAAGTCAATCCTAAAGGAAATCAGTCCTAAATATTCATTGGAAGGACTGATGCTGAAGCTGAAACTTCAAATCTTGACCTGATGTGAAGTGCCAACTCATTGGAAAAGTCCCTGATGCTGGGAAAGACTGAAGGCAGGAGGAGAAGGAGTTGACAGAGGATGAGATGGTTAGATGGCATCAGCGACTTGATGGATATGAGTTTCAGCAAGCTCCAGGAGTTGGTGATGAACAGGGAAACCTGGCATGCTGCAGTCCATGGGGTCACAAAGAGCCAGACATGATTGAGTGACTGAACTGATTGAACCAGTGGTCCAGTGGTTAGGATTCAGCACTTTCACTGCCAAGGGCATAGTCTTAATCCTTGATCAGGGGACTAAGATCCCACAAGCTGGTTTGTGCAACCAAAAAATAATAAAGGTCTATTTAGAAATGATTTGGGAAGAAAGAAGGATAATTTTATTATCAAATGAGGAAAATAGCAATGAATGTTAAAGAATCATAAGCCAAAATATTAATCATAAGCAATGATTTAGTATGTAAGCTCAAGAATAAATCAACAATAGTGTAGTAATCTTTTCAGTTGCATGAGTGTAGTATGTCATTTTGCTATATTTAGGAAGCTTCGTTTCAACTTGACACGTTATGCCTGAATTGGGTAACTCCCTAATGAGTTATCTTTGAGATTGAAGTCAGTTGCCAGGGCACACCCAACTTCTATGTGTTGGTCTTATTTAACACCAGTGAACTTAGTTTATTCAGTGATTCAGTATATATCCACCATTTCTGAGACTTGGTCCCTTTGTCACAAAGTCACTGGTAGACACGTTGAAAGAAATAGCCACTGGCAAAATTGCAGAGGTGCTCCTCATCACCAACCCAGGCAAAGGGCTCATAAACATATTGTCTTTCTTTCCCACTGTTCACTGCCTTTTCCCCTGGGGACTAGTTGCTCAGGCTGTCACAGACTGGGCTTCTACCTCTCTTTCTTCAAAATCTGTCTCTTGTGTCCTATTTTCTCACGGCTTTGAGAAATGACTGACTAGCCTGGCTTATCAGGTAATACGTGTAAATGAGCTGTGGCATCTCTCACTCTCATCCCAGCCTGGCCTCTTAGCAGTATTAAAGCAAAGTCCCACGAGAGAGAGGAAAGCTTTAAGAGAATAAATTGCTACAGGCAGAATTGTGGCAGGTTGATTGAGGAAAAACACACTTGAACAAGAGGGCCTTTAAGCCAAACCTCTCAGCTCAAATGGATGAAGCCCGGTATAATAAAAAAAGGACAACTACCAAATATGTGTTGTGGGTTGAACTGTGTCTCCCCCCCGCCCCCCCAAAATCTATGCATTGAAGTATTAACCTGCAATGCCCGAGAATGTGGCTGTATTTGGAACCCTAACCCTCAACCCAAAAATGGCAAGAGGAGGGATTTTCAAAAAAGAAAATGTAATCAGTGGTTTTAATGATTCTGAGAAGTTTACTAAAATAAGAATTGACTATTGAGTTTGGCAAAGGGGAATCTATTGATGATATCAGTTCTTTCTGGAATGATGATAAAAGTGTGGTTAAAGTAAGTCCAAGAGATAATAAAGGAGGAGGAGGATGTGGGGATAGTGAATATAGCCATGCTTTAAAGCCGTTTTGTAATGACTTTGAGTAGAAATGAAAGTGATGACCAAAGAGGGAGATATGGCAAGGACACTGATGCAGATGTAATTGCAGGGGCATTTTCATTTGAGAACATCTTCAGTTTCAGTCTATGTAAGTCTTTACTTTTGTGCTTGTCAGAATCACTGGAAGACTCTCTTCTTAAATCACATGTTAAATAGATAATCCTAGAAACCTGTATTTTGGGAACCCAGTGAAAGAAGGCTAATGTGGTAAACAGAATGATAGCTCCCCAAAATATTCACATTCTAACCCTTGAAAATTGTGAATATGTTATGCTAAATGGGAAAAGGGTCTTTGTAGATATGATTAGGGAAGATTGTCCTGGATCCTCTGGATGGGAACAGTTTATTCACAAGTGTCCTTAAAAATGGATGAGGGGATGAGAAAGGAAAAAAGCAAGACATAGAGAGATACAAGGCTTTGAGGAGAGAGAAAGGGGCCATGGCCCCAAGGAACATGAGTGGCTTCTAGACTATGAAAGAGGTTAGGAGACGATTCTGCCCTAGAGCCTCCAGGAAGGAATATAGCTTTGCCAGACTGCTGATGTTAGTCTAGTGAGTTCCATGTTGGATTTCTATACTACAAAATTGTAAAATAATAAATGTGCATTAAGTCATGAAGGTAGTGATCATTTTGTTCACTCTGTTAACTTTCCTTAAACCTTGTTATCAGTATGTTCCCATCCTTAGTTGGGCCATGTGTTCTCTAACTCAAAGACCTGTTTTGTGACCCTATACAGATACTAACCCTTCAGTTACCAGCAGGGGCCGTGCTGGGGTCATCACCTAGCTCTGTGTATTGGGAAAGGGCATCTCAGAGCTTACTGCTACTGCTGCTGCTAAGTCACTTCAGTCGTGTCTGACTCTGTGCGACCCCATAGACAGCAGCCCACCAGGCTCCCCGGTCCCTGGGATTCTCCAGGCAAGAACACTGGAGTGGGCTGCCATTTCCTTCTCCAATGCATGAAAGTGAAAAGTGAAAGTGAAGTCCCTCAGTTGTGTCCAACTCTTCGCGACTCCATGGACTGTAGCCCACGAGGCTCCTCCGTCCATGGGATTCTCCAGGCAAGAGTACTGGAGTGGGGTGCCATTGCCTTCTCCATCTCAGAGCTTAGGTACTTCTTAAACATAAACATACTTACCATAAATCCTCCAGTTTTTCTGCCTCACCTTCTTTCACATTTCCAAAGGTACTTGGTGCCATAGATTCCTGAATTTTTCATGTACTCTGATGTGTAAATGGAATTACTTTCTTTGTTTTCTTTTGAAGGCTTAGTGATCAGTTCTCTTTGTGTGCTAAAACACCACTAGCCCATCTATTTCCCATCGTTGCCTTTGTCCTTTCCCGTGGTTTTTGTCCTTGCAAGATAATGCCTTTCCTTCTCCCCTGTTTTTTTTTTTTTTGTAATAAATTCCTTTGCTATTGTTTTTGTGGCATATTGGGAGCAGACAAAGATTAATGCATATGTCCAACTGGACACCATTGACCAGAAGTATTACCTCTTCTTTTTTCAGCGAAATCATAAAGGAATATCAGCTGAAGAGTGTGCAGGCAAGAAGGAAAGCAATTTTCAGCTTTTAAGTTTGCCCAGGGAAAGGCATTAAAGCCATTTAGTGGTTCCTCCTTCCAGTATTGACCATTACCACAGGAGAAATTAAAGTCTATAGATGACTCTGTACCTTGCCTGCCTACATTAGAAGACATGACTTACATCTCCTCTCTGTTTACCATTTTTTGTTAACCTGCTTTATACAGTATCTATTTTTTTTTTTATTACTTAGCACCTCATAAAGTTTATTTTGTACCAGGTCATAGACTTCAGTGCAGTTTTCCTTAATAAAAAAAATTATAGAAAAGAAACTCCTTATACATAGGATAATTCATTCCAGTATAGCATGATTTGTAAAAGCTAAAAGCTTTTCCAGCTAAAGCTCTCCAGCACAGCCCTCTTAAGTTCCTTATTCCTTGGCTGTGGCTTTGTATCTGAAAGTAGCAGATCAGCAAATGGCACCATTTATCTTATCATCATTGTCATTTTCACCTTTACTTTGATCATTATCATTGGAAGAAGGAATCTTGTCCTTTTTTTTTTTTTCTTTCAGTTCTTACCTTAGCACCCATGGTACAAAGTAAGCCCCTCAAAATATTTAATAAATGAATCATTATTAACAAATCACTTTGTATTCCAACACCAAACAAAAGAAGCTTATATACAGCAAGTCTTTATTACATATTTTTGAGAAAATAATTTAAATATTAACTTTGAGTTGGGATATAATATAAATGGGGAGAAATGCCCACAGCATAGGGTACAGCTCCATGAATTTTCACAATATGAACTCATCTGTGTAACCAACCCAGAGGCCAAGACACAAAGTTTTACCAGGACTACGTAAGCCCCTATCGGTCAATAACCATTCCCACAGGGGTAACTGCTATTCTTTCTTCCAACACCATAGATGAGTATTGCCTATTAAGTGTCTGTGAAGGGAACTGTACAGCCTGTACTCTTTTTGTGTCCAGCTTCTTTGTTCAACATTGTGGTTGTGTGCTCCTTTCATGCTCTTTCATGCAACAGTAGTAATGAATTCTTATTACTTAATAGCATTTCATTCAATGAGTTTATCACAATATATTTGTCTATTTTACTGTGGCTGAATAGCTATTGTAGATATACTACTATTAATTCTACTTTGGCTAATTATAAATAGTGGTGCCATAAACATTTCCAGGCAGGTTTTTTTGTTTTGTTTTGTTTTTTTTGTGGAGGATCCACATTTCTCTTCTGTATATAGATAGAAGTAAAACTGTTGTGTTACATTGTGTTTGTATGTTTAGTTTTAATAGACATACTATCAATTAGTTTGCCAAAGAGTATATGCTCTGACCAGTAGAGTGAGAAGAGTTACAGTTGCTCCATATTCTTGCCAACCCTCACTATTTTCCATGTTTTTGATAAAAGCCATTCTGGCAGGTATATAGCAGTATAACGCTTTGGTTTTAATTTGATTAAATCAGCAGCATGATTATTTATCCCATCCTCATCAGCATTTATCTCAGAGCAACAATAATACGTGCATCAGTAGCACATGTTCAACTGTTGCATGAAAATGCTTGCATGTTGCCCTTTGGTTTATAATATGAAAACTCCTTACAGAAATGCAGAAAATACCTAAAAGAAAAATATGTTCAAATGTTTTTTCAGTACTTTGCCATGACCTTAAATATATTGAACAAAAACTAGGGAACCTTAGGTGCTCTGAGCTAGAAGTCCAGGAACAGTCTGAGAGAGTCATAGGAACAATGCAAGGTCTAGTTATTACAAAGTGATGAATTTATTCAGAGGAGAACGTTCAAGATTTGTTACAATGAAAAGACCTAAGTAAATATATTGTCAATAGTTCTCTTTAGATGGAGAGTTCTTCAAAGATGAGTGTTGTCTCTAGTCTTTCCCTGCTCTGCTGAATAAATGGCTCTGCCCTGAGTTACCACTCAATAAAGCCTGGTTGGGTTTCCCTTGTGGTTCAGCTGGTAAAGAATCCGCCTGCGATGTGGGAGACCTGGGTTCTATCCCTGGGTTGGGAAGATCCCCTGGAGAAGGGAAAAGCTACCCACTCCAGTATTCTGGCCTGGAGAATTCCATGGACTGTGTAGTCCAAGGGATCGCAAAGAGTTGGACACGACTGAGCAACTTTCACTCACTCACTCAAAGCCTGACTGACTGAAAGGTTTTTTGTTTATTTGTTTGTTTTTTGCCCTGCTTTCTCTATCAGTCTTATTTTATGTTTAATTATCTTGGAGGGGTAAGTAATTAGGATATATCATAACAATTTTAAATGTACTCCTCACTGTTTTAAGTGCTCAAGCTATCTTATGATCTTGCATTACAGATGCATGAATGCTGCTGATGGTGAAGGGGGAGCTGTGGATAACAGCCTGTGCAACCAGAATGAGATTCCCCCGGAAACCCAGTCCTGCTCTCTTCTGTGTCCCAACGAATGTGTCATGTCTGAGTGGGGACCTTGGAGCAAATGCCCACAGGTAATTTCTCTCCCCTTGTCACTGTTCTAATCCTCCAGGACTGCCATCACTTTTGTTCTCTGCGCTTTTACAGTGCAGCTCTCCAAAGCATGCTTCTTGTAACATGGGAAAATAATTTTGCCTAAGAAAGAAAAAAAAAAAAAAAAGGAATTCAGCAAGTGAGACAGAGCAATTTAAAATGCCAGTGCTTCTTTTAAGGCCTTTATTCGGGGAGTACGAACAAGGAAAAGGAACCTAAAATGGTCACACTAGGATTCAGATGCATGCCAACTATTAAAGGGGCTTCTTTGGTACCAAAATCATCATCATTATAATCTGTTGGTTCTGCTCCATTTTTCCCTGGCAGAATCACTATGTCTTAGTACCTCATTGTACCTTAGTACCTTATTTAGCTTCTGTTAGTGATGAGTGATGATCTGTTTTGCCTCGTGCTGTTTTCCCAAAGATAATGTGTTCTTTCGCCATGTTCTTCTTCTTCCAAACCTGACAAAAAGTCCTTTTTTGAAAGGCTAAAGCATTTGCCTTTTTCCTCTTTAAAAAAAAAAAAAATTGGAAGTGTAACAGGAGTATAGTAAAATAAATATTCTTTAAGTAGCACAGTTCAATTTAATATTCTCAGAAGATAAAGTTGGATATTTTAGACTTATGTTTCTGCTTAAAAAGCTATAAGAGAAAATGAGGATAAGGAGCATATTATATGGCTCCAAATGTTGGGAAGGAAAGAATTAGGACACTTTGATTTCAGTGGTGATACTGATTGGTGAAGATTGTAGAAAATCTTTGTATGAAAATGGAAAACATATTTTTAATTTCATTGAAGTATAGTTGATTTAGAATGACTCATTAATTTCTTCTGTACAGCAGAGCAACTCAGTTATGCATACATGTATCTTTTCCATATTCTTTTCCATTATGGTTTACCACAGGATATTGAATATAGCTTCCTGTACTATACAGTCGGACCTTGTTGTTTATGTATCCTATATATAATAGTTTGACTTTCCTAATCTCAAACTCGCATTCTTTCCCTCCCCTCCCCACTGTGACAACCACAGGTCTCTTTCTCTATATCTGTGTCTGTTTATCTTTCATAGATATATTGATTAGTATTGTATTTTAGATTCCACATATAAGTGATATCATATGGTATTTGTCTTTCTGACTTACTTCATTTGGTATGATAATCTCTAGGTCCATCTGTGTTGATGCAAGTGGCATTATTTCACTCTTTTTGATGGCTGAGTAATATTCCATTGTATATATGTACCACATTTTCTTTGTCCATTCATCTATGTACATTTATGTTGTTTCCATGCCTTGGCTACTGTAAATAGTGCTGCTATGAACATAGGGATGCAGGCATCTTTTTGAATTATGGTTTTTTTCTGGATATATGCCCAGGAGTAAGATTGCTAGATCATATGGCAACTGTATGTTTGGTTTTTTTTGAGAAACCTCCATCCTTGTTTCCATAGTGGCTGCACCAACTTACATTCCCACAGTATAAGATGGTTGTGTTTTCTCCACACACTCTCCAGCACTTGTTACTTGTAGAGCTTTCAGTAATGGCCATTCTGACTGGTGTGAGGTGGTACCTCATTGCAGTTTGATTCACATTTCTGTAATAATTATTGATGTTGAGTATCTTCTCATATGCCTATTAGCCACCTACATGTCTTCTTTGGAGAAATATCTATTCTGCCATTTTTTGATTGGGTTGTTTGTTTCTTTGTTGTTGAATTATATGAGCTGCTTGTATATTTTGGAAATTAAGCCCTTGTCAGTCACATAATTTGCAATATTTTCTACCATTTCATAGGTTGTTTTCTCATTTTGTTTATGGTGTCCTTTGCTACTCAAAAGCTTTTAGGTTTCATTAGGTCCCATTTGTTTATTTTTGGTTTTGTTTCTATTGCCTCGGGATACTGAACTAAAAAACATTGGTGCGACTTATGTCAAATAATGTTTTGCCTGGAAAATAGTTTTGAAATTAGTTAATATCCTATATTTGCAGTTTTTGACTGTTGATTCCTTATTAATTATTGCAATTTTATCTTTGATGTTTCTGTAATTCTTTTCATGAAGGACTTTGTCCCTGTTCTTTTCTGTTTAGTTGCTTAGTTGTATCCAACTCTTTACAACCCATTGCCTTTAGCTTGCCAGACTCCTCTGCACATTGGGATTTTTCAGGTGAGAATACTGGAGTGGCTTGCCAGTTCCTCCTCCACGAGATCTTCCTAACCCAGGATTGAACCTCTGTCTCCTGTGTCTCCTTTATTGCTGGTGATTTCTTTAGCTGCTCAGTCATAGGAAATCCCTTTGTTTTGGGGGGATAGGTTCATACAATGTTAAGATAAAGAGGCACCAATTAAAGGTAACTTGTAGGAATGGAATGTCCTACTAAGTCATATATTTTGTGTGTAACTTGAATATAATAAAAATTAACATTTCATGAACACTTATTTTATGCAAGGCACGAGTAAGAATGCTTTGCTTTAGCCTTTGCAGTAATCCTACTTAAGTACATACTGTTATCAGTCCCATTGTATAGCTGAAGGAACTGATTCTCAGCAAGGCTCTTAAACTAGCTTGTATAAGGTTTCACATTTCGTAAGTGATGGAGCAGTTAATGAGTCATCTGATGGAGCCAGTGCCTTTGATCTCACATTCTCAGCTCACTTATCTTAGAAGAATTAAGGTGGATTTAGACTCAACCCTTGTTTCTTTAAGATGCAACATTTGTTTTAGAACAAAGCTAGTTACTTGAGCTATCTGTATGATTATTCCATGACTGAAGACATAAATTCACACTTTAGAAAGTGTGGCAGCATATATTCTTTATTAATCAACTTGCAGAAGAATTAGCAACCTGAAGAAGTTTAGTTGTAAAGGTTACTATCTTCCTATGAATTTTGCAATAAGGAGTTCATGATCTGAGCCACAGTCAGTTCCTGGTCTTGTTTCGCTGACTGTATAGAGCTTCTCCATCTACATCTGCAAACAATATAACCAATCTCATTTCGGTACTGACCATCCGGTGATGTCTCTGTGTAGAGTTGTTTCTCGTGTCCTTGGAAGAGGATGTTTGCTATGACCAGTGCATTCTCTTGGCAAATCTCCATTAACCTTTGTCCTGTTTCATCTCGTACTCCAAAGTCAAACTTGTCTGTTACTCCAGGAATCTCTTGACTTCCTACTTTTGCATTCCAATCCCCTATGATGAAAAGGACATCATTTTTTGGTCTTATTTCTAGAAGGTCTTGTAGGTCTTCAAAGACTCGTTCAGCTTCATGCTCAAAATTCTCCAAGCTAGGCTTCAACAGTACCTGAACTGAGAACTTCCAGATGTTCAAGCTGGCTTTAGAAAAGTCAGAGGAACTAGAGATCAAATTTCCAATGTCTATTGGATTATAGAAAAAAAAAACAAGAGAATTCCAGAAAAACACTTAGTTCTGCTTCATTGACTACGCTAAAGCCTTTGACTGTGTGGGTCACAACAAACTGGAAAATTCTTAGAGATGGGACTACCAGACCACCTGATCTGCCTCCTGAGAAACCTGTATGCAGGTCAATAAGGAAGAGTTAGAACTGGACATGGAATAACAGACTGGTTCAAAATTGGGAAAGGAGTATGTAAAGGCTGTATATTGTCACCTTCCCTTGTTTAAC
Source organism: Oryx dammah (assembly GCF_014754425.2). NCBI lineage: Eukaryota > Metazoa > Chordata > Mammalia > Artiodactyla > Bovidae > Oryx > Oryx dammah. The sequence goes on from NW_024070211.1 coordinate 76,224,419, forward strand.
TTATATGCAAAGTACATTATGCAAAATGCTGGGCTGGGTAAAGCACAAGTCAGAATCAGGATTGCTGGTAGAATTATCAATAACCTCAGATAAGCAGATGACACCACCCTTATGGCAGAAAGTGAAGAGGAACTAAAGAGCCTTTTGAAGAATGTAAAAGAGAAATAAAAGCTGATTTAAAACTCAACATTCAAAAAAACTAAGATCATGGTATCCAGTCTCATCACTAAATGGCAAATAGATGGGGAAATAATGGAACCGGTGACAGACTTTATTTTCTTGTGCTCCAAAATCACTGCAGATGGTGACTGCAGCCATGAAATTAAAAGACATTTGCTCCTTGGAAGAAAATCTATGACAAATCTAGACAGCATATTAAAAAGCAGAGACATTACTTCAGTGACTAAGGTCTGTCTAGTCAAAGCAATGTTTTTTCCAGTAGTCATGTATGGATGTGAGAGTTGTACCCATAAAGAAGGCTGACCACCAAAGAACTGATCCTTTTGAACTGTGGTGCAGTAGAAGACTCTTAAGGGTCCCTTAGACTGAAAGGAGATCAATCATGTCAATCCTAAAGGAAATAACTTTGAATATTCTTTGGAAGGATTGATGCTGAAGCTGAAACTCCAATACTTTGGTCACCTAATGTGAAGAGCCAGTTCACTAGAAAAGACCCTGATGCTGGGAAAGATTGAAGGCAGGAGGAGAAGGGGAAGACAGAGGATGAGATGGTTGGATGGCATCACTGACTCGATGGACATGAGTTTGAGCAAATTCCCAGAGATGGTGAAGGACAGGGAAGCCTGGCATGCTGCAATCCATGGGATCTCAAAGAGTAGGATGTGACTGAATGACTGAACAACAACAATAACTACCTCCCTCACTTTTTTTTTCCTAGTTTGCTCACAGAAAACTCCATTAAGCTATGATCACTTGGCCATGAAAACATTGCCCCTTTAAGTCAATGTGTCTTGCCACTGACAGCTGAAATGCTTGTCTCAGGAGCATGTTATGATGGCCTGGCATTCTGTGTTTCCTTCTTCAAGTTTCTTGGAGGCAATTTTCTTTAAGGTTTGCTTCTCTAAACGTAAGCACTCTATTTTTGGAGTGTTTAGAAACTGGAGCTGGTGAAGATAGTTTAACCTCCTTTCATATGTCTAGAAGAGACACATTTACTCGCCTGTCAGCATGAAGTGAGAGAGTTGTTTCAAGCGTTTATATTCCTTCTAAGTTACATATTAATAATAATATCTCTGACAACAACAACAATACTGTCATTGAGCCCACCGTATGTAACTGACACTGTGCTGGAGTTTCATAACTGCACTTTGCTATGATGTCAGAACACTTACCCACGGTCACTCAGGTCTATCCAACCACAATGGCCTTATTCTTTCTCAGACGCATACTGCTTTCCAGTGTAAATAAAGGCATTAAAATGGAAAAGAAAGGTAATCAGGACTCGTGCCTGATTATTTTCCCTATCTTCAAATATGTTGCATCATTTTAATAAATTGTGGTATCTTAGCATAATGCCCCAACATCATGGGTACTTAAGTGTATCATGATGATACAAAGTTAGTGAGCTGAATCTGTGTGCCTGAAGTTTAACGAGCACTTCAATGAACATTTTCTGAGCAAAACGGAAACAATTATTGTAGATTGTTCTGTGTACTGTGTGCTGATTCTAAATATTGGCCATTATTTGCCAAGCTCTCCTTTGACAGTCTGCAGTGGGACATATGTTAATGAAACCAATTCACTGTGTTATTTTTTTCTTATTCTTTTTTTTTCCCCCAGGTCAGTTCTTTAAAGACAAATGCATAAACATACAAACAGAAAATAATTTTTTTAAAGCCAAAATATTTTTGAGACAAATACACATTTATCTTATATACCCACAAAATCTGAAATTTATATTTTGATTTAGTTATAAATAAAGTTATTTAATGTGAAATAAGCTTCATATTTTAAAACATAGTTAAGTAAATCAATTTGGCAGTTAATAAAAGAAACTTAGCAAAACCAGTTAACTAATTAAAACTATTTCTTCAATCCCCGTATTTGTCTTATATTCTGAGGCCAAACATATATATCCAGACTATCAGTGCATCGAGGAGTTTACAGTTCTCAGTATCTTTTGTAAATACATACTGTTTAGGTATAGCGAAGGATTCAATGACAGCAGTCTGTTTATTAGTTCACACAGTGTTCACTAATAAGATGGTAGGTACCATATAAAATAATTAAAAATATACTTTCTAACCTCTGGGTCAATGATTTTTACCCAGCTCCTTTGTCCCAGTCCTGAAATTGAGTCAGTCTGTCTGGGGTGTTTCCCATGAGTTTCCATGTCTGATAACTTTCCAGGTAATACTGGTTCTGCCATTCTGGGGACATGCATTAAGTCACAAGGCTCTTAGTCATTGCTTCAAATCATATTCTTTGTCAATCTCATTTTAATTATGTTTTTTCTTAATCCTACTTATTTATTTATTTTGACGGGAAATGGCCTTTAAAAATTTACATTGATGTTTATTGAGATATAACAGACATACAGCACTGAGTAGTTTAAGGTGTACAGCTTCATGCTTTGACTTTTTTATTAATTGCAAATTAATATGTAATTTGATATAATGACACACATTATGAATTGATTACCACAGAAAAATTAGTGAACCTCCATCAACTCATATAGATACAAGATTAAACAAATAGAAAAAAGTTTCATCTTCTGATGAGAACTCTTAGGATTTACTCTCTTAGCAACTTTCATACATAACACACAGCAGTGTTAATTACATGTATCATGTTGTACATTATATCCCTAGTACTTATTTCTCTTTTAACTGGAAGTTTGTACCTTTTGATTGCCTTCTTCCAGTTCCTTCTCTCCACACCCCTGCTTCTGGTAATAACAAATCTAATCTCTTTTGCTATGAATTTGTTTTTGAAATATAATTGACCTACAACACTTTGTTAGTTCCTGTCACACAGCATGGTTTGTTAAGAACTGAACTGTGTGCCAAGTAAAACAAAAAGGACATAAGATGGAGGCATTAAAATTTGTAATGCAGCCATTTTAACTGTCCTGGGAAAAATTGGGGATCAAAAATGGATCAAGCAAAAACAAACACAATTCAAGACAGAATTTGAAGAAAATGGAAAACTGTGTTTATTTTCATTTCTTGTTTTTTCTTGTTCCCATAAGACACAGACATATACACACACACACTAATCAATATATATATGTAATTTATTTTTTGATTCCATTGTGCTCACTTCTGTAGAATGCTTTAATGTGAAAGGAATCTTGTAGAATTATACATGTAAAAGTTTTTGAAATCCTGTTCACTCTTTAAAGATTCATGTGTATAAAAACACATATGCATATATATGCATCTATGTATATATACATACTTATATTTTATATATATAATAATTTGTTGTTTATTGCATAATATTCCTTTCTTATCTACCTAATATTTTTTCTAGTTTTTATCCTGAGCCTTCATACTTCAAAATTATGCTGATGAATATTCATAAAATCTCCAGGAGAGGTTTACAAATTTCTGAATTCAGAAACTGCTCCATCCCTGACACATCTGAAGGACTACATGGTTCTGTTTATTTACGATGCCAACTCTTACGAGAAATTTCCAATGAGTAATAAAGATTTTCTATTTATCAGTCTCCCTGGAGGCTTGACAAAGAAATTTCTTAAACAATTATATAGATAAGAAAAAACAAGGAGGGTCCTGGAGATTAATTTCCAAACTGCTATAAACTTTACAGAAGCAAGCCTTCAGAAACTCTCCCCAGAACGATGACTCAAGTTTTAGCAAACCCATTTGAACTTTAATTTATTCACTCCCAGCTGAATGCATCAAAGGCAGGCTAGTACTATTGCTGGGCATCCTCTCACACTGTGAGAATTAGAGACTCATTAAACAGTGGTCTGAATGCAACCTCATGATCAAACAGTGACTCAAATCTTTGCATTATCCCCAGAACAACCTGTGGACAAAAAGCACAAAGGGAAATTTTGCAAAGAAACTATGGAGGGCTTAAGTGTCATCAACTCTAGATTCTATCATAGTCTTACTGTACTTCCAAAATACATCTTTTTCCTATACTTTGCTTTTCTCTCCAATTCTTTGTGTATGTGCCATACACTAAAGAAACCAGTGCAGATATATGTAGGCACATAAAGACCACCATTAGCCCTGCAGGTGAAGACAAAAGACACTGCTTTAAAAGAGAAAGAGAAATGCATGCTGGTTTTCTGATAAGTGCTCCAAAATTAAGCATTAGAGGTTAAGAAAAATACCTCTCCCCACCCCGCCATGGTGCTAATGTGTTATTTGTGGTAAGGGCTGTCAACAGCGGCATTCAGTCACTGATGACTCAGCATGTTAGCACCTTAGCATTACCTCTGAAAGTTATGTTTCCAGGGAAGCAATTTACCCCAATATTTATGACTAGGCTTCATCTCCAAATGCTTCATCAACCTCTCCTCACAGTCCATAACATGCACATGACAACCTGTATTTGTCTCTGGAGGATATGTCTAATGGTCACGACCCTCAAGCTGTCTGGTGCTTTTCTCTGGCTCAGAACTAAAAGCCAGAGGAGAAAGACGATAGTTTTCTATGCTCTGATTGCAAATTCTGGTTGCCTCTGTTACACGGATATTAGCTCTTGTCAGAAGCCAATAACTCATTACTCAGGGACTTGTGGAGTATTTTACCCCTGTGAGCAGTGAGCTTTCATAAAACTCAGAACTATTCTGATTTCCTCAATCAAATTAGGTCCTACAAAAATAGGTGTCTCATTTCACGCAGCTTAGCAGCAAATGACAGTCCTATAAAAGCAGCCTTTGAGCTGCTTCAGTTTTTAAAATTTAATATGTTTGTTATCACTTCTTATACAGTACAATTTCTTTGACTATCACTATTACCTATTTAAAGTACAAAATAAGGTTTCCGTTGCTCTCAATCTCTCTCTTCTCTCTCTGACTCTCTCTCCCTTTCTTTCTACCTATCTTTATCTATCTCTATAATTTATACAATTATATAATAAGCCCCCTAAATTAATCACTCAACTTCAATATTGATCACTCAATTTCAGTATTGATCACCCAGCTTCAATAATTATGTATGTGACAGTTTTACTCATTTCTTCTTCTCTGGTACTATCCCTTCTCCTATAAGTAAGTAACTTTAAAGTATATCCCACACTTCATCTCATCTCTAAATATTTTTATATATCTTCCTGAGAAATATGACTAATTACAACAAAAACAGAAAGCTACAGTATTTTTTGTACTTTGTAGGAGGATGGTTTTCAAAAACTGAAAAACATGATTCTCATACAAAGTGTCAAAAATTAATGAACTCATTAATAATTAAAGCAGTATGATTGTAAGGTTCAGGGATTAGAGAGGACAGAAAACTATTAGCAAAGTTGGAATAGCAATTGTTTTATTTGGACTAGACTGCATTTATGCTCCTGCTGTAAACAACTAAAGAGTAAAATCTATAAAACAGCAGTTTTAAGATATTGGCTCATATGTAGCATGCAACCATGATCCTAAGAGAAGAAAACCAAATGATGTGAGTCTTACAATCACCATGGCTTTCTGGGTAAAGGAATTGTCTGGATGGTGATGCCAGGGATGTGATGCCTACAAGATCATGGTGAGGAGGCAGAAGTCAAAAGTTAGAGAGGTAGAGAAGGCTGAAGTTTGAAGAGTAAACTACTGAAGGTGTGTGTGTGTGTGTGTGTGTGTGTGTGTGGGTGGGTGGGTGGGTGGGTGTGTGTGGGTGTGTGTGTGTGGGTGTGTGTGTGTGCGCGCGCGCTCCATCATGAGGTCATACTTGATTCTCTGCAACCCCAGGGGCTGTAGCCTCCCAGGCTTCTCCGTCCATGGGATTTCCCAGGCAAGAATACTGAGTTGGGTTGCCATTTCTTCTCCAACTGAAGAGGGTCAGTTCAGTTCAGTCACTCAGTCGTGTCCGACTCTTTATGACCCCATGGACTGCAGCACGCCAGGTTTCCCTGTCCATCACCAACTCCCAGAGCTTGCTCAAACTCCTGTCCATCGAGTCAGTGATGACATCCAACCATCTCATCCTCTCTTGTCCCTTTCTCCTCCTGCCTTCAGTTTTTCCCAGCATTAGGATCTTTTCCAATGAGTCAATTCTTCACATCAGGTGGCTAAAGTATTGTAGCTTCAGCTTCAACATCAGTCCTTCCAATGTATATTGAGGACAGATTTCCTTTAGGATTGACTAGTTCAATCTCCTGGTCCAAAGGTCTCTCAGGAATCTTCTCCAACACCACAGTTCAAAAGCATCAATTCTTCTGTGCTCAGCATTCTTTATGGTCCAACTGTCACATCCATACATGACTACTGGAAAAACCATAGCTTTGACTAGATAGATGGACCTTTGTCAGAAAGGAATGTCTCTGCTTTCTAATGAGCTATCTAGTTTGTCTAGCTTTTCTTACAAGGAACAAGCATCTTTTAATTTCATGGCTGCAGTCACCATATGTAGTCATTTTGGAGAACAAGAAAATAAAATTTCCATTGTTTCCCCATCTATTTGCTATGAAGTTATGGGACCAGATGCCATGATCTTAATTTTTTGAATGCTGAGTTTTAAGCCAGCTTTTTCATTCTCCTCTTTCACTTTCCTCAAGAGGCTCTTTAGTTCCTCTTTAGTTAGGCAAATGAATAAATCTATTGTTGGCCAAAAAATTTGTTCTGATTTTTCCAAAAGATATTACAGAAAAACTTGAACAAACATTTCTGCCCAATCCCATAGACATCTAGATGGAGATCTCTTTAAATTCTTGTTTAAATACTAATTTACACATCCATGGAGTAAAACTGTATAAGTCCACACAAGAAATGGCTCCTGGGGAGCTACAAGCTATACACATTCCATAGATCACCTAAGTCTGAGAGATATTTTAATTCTATCCAACCTGTAAAGAGGTAGCTCTGCAAGCTCTCGAGGATCTAACAAGGTTTATGTCTTAGGAGGAGGGCTAACGTAGCCCTAAAGTCTACTCTAGAATTACCCTAATAAAATTTACACAAAACTTAGAAAGATCAAGGAGATTCACAAGTAACTTCACCGTGTGGCAAAACAAACTTCAGCATAATTATATGGAAGAAAAAATTTTAATTAAAAACAAAAGTTTAACAATATAGCATTCAGAGTGTCTAAGGGTGGTTAGTGACTAGTAGAAAGCATGATCTGGGCTTAGGCAGCGCTGATAATATTTTATTTCTTGAACTCTGGGCTGGTGTCTAATTAAACTATTGGATGTTTTATGTATATCTTGCATTCACCATATTTCCTAAATTTTATTTTGGTTGCTTTCTTCATTGGTTCACATATTTAGGTTTTCCTAATCAAATGATCATGCAAACTATATATAATCATATAACCTGCAAATAATTACTTTTGTCTAACTTTTTGTTATTTACATAACTTTCTCTGGCCATATTTTACTAGAAAGAGCTTTCTAAATAATGCTAAAAATCAAATTAAAATTATTTCATTTTTTCCCTGGTGTTTATGTTTGAGCCATTTTTTAAAATTAAAGTTTTGTTCATTTACAGTGTTATATTACTTTCAAGTGAATAGCATAGTGACTCAGTATTTTACAGATTATACTCCATTGAAAGTTATTATAAAATAATGGCTATAATCCCCTATTTTATGTAATGTATCGTTACTACTTACATATTTTATACATAACAGTTTTTATCTCTTCTACTTACCTGTCCCCACTGGTAATCACTAGTCGGCTTTCTGTATCTATGATTTTATCTCTGTTTTGCTATATACATTTGCTTCATTTTTTTTAGATTTCACATATAAGTGATATGTTACAATATTTGTGTTTCTCTCTTACTTATTTCACTAAGCATAATATTCTTTAGGTTCATCCACATTTCTTTAAATGTCAAAATTTCATTCATTTTAAGGGCTGAATAATATTATTTCATTGTATACATAAAACACATCTTCTTCATCCATTTATCTATTGATGGACACTGAGGTTGCTTCCATATCTTGGATACTGTAAATAGTACTAATATCAACACTGGGGTGTATGCATCTTTTTGAATTACTGTCTTAGGAATGTTTTGTTTGCTTTTATCTGTTTTTTCTGGATATATGGCTGGGAGTGGACTGTTGATTCATATGGTAGTTCTATTTTTACTTTTGTGAGGAATCTCCATACTGTTTTCCATAGTGACTGCACTAATTTACATTTACACCAACAGTGTACAAGGATTTTCTTTTCTCCACATCCTTGCCAACATTTGTTATATGTAGATATTTGAATGATAGCCATGCTGACTGGTGTGAAGTGGACTGTCATTGTGGTTTTGAGTAACATTTCTCTAATAATTAGTGATATTCAGAACCTTTTCATGTACCTGTTATCCATTTGAAAAATAAATGTCTATTCAGTTCTTCTGCCCATTTTCTTTGTTTGGGTTGTTTTTGGCATTATGTTGTATGAATTATTTGTATAGTTTGGATACTAACCCCCTGTTTAGTTCAGTTCAGTTCAGTTCATTCGCTCAGTTGTGTCCGCCTATTTGCGAACCCATGAATCGCAGCACACCAGGCCTCCCGGTCCATCACCAACTTCCGGAGTTCATTGATTCACGTCCATTGAGTCAGTGATGCCATCCAGCCATCTCATCCTCTGTCGTCCCCTTCTCCTCCTGCCCCCAGTCCCTCCCAGCATCAGAGTCTTTTCCAATGAGTCAACACTTTGCATGAGGTGGCCAAAGTCCTGAAGTTTCAGCTTCAGCATCATTCCTTCCAAAGAAATCCCAGGGCTGATCTCCTTCAGAATAGACTGGTTGGATCTCCTTGCAGTCCAAGGGATTCTCAAGAGTCTTCTCCAACACCACAGTTCAAAAGCATCAATTCTTTGGCGCTCAGCCTTCTTCACAGTCCAACTCTCACATCCATACATGACCACTGGAAAAACCATAGCCTTGACTAGACAGACCTTAGTCGGCAAAGTAACATCTCTACTTTTGAATATGTTATCTAGGTTGGTCATAACTTTTCTTCCAAGGAGTAGTTCAGTTCAGTTCACTTCAGTCGCTCAGTTGTGTCCAACTCTTTGCGACCCCATGAATCGCAGCACGCCAGGCCTCCCTGTCCATCACCAACTCCCGGAGTTCACTCAGATTCACGTCCACTGAGTCAGTGATGCCATCCAGCCATCTCATCCTCTGTCATCCCCTTCTCCTCCTGCCCCCAATCCCTCCCAGCATCAGAGTCTTTTCCAATGAGTCAACTCTTTGCATGAGGTGGCCAAAGTACTGGAGTTTCAGCTTCAGCATCATTGCTTCCAAAGAAATCCCAGGGCTGATCTCCTTCAGAATGGACTGGTTGGATCTCCTTGCAGTCCAAGGGACTCTCAAGAGTCTTCTCCAACACCACAGTTCAAATGCATCAATTCTTCGGTGCTCAGCTTTCTTCACAGTCCAACTCTCACATCCATACATGACCGCAGGAAAAACCATAGCCTTGACTAGACGGACCTTAGTCGTCAAAGTAATGTCTCTGCTTTTGAATATGCTATCTAGGTTGGTCATAACTTTTCTTCCAAGGAGTAAGCGTCTTTTAATTACATGGCTGCAGTCACCATCTGCAGTGGTTTTGGAGCCCAGAAAAATAAAGTCTGACACTGTTTCCACTGTTTTCCCATCTATTTCGCATGAAGTGATGGGACCAGATGTCATGATCTTAGTTTTCTGAATGTTGAGCTTTAAGCCAACTTTTTCACTCTCCTCTTTCACTTTCATCAAGAGGCTTTTTAGTTCCTCTTCACTTTCTGCCATAAGGGTGGTATCATCTGCATATCTGAGGTTATTGATATTTCTCCCGGCAATCTTGATTCCAGCTTGTGTTTCTTCCAGCCCAGTGTTTCTCATGATGTACTCTGCATAGAAGGTAAATAAGCAGGGTGACAGTATACAGCCTTGATGGACTCCTTTTCCTATTTGAAACCAGTCTGTTTTGCCATGTCCAGTTCTAACTGTTGCTTCCTGACCTGCATACAGATTTCTCAAGAGGCAGGTCAGGTGGTCTGGTATTCCCATCTCTTGAAGAATTTTCCACAGTTTATTGTGATCCACACAGTCAAAGGCTTTGGCATAGTCAATAAAGCAGAAATAGATGTATTTCTGGAACTCTCTTGCTTTTTCCATGATCCAGTGGGTGTTGGCAATTTGATCTCTGGTTCCTCTGTCTTTTCTAAAACCAGCTTGAACATCTGGAATTTCACGGTTCACATATTGCTGAAGCCTGGCTTGGAGAATTTTGAGCATTACTTTACTAGCATGTGAGATGAGTGCAATTGTGCAGTAGTTTGAGCATTCTTTGGCATTGCCTTTCTTTGGAATTGGAATGAAAACTGACCTTTTCCAGTCCTGTGGCCACTGCTGAGATTTCCAAATTTGCTGGCATATTGAGTGCAGCACTTTCACAACATCATCTTTCAGGATTTGAAATAGCTCAACTGGAATTCCATCACCTCCACTAGCTTTGTTCATAGTGATGCTTTCTAAGGCCCACTTGACTTCACATTCCAGGATGTCTGGCTCTAGATGAGTGATCACACCTTCGTGATTATCCGGGTCATGAAGATCTTTTTTGTACAGTTCTTCTGTGTATTCTTGCCACATCTTCTTAATATCTTCTGCTTCTGTTACGTCCATGCCATTTCTGTCCTTTATCGAGCCCATCTTTGCATGAAATATTCCCTTGGTATCTCTAATTTTCTTGAAGAGATCTCTAGTCTTTCCCATTCTGTTCTTTTCCTCTATTTCTTTGCATTGATCACTAAAGAGGCTTTCTTATCTCTTCTTGCTATTCTTTGGAACTCTGCATTCAGATGCTTATATCTTTCCTGTTCTCCTTTGCTTTTTGCTTCTCTTCTTTTCACAGCTATTTGTAAGGCCTCCCCAGACAGCCATTTTGCTTGTTTGCATTTCTTTTCCATGGGGATGGTCTTGATCCCTGTCTCCTGTACAATGTCACGAACCTCATTCCATAGTTCATCAGGCACTCTCTCTATCAGATCTAGGCCCTTAAATCTATTTCTCACTTCCACTGTATAATCATAAGGGATTTGATTTAGGTCATACCTGAATGGTCTAGTGGTTTTCCCTACTTTCTTCAATTTCAGTCTGAATTTGGCAATAAGGAGTTCATGATCTGATCCACAGTCAACTCCTGGTCTTGTTTTTGTTGACTGTATAGAGCTTCTCCATCTTTGGCTACAAAGAATATAATCAATCTGATTTCGGTGTTGACCATCTGGTGATGTCCATGTGTAGAGTTCTCTTGTGTTGTTGGAAGAGGGTGTTTGCTATGACCAAGGCATTTTCTTGGCAAAACTCTATTAGTGTTTGCCCTGCTTCACTCTGCATTCCAAGGCCAAATTTGCCTGTTACTCCAGGTGTTTCTTGACTTCCTACTTTTGCATTCCAGTCCCCTGTAATGAAAAGGACATCTTTTAGGTGTTAGTTCTAAAAGGTCTTGTAGGTCTTCATAGAACCGTTCAACTTCAGCTTCTTCAGTGTTACTGGTTGGGGCATAGACTTGGATTACCTTCATATTGCAGTACTTGGATGCAATCTCAAAAATGACAGAATGATCTCCGTTCGTTTCCAAGGCAAACCTTTCAATATCACGGTAACCCCTTATTAGTCATATCTTTTATAAGTCCTTTTTCCCATTCCATAGATTGTCTTTTCATTTTGTCCACAGTTTCCCTGATACATAAAAATGTTTCAGTCTGTCCCATTTCCTTATTTTAACTTTTTTCTTTTGCTTTCAGAGATAAATTCCCCCAAAATTAGTGCTATGGATTTATATCACATAGTCTTCTGCCTATGTTCACTTCTATGAGTTTTATGGCTGCAGATCTTACATGTAGGTCTTTAATCCATTTGAGTTTATTTTTGTATATGTGTGGGGTAATGTTCTAATCTCACTGTTCTTCATTTAGTGGTCAAGTTTTCCCAGAACTACTTATTGAAAATAATGTCTTTAATCTATTGTATATTCTGGCCTCCTTTATTGTAGATTAATTAACCATAGGTGCTGTGTGCTTAGTTGCTCATTCGTGTCCAACTCTTTACTACCACATGGACTGTAGCCCGCCAGGATCCTCTGTCCATGGGGATTCCCCAGTCAAGAATACTGGAGTGGGTTTCCATGCCCTCCTCCAGGGGATCTTCCCAACCCAGGGATAGAACCCAGGTCTCCCACATTACAGGTGGATTCTTTACTATCTGAGTCACCAGGGAAACCCACATAGGTGTGTCAGTTTATTTCTGGGCTCTCAGTTTTGTTCCATTGATCTGTCTTTTTGTGCCAGCAGCATTCTATTTTGATTCCTGTAGCTACCAGGAATTATTACTTGGTATTATCACCAGGGAGAATGGGCAGAAGGAAAATGGGCAGAAGAACTGAATAGACATTTTTTTTTTAAAGGATAACAGGCACATGAAAAGATTCTGAATGTCACTAATTATTAGAGAAATGTGAATCAAAACCACAATGAGATACCACTTCACACCACTCAGCATGGCTATCATTAAAGTATCTACATATAACAATTATTACCTAGCTATTATTTAGACTATTACCAGCTATTATTTAGGTATTCCTAAGATGTCTTTTTGTGGTACAGTCTAAAATCAGGAAGTGTAATACCTACTACACCTTTGTTCCTCTTTCTAAAGGTCACTTTGGCAATTAGAGATCTTTTGTTATTCCATATGAATTTTAGGATTATTTGTTCCAGTTTTGTAAAAAATATCATGGTTATTTTGATTGGTATTGCATCAAATATGTATATTGCTTTGGACAGTATGGCCACTTTAACAAATGGCAGCTCACTCCAGTACTCTTGCCTGGAAAATCTCATGGACAGAGGAGTGTGGTAGGCTACAGCCCACGGGGTCACAAAGAGTCAGACATGACTGAGTGACTTCACTTCCAACCCAAGAGCACTAGAATATCTTTCCATTTCTTTATGTCATCTTCAATTTCCTTTATAAATGTTTCATAGTTTTCAGACTACAGAACTTTCATCTATTGATTAAGTTTATACATAGGTATTTTATTCTTTTTGATACAATTTTAAACAGGATTGTTTTTTTACTTTCTCATTCCTATAGTTCAGTATTAGTGTATTGAAAAGAAACAGATTTCTGTATATTAATAGGGTATCCTGAAACTTTGCTGAATTTATTCATTCTAATAATTATCAGGTGGAGACTTTAATGTTTTCTGTACAAAGAATCATGTCATCTTCTAGTAGTGAAAGTTTTACTTCTTTCCAATTTAAATATCTTTTATTTATTTATTGTTTTGAAATCATGAGGGCATGTTAAGAGTGGGCATCTTTGTCTTGTTCCTGAATTTAGAGGAAAGATTTTCAGCTTTTCACTGTCAAGTATGATGTTAGCTAAGTGTTTGTCATAAATTGTCTTTATTATATAGAGAAAAATTCCCTCAATACACACTTGGATGAGAGTTTTTATCAGGTATAACGTTGAATTTTGTCAAATTCTTTTTCTGTATCTATTGAGATGATCTTGCAATATTCATCTTTCCTTCTGTTCATGTGGTACATCACAGTAATTGATTTGTGAATGTCAATCCATCCTTATAACTCTGATATAAATCCTACTTGATCATGGTGTATGATCCTTTTTATATGTTGTTAGATTTGTTTTGCTAATATTTTGTTGAGGGTATTTTCATCTATATCCATCATAGTTATTAGCTGGTAATTTTCTTTTTGTATTGTCTTTCTCTGGTTTTGGTATCAGGGTAATGATGGCCTTGTAGAATGAATTTAGGAGCTGAGCTATTTCAGCTATTCTCTTGTATTGTTGTAAAGGGGTGTTTACTCTGACCAATGTGTTCTATTGACAAAACTCTGTTAGCTTTTGCCCAGCTTCATTTGGTACTCCATGACCAACCTTGCCTTTTACTCCAGCGATCTCTTGGCTTCTTACTTTTGCATTCCAATCCCATATGGTGAAAAAGATGTGTTTTTAGTGTTAGACCTTGAAGGTCTTATAAGATTTCATAGAGCCAGTCAACTTCAGTTTCTTTGACACCAGAGGTTAGGGCATCAGTTCGGTTCAGTTCAGCCACTCAGTCATGTCTGACTCTTTGCATCCTTGTGGACTGCAGCATGTCAGGCTTCCCTGTCTATCACCAACTCCAAGAGCTTGCTCAAACTCATGTCCATTGAGTCAGTGATGACATCAAACCATCTCATCCTCTGTTTTCCCCTTCTCCTCCTGCCTTCAGTCTTTCCCAGCATCAGGGTCTTCTCAAATGAGTCAATTCTTTGCATCAAGTGGCCAGAGTATTATAGCTTCAGCTTCAGCATCAGTCCTTCCAATGAATATTCAGAACTGATTTCCTTTAGGATTGACTGGCTTGGTCTCCTTGCAGTCCAAAGGACTCTCAAGACTCTTCTCCAACACCCCAAAGCATCAATTCTTCAGCACTCAAATTTTGACTGCTGGAAAGACCATAGCTTTGACTAGATGGACCTTTGTCAGCAAAGTACTGTCTTTGCTTTCTAATGTGCTGTCTAGGTTGGTCATAGCTTTTCTTCCAAGGAGCAAGCATCTTTTAATTTCATGGCTGCAGTCACCATCTACGGTGAGTTTGGAGCCCCCCAAAATAAAGCCTGTCAGTGTTTCCATTCCCCCCCCTCCATCTTTTTGCCATGAAGTGATGGGACCAGGTGCCATGATCTTCGTTTTTTGAATGCTGAGTTTTAAGCCAGTGTTTTTCACTCTCCTCTTTCACTTTCATCAAGAGGCTCTTCAGTTCCTCTTCTCTTTCTGCCACAAGGGTGGTGTCATCTGCATACCTGAGGTTATTGCTATTTCTCCTGGCAATCTTAATTCCAGCATAGACTTGGATTACTGTGATGTTGAATGGTTTGCCTTGAAAACAAATGAAGATCATTCTGTTATTTTTGAGATTGTATCCAGCTAATGCATTTCAGGCTCTTTTGTTGACTCTGAGAGTTACTCCATTTCTTCTAAGGGATTTTTGTCCAGTAGATACAATGTTCATCTTAATTAAATTTGCACATCTGAATTACATTTGTCCCTGCCTATTTTAGTTCACTTATTCCTAAGATGTCTATGTTCATTCTTGCCATCTCCTCCTTGACCATGTCTGTTTTACCATGATTCGTGGACCTAATATTCCAGGTTCCTATGCAATACTGTTCTTTACAGCGTCAGACTTGATTTTCACCACCAGACACTGATCGTCTTTTCCACTTTGGCCCAGCCATTTCATTGCTTCTGGAGCTAGTAGTAATTGCCCTCTGTTCTTCCCCAGTAGCATACTGGACATCTTTTTCCCTGGGGGCCTTGTCTTCTGCTGTCACGTCCTTTTGCCTTTTCATACCTTTTGCGGGGTTCTTGCGGCAAGGATACTAGAGTTGTTTGCCATTCCTTCTTCCAGTGGAATGTTTTTTGTCAGAACTCTCCACTGTGATCCATCCATCTTGGCTGGCCCTGCATGGCATGGCTCATAGCTTCCTTGAGTTAAACCCCCACTGCCATGACAAGGTTGTGATATATGGAGGTACTGTTTCTTCTAGGTTGTCTAATTTGTTGACGTATAGCTATGTTTTATCTTATGATTTTTTTTGTTTCCCTCTCTTTTCTTCTTGGTGAGCTTGTGGAAAGGTTTATCAATTTTGTTTATCTTTTTAAAAAAAAAACTACCTCTTGGTTTCACTGATTTTTTTTATCATGATTTTATTCCTTCTCTGATCTTTTTTATTTTCTTCCTTCTGCTGACTTTGGGTTTTGTTTGTTCTTTTTCTAGTTCTTTTAGGTAGTGTTAAGTTATCTGAGGTTTCTCTTGTTCCTTGAGGAAGGCCTGCATTGTTGTAGATGAACCTCTGAGATCGGCTATACTGCATCCCATAGAGTTTTGAGTATTATGTTTGCATCTTCGTTGACCCATTGGTTTTTTAGTAGCATGTTGTTGTTCAGTCTTCGTGTGTTTCTTATTTTCCCGTTGTTATTTATCTTTCTATAACTGATACCTAGTTTCATAACATTGTTGTTGGAAAAAATGCTTGATATAATTTCTGTCCTCTTAATTTGTTGAGATTTGTTTTGTGATTTAGCATGTGATCTATAGAACATCCCATGTGTACTTGAAAAGAATATGTTTTCTGCTGTTTTGGAATGTAATATCTTGTAGATGTCTGTTAAGTTCTACTTGCCTATTGGGTCGTGTAAGACCACTGTTGCCTTATTGATTCCACTGCCACCGCCACCACACCCCCCCCCCCCCCGCGGAGGATGGGTCCATTTATGTAAATGAGGTATTAAAATTCCCTACCACTATTGTAATATTGTCAGTTTCTGCTCATATGACTCTCAGTATTTGCTTTATGTATTTAAGTGCTCCTATATTTGGTGCACATATGTTAATGAGTGTAAACCCTCTTCTTGTATTGATCCCTTTATCATTATAGAATGCTCTTCTTTACATTTTGTAACAGCCTTTGTTTTAAAGCCCATTTTATCTGATATGAGTATTGCTACCCCTGCTTTATTTTCTTTTCATTTTTCATGAGATATTTTTAATGCCCTCACTTTCAATCTATGTGTTTCTTTAGGTCTAAAATGAGTCTCTTGTTGGCAGTGTATTGAATGGTCTTGTTTTGCTATCCAGTAAATATTTGTCCAGTTCATTGATATTTAAAGTAATTATTGAGAGCATGTACCTATTTCATATCTTTTTTTTCCAGATGCTTTTTAACTCTCTCTGTTCATGGATTCTTGTTGTTTTTTTTCCCTATAGACTGACAACTTACTTTAGGAATATATTTGTGTTTCTTTTTAATTTTGTTCAATTATTATAGATTTTGATTCATGACTACCATGGAGTTCATATACATTGACCTATATGAAGTTATAAATCGATAATTGTTTATGTTCAAACATCCTATAAGATTTATATTTTTTACTCCCTTCCCCCACATTTTGTGATTTTTATCATATTTTGCATCTTTATGCTTATTACTTTACTATTTTATTATAGCTATATTTTCTTTTACAATTTTTTTTATCTTTTAATCTTCATACTTACTTATTTAAGTGGTTGACCCTCAATCATTACTATATATTTGCCTTTCCAAGTGGAATTTTCCCTTTCCTGTGTGTTCTTTTTTTCTCTGCTTAGAAAGCCCTTTTATCATTTCTTTTAAGATAGGTTAGGATCAATGAATTATTTCAGTTTTTACTTACCTGAAATATTCTTTATTTCTCTTTCTTTTTAAATGATAATCTTACTGGATAGAGTATCCTAGGTGTAGGATGTTCCATTTCAGCACTTTAAATATATCATGCCACTCCCTTCTGCCTCTAAAATTTCTGTAGAGAAGTCAGCTGACAACCTTAAGGAGATACCCTTTTATATGCAGTGATTTTCTTTTGCTGCATTTAGAATTCTCTTTTTATCTTTAACTTTTGCCATTTTAGTTATGATTTTTTTTTTGATGTGGGTTGATTTTAGTTCATCTTATTGGGGATCCTCTGTGCTCCCTGTATACTTGGATATTTATTTCCTTCTTTAGTTTTGGGAAGTTTTCAGCTATAATTTCCTCAAATACATTTTTGATTCCCATTTCTCTTTCTTCTTCTTCTGAGACCCCCACAGTGTAAATTTTGGTATGCTTAAGGTATCTCAGCAATCTCAATTATTTCCATTATTTATTTTTATCTTATTGGATGATTTCCAGTATTTTGTCTTTCAGATTACTTATACCTTCTTCTGTATCACTTAGTCTGCTATTAATTTTTTTCTTTTTTTTAATTTCATGTGTTGAAGTCTTCATTTCTTATTTTGTCTTTTATGTTTTATATTTCCTGTTAACACATTCACTTTGTACATCAGTTCTTTCCCCTAATTCAGTTACCATTTTTATTACTAATGCCTTGAAAAAGGATGCACAGCTAATCATTGCCCCTAGTTCTTTCACCCCTGTCCTTTCATGGAACCACTCAACAGGGCTGGTGGGGCCCATGTGGACTTGTATCAGGGGATAAGCTGGGGTGGAGCAACTGCCATCAGAGATCTGGGCTCCTGCAAAGGTGCTGCTTGAATAAACACCAACAATGGCTACCACAGCCCTACCCAGGCCTCTCTCTGGGAACAGGCTGCCTTTGCACCCTATGGTCAAGTCTTTTCCTTGGTCAAGGCCACTCCAAATGCAGTGCCACAGCATGGAGTGAGTGGAGCTGGAGTGTTCACTTTGCTCGGGTTGGGACATGTGGCAAGGTAGTACAGAGAAACCCACTATCTACTAGAACAGACCTCTTTCTACCCTGCTTTAGGGGCTAGCCAGCATAGCACATTCCTCGTGAGCTGTGTCCAGGCTTCTTATAGCCCTTGTCTTATTCCCATTCATTCTCCAACCAGCCAAGGAGAACCTGCATATTGTCTCCCCTGCATATTATCTCCTCAGCTAATTTTGAGAATACACACACACACACACACACACACACACACATATATGGAGAGAGAGAGAGAGAAAGAGAAAGCTCAGATGGTAAAGAATCTGCCTGCAATGCAAGAGACTCAGGTTCGATCCCTGGGTCAGAAAGATCACCAGGAGAAAGGAATGGCTATTCACTCCAGTATTTTTGCCTGGAGCTTTCCATGGGCAGAGGAGCCTGGCATGCTACAGTACATGGGATCATAGAGTTAGACATGACTGAGTGACAACTAACTCTCACTTTCATATGTGTATATATATATATTTAATATGTTAAAAAAATTCCCATGGGGGAAGAAATTTTTGTATCTTTTACTGTATCTCTTTTCATTGTCACTTCATTTATTCTTTTTTCTCTTCTTTTAGTTATATTTCCCAGAAGTTTGTTCATTTTAGTGATTTTAATTTTTTTCCAATTCTTATCTTTTTATTTTCTAATTTATTTTTGTTTGTTGTACTTAATCTATTTTCTTTGAGTTGTAAGGTACTTATTTTTCCAAATAAAATAAGACACTTGTTAATGTGTGTTAATACTGCATTTTGTAGTAATGAAAACATTTAAGGATATTAATACCAAGGATATTTTATAATTTATTTATAATAGACTTGGGCAGTATAATACCAGCTGGAATATTGAGAGTTTGGCTCTGTCCATAAATTTGATATGAAGTACTCTCATTGGACAATCACATTCATCTCTCATGCTAGTAGTAAGGTCATGCTTAAAATCTTGCATGCTAGGCTTCACCATTATGTAAACCAAGAACTTCCAGATGTCCAAGCTGAGTTTAGGAAAGGAAAAGAAAGTGGAGATCAAATTGCCAACGTTCGCTGGATTATAGAGAAAGCAAGGGAATTTCAGAAATACATTTAACTGTTTCATTGACTACACTGAAGACTTTGACTATGTGGATCATGACAAACAGTGGAAAGCCCTTAGAGAGATGGGAATACCAGACCATCTTACCATCTTTCTCTCCTGAGAAACCTGTATGTGGGTCAAGAAGCAACAGTTAGAACACTGTATGGAACAAATGATTGGTTCAAGATCAAGAAAGGAGTGTGACAGTACTATCTGCTGTGTTTATTTAACCTATACACTGAGCACATCATGAGAAATGCTGGGCTGGATGAGTTATAAGCTGGAATCAAGATAAGCAGGAGAAACATCAACAACCTCAGATATGTGGATGATACCAGTCTAATGGCAGAAAGCAGAGGAGCTAAAGAGCCTTTTGATGAGGGTGAAGGAGGAGAGTGAAAGAGCCAGCTTAAGACTAAAAAAAACAAAAAACTAAGATCAGGGCATCCAGCCCCACTCAGTTCAGTTCAGTTCAGTTCAGTTCAGTCGCTCAGTCGTGTCTGATTCTGTGACCCCATGAATCACAGCAAGCCGGGTCTCCCTGTCCATCACCAATTCCCGGAGTCTACTCAAACTCATGTCCATTGATTCAGTGATGCCATCCAGCCATCTCATCCTCTGTTGTCCCCTTCTACTCCTGCCCCCAATCCCTCCTAGCATCAGGGTCTTTTCCAATGAGTCAACTCTTCACATGAGGTGGCCAAAGTATTGGAGTTTCAGCTTTAGGATCAGTCCTTCCAATGAACACCCAGGACTGATCTCCTTTAGGATGGACTGCTTGGACCTCCTTGCAGCCCCATTACTGCATGTTAGATAGAAGGGGAAAAATGGAAGTAGTGAGAGGTTATCCTCTTCTTGGGCTCCAAAATCACTGTAGACGATAACTGCAGCCATGAAATCAGAAGATGATTGCTTCTTGGCAGGAAAGCAATGACAAACCTAGGCACTGTGTTGAAAAGTAGAGACATTACTCTGCTGACAAAGGTCCTTGTAGTCAAGATTATGGTCTTCCTAGTGGTCATGAATGGTTGTGAGAGCCGGATCATTAAGAAGGCAGAATGTCAAAGAATTGATACCTTTGAACTGTGGTGCTAGAGAAGACTCCTGAAAGTCCCTTGGACAGCAAGGAGATTAAACCAGTAAATCTTAAGGGAGATCAATCCTGAATATTCACTAGAAGGACTGATGCTGAAGCTGAAGCTCCAGTATTTTGGCCATCTGATGCGAACAGACAACACATTGGATAAGTCCTTGATGCTGGGAGAGATTGAGGGCAGAAGGAGAAGAGGGCATCAGACGACGAAGGTTGGACAGCATTACTGATTCAATGAATATGAATTTGGGCAAACTCTGGGAGATGGTGAGGGACAGGCAGGCCTGGCATGCTGCAGTCTGTGGGGTTGCAAAGAGTTGGACATAACTAGGTGACTGAACAACAACAACTCTCATTTTCAGTGTTATCTAATAAGACATTAAGATACACATGTTCTTGTGCCTTAAATAATTTTTATGAAATATATGTAAGTTTTTAAATTTCAAAGATGTTTTTACTTATTTACTCATTTTTATTTATTTCTATTTGCTCTAAAAAATGTGGCTTGTTTGGGAGACTCATGTATGATCAAAATTTGTTAATGTTCCACTATACTTGAAAAATATTAGCTATTGCCTTTCTTAGGATGAAAGAACATATATGGAAAAATTCAGCTCTACTTATTATAATTTTCAATATCCTTGTGTCCATATTTGTCATTAGCCATTTGAAAAGTTATAGACTTTGGTCTACTAGAGTATGCTATTACAATTTTATTTCTGTCAGATTCTCCTTGCCTTTATAATTGTGTTTCATTTCTATGTTTGATACCATAGTATTTAGCACAACAAACTTCATAAATGTTTGCTTCAATAATTTTTAATTGATCTTTTTTTCATCAAAACTTTGCCTTTTTATTCTGTTTTTGTCTTCCTGTTGCTTTACTTTCTTTTTGTGTGTGTTATCTTTGCTCATATTTTTCTATGCTATTTTCTTTTCAAAAAGACTTCTAAAACAACAATACATTCATTTTTTGCTTTTTCATAGGACTGTTTAAAATTTTTTTCTAATTTTTATAAACTGATGACTGTTGTGTTTTATGTTTTAAAAGAAGGATCCTTGAAATTTCAGTTGTTTCCATTGGCTTCATGGGCTATGCCTTTTGTTTTTCCATGCACTAGAATAATTTAACATTATTACTTTCTTTCATTTTTATAAACAAAATTGAATATATGTATATTCCTTGATTCTAAACTTATGAAAAACAGTATATTATGAACCCTGTATATCAAACTATTTAGCTTGCTATATTTCTCCCTAAAACCTATCTGTGTCACTATGTGTCACTCCCCGTCCCTGGGATTCTCCAGGCAACAACACTGGAGTGGGTTGCCATTTCCTTCTCCAATGCATGCAAATGAAAAGTGAAAGTGAAGTTGCTCAGTTGTGTCTGACTCTTCTAGACCCCATGGACTGTAGCCTACCAGGCTCCTCCCCCCATGGGATTTTCCAGAGGAAGCCCCAATTGTCATCATAATCTTATCTGATATTACACATATATGTAGATGATTTTGTCAGTTTCTGTGTCTCACATAATCATATATTATTTGTAGATTTCTACGTAGGAAATGTTAGTCTTTTTCTCTTTTTATTAGACCATTTTTGCTTTTAAGTGCATGTTACTCTTGTTCTAGTTATAAATATTACCTCAAGCAAGTTGAAATGATACCTCATTTTTCTGTTTGCTTCATTTTAACAAAATTGCAAGTGCTTCAGTGTATTCTAAGGCCATTACCATTTTTCCTACATTTTACCTCTCATTTTCACCTATTGCCAGAAACTTTTTTGTGCGTGTTGCGTTATTTTGTTACCTACTGTTTGAAGGTTTAGGTTTTCACATGAGCATTTTCCTCTTCCAATTCTAGGACTTCTTTTTAACTTTCCATTTTATATTAGAGTATAGCCAATTAACAATGTTGTGTGAGTTTCAGGTGGACAGTAAAGGGACTTAGCCATACATACGCATGAATCCATTTTCCCCCAGATTCCCCTCCACATCCAGGCTACATGAAATGCAGAGCAGTTCCCTGTGCTAGTAGGTTCTTACTGTCTAGGACATTTTCAGTAATCTTCTAATGAAATATAAATTTCACAAATTAAAATGCACAAAGTTTAAAGTTACAATTTTATACCTTTTTACTTTTTATACATCTGATTAAAAACAAAACACATCAAAATATGGGCTGATTTTAGCACCCTTCAGTCAGTTCAGTTGCTCGGTCATGTCCAACACTTTGTGACCCCATGAACTGCAGTATGCCAGGATTCCTGTCCATCACCAGCTCCAAGAGCTTGCTCAAACTGATGTCCATCAAGTTGGTGATGCCGTCCAACCGTCCCATTGTCTGGCGTCCCCTTCTCCTGCCTTCAATCTTTCCCAGCATCAGGGTCTTTTCCAATGAGTCAGTTCTTTGCATCAGGTGACCAAAGTATTGGAGCTTCAGCTTCAGCATTAGTCCTTCTAATGAATATTCAGGACTGATTTCTTTTAGGATTGACTGGTTGGATCTCCTTGCAGTCCAAGGGACTCTCAAGAGTCTTCTCCAACACCACAATTCAAAAGCATTGATTCTTCAGCACTCAGCTTTCTTTATAGTCCAACTGTCACATCCATACATGACTACTGGAAAAACCATAGCTTCAACTAGACAGATGTTTACTTTTCAGTATATATGCACAGTTCCCAGCCTCAACTTAGTCACTCTCTGTATTTCTTTCACACATTTTACTTTTGTTTTCTTGTAGTAAGAATAATATAATATCTACTCTCTTATATCTGAAATTATTAGCTTAATAGTATGTCTTTTACATTATATAAATGGAATCACACAATATATGTGTGTGATTAGCTTATTTTGCTCAATATGTCTTTGAGATTTATAAGTGTTGGTGAGAAGGTCAGTAGTTTGTCCTTTTTGTTGCTTAGTAGTATTTTATTATAGGCATAGTTTATTTTCAATTCTCTTGTTAGTAGACATTTGGGTCATTTTCAATTTAGGACTATTATGAATATAGCTTCTTTGAGTATTCTATGCATCATTTGTGGATGTGTGCACTCATTTTTCTTGAGTACACATTTAGGAAAGAAATAGCTGGGCCATAGAATAGGAGTATATTTATTAAGAGAAATGGTCAGACAATTTTTGAAGTTATAGAATTATTTTAGATTAATTTCAGCAATATGTGAAAGTTTTAATTCTAATATATCTTCATCTACATTTGAAGTTTGGGATTTTTTTTTTTCATTCTTAAAAAAAAATTTTTTTTGAAGGATAATTGCTTTACAGAATTTTTGTTGCTTTCTGTAAAACCTCAACATGAATCAGCCATAGGTATACATATATCCCCTACTTTTTGAACCTCCCTCCCATCTCCCACCCCATCTCACCCCTCTAGGTTGATCCAGAGCCCCTGTTTGAGTTTCCTGAGCCATCCCACAAATTCCCATTGGCTATCTGTTTTACATATGGTAACATAAGTTTCCATGTTACTCTTTCCATACATCTTACCCTCTCCTCCCCTCTCCCCATGTCCATAATTCTATTCTCTATGTCTGTTTCTCCATTGCTGCCCTAAAAATAAATCTTTAGGGCCATTTTTCTAGATTCAGTATATATGCATTAGAATATGATATTTATCTTTCTCTTTCTGACTCACTTCACTCTGTATAATAGGTTCTAGATTCATCCGCCTCATCAGAACTAACTCAAATGCATTCCTTTCTATTGCTGAGTAATATTCCATTGTGTATGTGTACTACCACTTCTTTATCCATTCATCTGTTAATGAACATCTAGGTTGCCATGTTCTAGCTATTGTAAATAGTCCTGCAGTGAACAATGGGATACATGTGTCTTTTTCAATTTTGGTTTCCTCAGGGTATATGCCTAGGAGTGGGATTGCTGGGTCATATGGTGGTTTTATTCCTAATTTTTTAAGGAATCTCTGTACCGTCCTCCATAGTGGCTGTCTCAATTTACATTCCCACCAACAGTGTAAGAGTGTTCCCTTTTCTCCACACCCTCTCCAGCATTTATTGTTTGTAAACCTTTTGATGATGGCCATTCTGACCCGTGTAAGGAGATATCTCATTGTGGTTTTGATTTGCATTTCTCTAATAATGAGCGATGTTGAGGATCTTTTCATGTGTTTGTTAGCCATCTGTCTTTGGAGAAGTGTCTGTTTAGGTCTTTTTCCCACTTTTTGATTGGGTTGTTTGTTTTCCTAGTATTGAGTTGTATTAGCTGCTTTTATATTTTGGAAATTAATCCTTTGTCAATTGTTTCATTTGCTGTTATTTTCTCCCATTCTGAGGGCTGTCTTTTCACCTTGCTTATAGTTTCCTTTGCTGTGCAAAAGCTTTTAAGTTTAATCAGGTCCCACTTGTTTCCTTTTGTTTTTATTTCCATTACTCTAGGAGGTGGGTCATAGACGATCTTGCTTTGATTTATGTCATCGAGTGTTCTGCCTATGTTTTCTTCTAAGAGTTTTATAGTTTCTGTTCTTACATTTAGGTCTTTAATTCATTTTGAATTTATCTTTGTATATAGTATTAGGAAGTGTTCTGATTTCACTCTTTTGCATGTAGCTGTTGAGTTTTCCCAGCACCATTTATTGAAGAGGCTGTCTTTGCCCCATTGTATATTCTTGCCTCCTTTGTCAAAAATAAGTTACCCATAGGTGCATGGATTTATATCTGGGCTTTCTATCTTGTTCCATTTTTCTATGTTTCTGTTTTTGTACCAGTATCATACTGTCTTGATGACTGTAGCTTTGTATATAATCTGAAGTCAGGAAGGTTGATTCCTTCAGCTCCATTCTTCTTTCTCAATACTGCTTTGGCTATTTGGGGTCTTTTGTGTTTCCATATGAATTGTGAAATTTTTTGTTCTAGTTCTCTGAAAAATGCCATTGGTAATTTGATAGGGTTGCATTGAATCTGTAGATTGCATTTGGTAGTATAGGCATTTTCACAATATTGATTCTCCCTACCCAGGAACATGGAATAACTCTCATTCTGTTTATGTCATCTTTGATTTCTTTCTGTGTACATCTTTTTTTTATTTTCTGTGTACAGTTTGTTTGTCTCCTTAGGTAAATTTATTCCTAGATATTTAATTCTTTTTGTTGTAATGGTGAATGCAATTGATTCCCTAATTTCTCGTTCTGATTTTTATTGTTAATGTATAGAAATGCAAGTGATTTCTCCGTATTGATTTTGTATCCTGCAACTGTGCCAAATTCACTGATTAGCTCTAGTAATTTTCTGATACTATCTTCAGGATTTTCTATGTACAGTATCATGTCATCTGCAAACAGTGAGAGCTTTACTTCTTCTTTTCTGATCTGGATTCCGTTTATTTCTTTTTCTTCTCTGATTGCTGTAGCTAGGACTTCCAGAACTATGTTGAATAATAGTGGTGAAAGTGGACATCCTTGTCTTGTTCCTGATCTTAGGGGGAATGCTTTCAGTTTTTCACCATTGAGAATACTGTTTCCTGTGCTGCTGCTGCTAAATCGCTTCAGTCGTGTCTGACTCTGTGTGACCCCATAGACAGCAGCCCACCAGGCTACCCCGTCCCTGGGATTCTCTAGGCAAGAACACTGGAATGGGTTGCCATTTCCTTCTCCAATGCATGAAAGAGAAAAGTGAAAGTGAAGTCGCTCAGTTGTGTCTGACTCTTTGCACCCCATGGACTGCAGCCTACCAGGCTTCTCTGCCCATGGGATTTTGCAGGTAAGAGTACTGGAGTGGGGTGCCATTGCCTTCCTGTAGGCTTATCATATACGGCCTTTACTATGTTGAGGTAGGTTCGGTCTATGCCCATTTTTTGAAGAGTTTTAGTCATAAATGGGTGCTGAATTTTGTCAAAGTCTTTTTCTGCATCTATTGAGATTATCGTATGGGTTTTATCTTTCAATTTGTTAATATAGTGTATCGCATTGATTAATTTGCATATATTGACAAATCCTTGCATTCCTGGAAAAAACCCAGCTTGATCATGGTATATGAGCTTTTTGATGCGTTGCTGAATTCTGCTTGCTAAAATTTTGTTGAGGACTTTTGCATCTATGTTCATCAGTGATATTGGGTGTAGTTTTATTGTTTTGTGTTGTCATTGCCTGGCTTGGTATCAGGGTGATGGTGGCCTTGTAGAATGAATTTGGAAGTGTTCCGTCCTCTGCAATTTTTTGAAAGAGTTTTAGAAGAATAGGCATTAGCTCTTATCTGATGTTGTGTGAAGCCATCTGGTCCTGGGCTTTTGTTTTTTGGGAGATTTTTGTTCACAGCTTCAGTTTCAGTACTTGTAATTGGGTTGTTCATAATTTCTATTTCTTCCTGGTTCACTCATGGAAGATTGAACTTTTCTAAGAATCTGTCCATTTCTTCCAGGTTATCCATTTTATTACCATATAGTTATTCATAATAGTCTCCTATAATCCTTTGTATTTCTGCATTGTCTGTTGTAACCTCTCCTTTCTCATTTCTAATTTTGTTGATTTGATCCCTCTCTTTTTTTTCTTGATGAGTCTGGCTAAAGGCTTGTCACTTTTGTTTATCTTCTTAAAGAATCAGTTTTTAGTTTTACTATCGTTTCTTTCATTTCTTTTTCTTTTATTTCTGCTTGAATCTTTATGATTTCTTTCCTTCTACAAATTTGGGGGGAGGGGGTTGTTCTTCTTTTTCCAGTTGTTTTAGGTGTAAAGGTAGGTTGTCTTTTTGATGTTTTTCTTGTTTTTTTTTTTGAGGTAAGATTGTATTGATATAAATTTCCCTCTTAGAACTGCTTTCACTCCATGTCATGTTTTGAGTTGTGTTTTCATTGTCATTTGTTTCTAGAAATTTTTTGATTTCCCTTTGATTTCTTCAGTAACCTGTTGGTTATTTAAGAAATGCATTGCTTAATCTCCATGCATTTGTGTTTTTTACAGTTTTTTTTTTTCTTGTAATTGATATCTAGTCTCATAGCATTATGGTTGGAGAAGATGCTTGATACAATTTCAATTTTCTTAAATGTATTGAGGTTTGATTTGTGACCCAAGATGTGGTCTATCCTGGAAAATGTTCCATGCGCTCTTGAGAAGAAGGTTTATTCTTCTGCATTTGGATGAAATGTCCTGATGATATCAATGAGATCCATATCATCTAATATATCATTTAAGATGTGTGTTTCCTTATTAATTTTAATTTCCTTATTAATTGTTTTGATGATCTGTCCATTGGTGTCAGTGGGGTGTTAAAGTCTCCTATATTATTGTGTTACTTTCAATTTCTCCTTTTATGTCTGTTCAGTTCAGTTCAGTTGCTCAGTCATGTCCAACTCTTTGTGACCCCATGAATTGCAGTACGCCAGGACTCCCTGTCCATCACCAACTCCCGGAGTTCACCCAAACTCATGTCCATCAAGTCAGTGATGCCATCCAGCCATCTCATCCTCTGTCATCCCCTTCTCCTCCCCACAATCCCTCCCAGTATCAGAGTCTTTTCCAATGAGTCAACTCTTCACATGAGGTGGCCAGAGTACAGGAGTTTCAGCTTTAGCATCATTCCTTCCAAAGAACACCCAGGACTGATCTCCTTTAGAATGGACTGGTTGGATCTTGCAGTCCAAGGTACTCTCAAGAGTCTTCTCCAACACCACAGTTCAAAAGCATCAATTCTTCGGCACTCAGCTTTCTTCACAGTCCAACTCTCACATCCATACATGACCATTGGAAATACCATAGCCTTGACTAGACGGACCCTTGTTGGCAAAGTAATATCTCTGCTTTTGAATATGCTATTTAGTTTGGTTGTAACTTTCCTTCCAAGGAGTAAGCATCTTTTAATTTTATGGCTGCAATCACTATCTGTAGTGATTTTGGAGCCTCAAAAAATAAAGTCTGACACTGTTTCCACTGTTTCCCCATCTGTTTCCCATGAAGTTTGGTACCAGATGCCATGATTTTAGTTTTCTGAATGTTGAGATTTAAGCCAACTTTTTCACTCTCCTCTTTCACTTTCATCAAGAGGCTTTTTAGTTCCTCTTCACTTTCTTCCATAAGGGTGGTGTCATCTGCATATCTGATGTTATTGATATTTCTCCCGGCCATCTTGATTCTAGCTTGTGCTTCTTCCAGCCTATTTGCCTTATGTATTGAGGTGCTCCTATGTTGGGTGCATAGATATTTATAATTGTTATGTCTTCCTCTTGGGTTGATCCCTTGATCATTATGTAGTGTCTTTCCTTATCTCTTGTAATCTTTATTTTAAGGTCTATTTGTCTGAGATGAGGATTGCTACTCCAGCTTTCTTTTGCTTCCCATTTGCATGGGATATATTTTTCCATCCTCTTACCTTCAGTCTATATGTGTCTTTAGGTCTGAAGTAAGTTTCTTGCAGACAGCATATATATTGGTCTTGTTTTTATATCCATTCAGCCAGTCTGTGTATTTTGGTTGCAACATTTATCCATTTACATTTAAAGTAATTGTTGATATATATATTCCTATTACCATTTTCTTAATTGTTTGATTGATTTTGTAGATCTTTTTTCTACTCTCATATTTCTTGACTATGTAAGTCTGCTTAACATTTGTTGTAAAGTTGGTTTGGTGGTACTGAATTTTCTTAACTTTTGCTTGTCTGAAAAGCTTTTTATTTCTCCATCAATTCTGAATGAGATCCTTGCTGGATACCATAATCTTGGTTGTAGATTTTTCCCTTTCAATACTTTAAATATATTCTGCCATTCCCTTCTGCCCTGCAGAAAGGGCAGATCTTTCTGCTGATCTTTCTGCTGAAAGATCAGCTGTTAAGCATATGGAGTTTCCCTTGTATGTTACTTGTTGCTTCTCCTTTGCTGCTTTTAATATTCTTTCTTTGTGGTTAGTCTTTGTTAGTTTGATTAGTATGTGTCTTGGCATGTTTCTCCTTAGGTTTATCCTGTATGGGACTCTTTGTGCCTCTTGGAGTTGACTAACTATTTCCTTTTCCATGTTGGGAAATTTTCAACCATAATCTCTTCAAAAAATTTCTCATACCCTTTCTTTTTCTCTTCTTCTGAGACCCCTATAATTTGAATATTGGTTACGTTTGATATTGTCCCGGAGGTCTCTGAGACTATCCTCGGTTCTTTTCATTCTTATTTACTTTATTCTGCTCTTCAGAAGTTATTTCCACCATTTTATCTTCCAGCTCACTGATTCATTCTTCTGCTTCAGATATTCTACTATTGATTCCTTGTAGAGTATTTTTAATTTCAGTAATTGTATTGTTTGTATTCTTTAATTCTTCTAGGTCTTTGTTAATTGATTCTTGCATTTTCTCCATTTTGTTTTCAAGGTGTTTGATCATCTTTGCTATCATTATTCTGAATGCTTTTTCAGGTAGTTTGCCTGTTTTCTCTTCATTTATTTGGACTTCTGTGTTTCTAGTTTGTTCCTTCATTTGTGTAGTATTTCTCTGCCTTTTCATTATTATTTTTTTTAACTAATTGTGTTTGAGGTCTCCTTTTCCCAGGCTTCAGGGTTGAATTCTTTCTTCCTTTTGGTTTCTGCCCTCCTAAGATTGGTCCAGTAGTTTGTGTAAGTTCCATATAGGGTGAGATTTGTGCTGAGTTTTTGTTTCTTTGTTTGTTTTTCCTCTGATAGGCAAGGCTGAGTGAGGTGGTAATCCTGTCTGCTGATTATTGTGTTTGTATTTTGGCTTCCCTGGTGGCTCAGAGGTTAAAGTGTCTGCCTCCAATGTGGGAGACCTGGGTTCAATCCCTGGGTTGGGAAGATCCCCTGGAGAAGGAAATGGCAACCCACTCCAGTATTCTTGCCTGGAGAATCCCAAGGACAGAGGAGCCTGGTGAGCTACAGTCCACTGGGTTGCAAAAAGTCAGACACGACTTCACTTTCACTTTCACTTTCGCTGTGTAGGTGAGGAGTCCTGCACAGGGTGCTACCAGTGGTTGGTTGATGCTGGTCTTGTATTCAAATGGTTCCTTTTGTGTGAGTTCTCACTATTTGATACACCCTAGGGTTAGTTTTCTGGTTGTCTAGGGTCTTGGAGTCGGTGTTCCCACTCCAAAGGCTCAGGGCATGATCTCTCTCGAAACATCAGCCTAGGTCCAATCTACCAAGAGGAATTTCACCCGAAATGAAAGGGCCTTTACTTGAGTTCCAAAAGCCAGGGCACAAGAACACAACAGAGATCTCTGACTCAGTGGAAACTCAGTATTGCCTGCCACATGGACAGGCCTCCTTGGATTGCAACAGATGATTAGAGGGTCTGTCCTTGGCAGTGGTCAGGAGAACTCTCTTTCTTTCATAAATTTTAGATATTCCATTGGGTTTGTAGTAACATCTCATGATTTTAATTTGCATTTCTCTGAAGACTAATAATAATAACTTCTCATAGGCTTATGGCTGTTTAGATATCTTATTTGCAAAATTACTGTTCAAATCATTTAACTATTTGCTTTTTAAATCCACTGATTGATTTTGTGGGAAGGGGAGGTGGTTTTATTCCTCCCTTATTTATTGAGAAATAATTAGCAAATATCATTAAGTTTAAAGATATATAATGTAATAAATTGCTATGCATATATATTGTGAAATGAGTTCCACAATAAGGTTAGGTAACGTATCCTTCAACTCATATAAATACCTTTCTAGCTTTGTAGTGAGAACATGTAACATCTACTATTTTAGCAAATTTCAAGTGCACAATACATTATTATTAACTATAGTTATCATGCTATACATTAAATCCCCAGAACTTATTTATTTGTAAATGAAAATTTGTACCTTTGACCAATATTTCTCTGCTTTTCCTACTTCCTAGCCCATGGCAATCATTACTCAACTCTGTTTTTATAAATTTGACATTTTTGATTCCACATATAAATGACATCATACAGTGTTTTTCTTTTTCTGTATATGACTTATTTCACTTAGCGTAATGCCCTCAAGTTTCATCCATGTTGTTGCTTATGGCAGAATTTTCTTTTTTAAGGCTGAATAATATTGAGTTCAGTTCAGTTCATTTCAGTCACTCAGTCGTGTCTTACTCATGATGATTCCATGAATCGCAGCACGCCAGGCCTCCCTGTCCATCACCATCTTCCGGAGTTCACTCAGACTCCTGTCTATCGAGTCAGTGATGCCATCCAGCCATCTCATCCTCAGTCGTCCCCTTCTCCTCCTGCCCCCAATCCCTCCCAGCATCAGAGTCTTTTCCAATGAGTCAACTATTCGCATGAGGTGGCCAAAGTACAGGAGCTTCAGCTTTAGCATCATTCCTTCCAAAGAAATCCCAGGGCTGATCTCCTTCAGAATGGACTGGTTGGATCTCCTTGCAGTCCAAGGGACTCGCAAGAGTCTCCTCCAACACCACAGTTCAAAAGCATCAATTCTCTGGTGCTCAGCCTTCTTCACAGTCCAACTCTCACATCCATACATGACCACTGGAAAAACCATAGCCTTGACTAGACGGACCTTAGTCGGCAAAGTAATGTCTCTGCTTTTGAATATGCTATCTAGGTTGGTCATAACTTTTCTTCCAAGGAGTAAGCGTCTTTTAATTTCATGGCTGCAGTCACCATCTGCAGTGATTTGGGAGCCCCAAAAAATAAAGTCTGACACTGTTTCTACTGTTTCCCCATCTATTTCCCATGAAGTGATGGGACCGGATGCCATGATCTTCATTTTCTGAATGTTGAGCTTTAAGCCAACTTTTTCACTCTCCTCTTTCACTTTCATCAAGAGGTTTTTTAGCTCCTCTTCACTTTCTGCCATAAGGGTGGTGTCATCTGCATATCTGAGGTTATTGATATTTCTCCTGGCAATTTTGATTCCAGCTTGTGTTTCTTCCAGTCCAGCATTTCTCATGATGTACTCTGCATAGAAGTTAAATAAGCAGGGTGACAATATACAGCCTTGACGTACTCCTTTTCCTATTTGGAACCAGTCTGTTGTTCTATGTCCAGTTCTAACTGTTGCTTCCTGGCCTGCATACAAGTTTCTCAAGAGGCAGGTTAGGTGGTCTGGTATTCCCATCTCTTTCAGAACTTTCCACGGTTGTGATCCACACAGTCAAAGGCTTTGGCATAGTCAATAAAGCAGAAATAGATGTATTTCTGGAACTCTCTTGCTTTTTCCATGATCCATTATATATATGTGTATATATATATTATGTGGGCTTCCCAGGTAGTGCTTTGAGAAGGCGATGGCACCCCACTCCAGTACTCTTGCCTAGAAAATCTCTTGGATGGAGGAGCCTGGTGGGCTGCAGTCCGTGGAGTCACGAAGAATCAGATACAACTGAGCGACTTCACTTTCACTTTTCACTTTCATGCATTGGAGAAGGAAATGGCAACCCACTCCAGTGTTCTTGCCTGGAGAATCCCAGGGACGGGGGAGCCTGGTGGGCTGCCATCTATGGGGTCGCACAGAGTCGGACACGACTGAAGCGACTTAGCAGCAGCAGCAGGTAGTGCTAGTGGTAAAGAACCCAACATGCCTACTAATGCAGGAAACATGAGACATGGTTCATTACCTGGGTTGGGAAGATCCTATGGAGAAGAGCATGGCAAACCTTTCCAATACTCTTGCCTGGAGAATTCCATGGACAGAGGGGTCTGTCGGACTGTAGTCCATGGGGTTGCAAAGAGCTGGACACAACTGAAGCAACTTCGCAGACACACATGTATATACCACCTTTTCTTTATCCATCTGTCAACTGACATTGGTTATGTCCATATCTCGGCTGTTATGAATAATGCTACAGTGAAAATCGAGATACAGATAACCTCTTCAAGATAGCGATTTCACTTCCTTTGGTTGTATACCTAGATATGAGATTGCTGAATATTATAGTAGTACTATTTTAAATTGTTTGAGGTACCTCTCTACTATTTTCCATAATAGCTGTAGCAATTTACGTTTTCAGTGACAGTGCTCAATGCCCAGTGGTTTTTTCCACATCCTTGCTAACACTTGTTATTGCTTGTATTTTTGATGGTAACCATTCTGGCAGCTAATAAATGATATTTCATTGTGATTTTGATTTGCATTTTCCTAATGCAACATCTCTACAGATGTTATGCATCTTTTCCTATATCTGTTGTACATTTGTATGTCATTTTTAGAAAAGATATCTAGTTGGGTCCTTTACCCTTTTTAATTGGATTATTTGATTTTTTTTGCTATTGAGTTGTATGAGCTATCTTTAAACTTATGTATGATTTGCAAATATTTTAGTCAATCCTATGTGTTGGCTTCTCGTTTTGTTGATTGTTTCTTTTGTTGTACTGTTTTGTTATCAGGGTAAAGCTGGCCTTTTAAATTGATTTTGGAACTGTTCCCTACTCTTCTATTTTTTGAAAGAGTTTGAGAAGGATTGTAATGAATTCGTCTTTAAATATTTGGTAGGATTTTCTGGGTGTGCATTCTGGTCCTAGGGTTTTCTGTGTTGGGAAGTTTCTGATTCTTGATTCCGTCTCTTTATTGATGTTTGGTCTATTCAGATTTTCTATTTCTTCACGATTCAGTCATGGTAGATTGTATGTTTCTAGGAATTTATCTGTTTCTTCTAAGGTCTCTAATTTATTGACATGTAATTGTTAATAGTTGGCCTTTATGATCCTTTTGTATTTCTATGGTATCAGTTGTAAATCTTCTTTTTCATTTTAAAATTTATTTGAGTCCTCTATCTTTTTTTCCTTGATGATCCTCTCTAAAAGTTTGTAAGTTTTTAAATCCTCTTGAATAACCAAATCTTATTTTTCCTGATATCGTCTATTATTTTTATTCTCTACTTATTTCTGCTCTCATCTTTATTATTTCCTTCCTTTTTGCTAACTTTAGGCTTAGTCTATTCTTTTTGTAGTTCTTTGAGTGTAATGTTAGGTTATTTTTTTGAGGTTTTCTTTCCTTTCCTTTTTTTTTTTTTTTTTTTTAGTGTAACCTTTTATAGGTATAAACTTCCCTCTTAGAAGTGCTTTTGTTGAATCCCATACATTTTCTTTTTTAAAAACATTTTGGTAGGCTATGTTTCCATTTTATTTGTCTCAAAATATTTTTAGATTTTCCTTTTGATTTCTTCTTTAACCCATTGATCATTCAGGAGGGGGTTGTTTCATTATGACATACTTGTGAATTTTCCACCTTTTCTCATGGTACTGATTTTTAGTTTCATACTATTGTGTAGGAAAAAATAGTTGATATAATTTAAATTTTCCTGAATTTTTTTGGACTTGTTTTATGGCTTAACATGATCTCTTCTGAAAAAATATTCTGTTGAAAATTGAGAATAATGTATATGCTACTGCAGCTAAGTGATATGTTTATATATGTCTGTTTGGTCCATTTTGCCTATGATACTGTTTAAATCCACCATTTACATTTTGACTATCTGTCTGAATGCCTGTCCACTTGATAGTAGAGTATTAAAAAGTGAAAGTTGCTCAGTTGTGTCTGACTCTTTGTGACCCCATGGACTATACAGTCCATGGGATTCTCCAGGCCAGAATACTGGAGTGGGTAGCTTGCCCCTTCTCCAGGGGATCTTCCCAACCCAGGGAATCAAATCCAGGTCTCCCACATTGCAGGCAGATTCTTTACCAGCTGAGGCACAAGGGAAGCCCAAGTTCCTTACTCTTACTATATGCTATTTATTTTCCTTTTAGTTCTGTAGGTATTTGCTTTATATATTTAGGTGCTCTGGTGTTGGGTGCATACTTATAACTGTTTCATCTTCTTGATGAATTGATCCATTTGTTATTCTATAATGACCATCGTTGTCTCCTGTGTCTGTTTTTAACTTATGGCCACTTTGTCTGATGTAAGTATAGTCACTTCTGCCCTCTTCTGGTTTCCGTTTTCTTGGAATCTTTTTCTTCCTTTCATTTTCAATGAATGTGTGT
The DNA here is from genome assembly GCF_014754425.2 of Oryx dammah. Lineage (NCBI taxonomy): Eukaryota > Metazoa > Chordata > Mammalia > Artiodactyla > Bovidae > Oryx > Oryx dammah. Next base: position 76,259,895 of record NW_024070211.1, read on the forward strand.
TCTTAAAGCTAAAATGACTCTTGTAGGCAGCATATTGTTGAATTTTTAAAATCTCCATTCAATTACTCTGTGGGTTTTGATTTAGAAAATTTAATCTGCTTATGTTTGGTGAAAGTGAAAGTGTTAGTTGCTCAGTCATGTCCGACTCTTTGCGACCCCATGGATTGTAACCTGCCCTGTTCGTCTGCCCATGGAATTCTCCAGGCAAGACTACTGGAGTGGGTTGCCATTCTCTTCTGCAGTGGAGTGGATCTTTCCATCCCAGGCATTGAACCCAGATCTCCTGCCTTGAGGTGGATTCTTTACCACAGAGCCACCAGGGAAGCTGCAAATCTATTTCTAGGCCCTTCCCTGGTGGCTTAGTGGATAAGAATTTGCCTGCCAGTCCAGGCGACATGGATTCAATCTCTTGCTCAGGAAGATTCCACATGCTGTGGAGCAATTAAGGCTGGACTTATTTTTGAAGTATTAATAATTACTCGTGTACCATCTTATTGCCATTTTGTTGATTGTGTTCTGACTGTTTGGTAGTTCATTTCCTCCTCTCCTGCTTTACTTCCTTTGTGATTTGGTAACTTTATGGTGGTATGCTTTGATTCTTTTATCTTAACCTTTGGTGTATCTACTACAGATTTTTCCTTTGTGGTTACTATAGGGTTGCATAAAATACTTTATAGTGATAATATCTTATTTTAAGCTGGTAACTTTGTTAATAATATTTTTAAAACTTAATTTTTACCCCTCTCCCCCACTCATGTTTTAGGTTTTTGCTGTTATAACTGACATACATTATTAATATTTTATATCCAATAATAAAGTATTATCATTATAGCTATTTTAAATACCTCTTACTTTACATTTGAAACTAGAGTTGAAAGTGATTGTTTTTCACTGAAAGTAGGGGTCTGGCTAATTGCTCCTTGGAAGGCAATAAAAAAGAAAGGTTGTTAGAAGGCAAGTTTGCTTTATTTTGGATGCTGACAGCTGGGGAAATAAGGCAGACTCCTGGTCCAAAGCCTGACTTTTATAGATAGAAGGAGAAGGCTACATGCAGAAGTAGCACCATCAGCTGTGACAGTCACCTTGAAATTGGTCATGTGGTCGTCTGATCAGCATCATCATGATTGTTTTGGGTACTGTTAATTTTGAATTCCAGGGTCAGTTCATTCCCACTTCTTTAAGGCCCATTCTCAGAATGGTGGAAGTTTATGTTATGGCTGTAGTGTGGTCACCATGCAGTTAACTTCTTCAACCTGGTGAGTGTTTCCATATCTATAAGACGGCTCACAGGATATGCCTCAGTGGTAGCTATGGCCCTTGAGAAGGAACTAAAGGTCCTTACTTGATGACTAAACTATTATTTTGTCCTGTTTGACTGCTTTCCTTTGCTTCTGCATTTTCTCACTTCTCTGATTAAGCTTGTTGTTTGGCTTAAATTTTTCCACAGGCAAAAGGCAAACAGAAGACATGGGGAGTGGGGACCATAATAGGGCCCTGCTCTATTTAAATGTATGTGCCGTCAATACATACTAGAGAATCTGACCTTGACTGTATCTTTACTTGGGATTTTTATACATGTATATGTTTTTATGTATGTTTTGTGTTGTGATTACAAAGTTCTCTCTTGTATTCCACTTTTGACAATTTATTTATGTCGTGGTGTAACTCATTTTAATTTCAGCCTGTTGGGGATTTGTGGCTTCATGAATCTGGATGTTCATTTTTCTTCCCACATTTGGAAAAATTTTCTGCCATGATTTTTTAAATAGACATTCCATCCCTCTTCTTCTGGGATTCAAACATATATATTGTTTCTTTTGATGTCTCATATGCACCAAAGGCTTTCTTCACTCTTTTATTCTTTTTGTTTTTTTGCTTTAACTGGATAAGTTCAAATGACTTATCTTTGAGTTCTCTGATTTCTTTTCTGCTTTGTCAAGTCTGCTGTTGAATCTTTCTATTGAATTTTTTGGTGCAGGCATTGTATGTGTCAGCTCTGGGGTTTCCTGTTTTGTTTGTCTAATTGTTTTCTTTTCTTTTTTTTTCGTGTGTGTGTGTGTGTGTTTTAATCTTTGTTGAACATCTCATTTTGTTCATGCAATGTTTGCCAAATTTGTTTTGTTGTCTGTATGCTCACTGAAATTTTTAAGAGGATCATTCTGAACTGTTTGCAGACAGTACCTGGATCTTCATTTATTTAGAATCAGTTTTTGGATTTTATTATTTTTTTGGTATTGTCATGTTTTTCTGTTTTCCTTAGTTTTTGAGATCCTTCTGTCTCTGCATTGGTATCTGTGCATCTCAGGAAGGAGCCTCTTCTTCCACCTTTTAAAGTTTCCTTTAAGCAAGGAAAGATCTCATCAGTCAGCTCAGTTTGGGGGTTTGGATGGGTTACCTGGTAATGTATACAAGCAGATGAGGCTTGCTGTTCTGATCTCTAGTTGGGCCAGGCCATTGCCCAGGCTCTGAGGTCAGGGGTGTGCTGGCCAGGCTCCACATTCAAGTGGGACCATGGGATTGGCTCACTGGTGAAGCCAGGCTGATGGTTTGGATCTGACATCAGATGGAGCCATTACCTAGGTTCAGTAACCACTGAACAGAGTCACGGGCTATGTTCCATGACACCATGGTGCCACTTGTGAGACTCCATAATTGGACAGTGTTACTGGCAGTGTTCCCTGCCTGGGTGAGGGCACAACTGCTCAGCAGTTGGGCAGGACTGTAGGACAAACTCTGTTGCTGGGTGCTGTGGTATACTGAGTTCCAAAATGTAGGCTTGGCTGCAAGCCTGCCCATGATAACTGTCAGGCTCCATGGTTAGGTAGGCCTGGAGGTTATGCTTCGCATTTGGGTTAAGCTGCTGGCTTGCTCTTGCCTGAGCAAGGCTGTAGGATGACCTCCATGGTTGCCCAGGCTATCTGGCTGGACTAACTGATCAGGCATGACTGGACGCTCTCCCTAACAGCTGTGGAGGGCTGCTGGCTTGGTCCTCTAATAAAACTGACCCTTGGATGAACTCTGTAGTTAAATATGCTCTCTGGCAAAGCTTCCTGGTTAGGTGGGACTAGAGGCTTGGCTCAGTAGTTGAGCAGGACTGCTGATTTGATTCATTGTCCAGGTTGGGCTATAAAATGATGTCTGTGGCGAGTGTGGCCCATTTGCTGGGGACCCAAATCAGACCTGCTCACTGGGCTTCCTGGCCACAGAGAGCCACCAGCTCAGCTATGCAAATGGGCAAAGCATATTGGGTGCCACAAGCAGAAGAAACATTGTCTGCCAAGATCTGTGTGCTGGTTGCTGTGTATCCCCTCTACTTTCCTACCTGTAGCTGATCCACAGTGGACTGGCTTATGAATCTCCCAGTGATCCCCATGAAGCAAGACCTAAGGGGGCTTCTGAGAACGTCCTGCAGTAATGGAGAAGCTAGTTGTGCATCCTGGGCTCTCTCGCTACCTTTGGAGGAACTGTAGGTCCAGGGCAACCCTGTGAATGCAGCAGTGTGCCAGCCTGGGTGGGAGTGGGGAATTGCAGTCAAAGTAAAACCATTTGTTTTATTTTCTAATGTCATTTTTCTGTTTCTCTAGTGCACAGGATTGCTTCAGTCTCATCCTCGGGTTCTGGGATTTTTACAAAGGCATCTTGTCCACAGATAGTTGTTATTTTCACCATTTTGCAGACGTCATTCTATTTTTATTATTGATTTAAAGAAATTCCTTAAATATTCTAGATATAAGTCCTTTGTTAGACAAACACATTATAAATTACACATTTTCTCCTAATAACCTCTAGTTCATTTTTTTTACTTCATTACTATGGGTTTTTTGTTTTATTTTAGCAGAAGATTTTAGTTCAATGTCATCCCATTTATTGTTTTGTATTATGCTGCTGCTGCTGCTAAGTTGCTTCAGTCATGTCCGACTCTGTTCGACCCCATAGATGGCAGCCCACCAGGCTCCTCTGTCCCTGGGATTCTCCAGGCAAGAATACTGGAGTGGGTTGCCATTTCCTTCTCCAATGCATGCATGTATGCATGCATGCTAAGTCACTTCAGTCGTGACCAACTCTGTGCGACCCCATGGACAGCAGCCCACCAGGCTCCTCTGCCCACAGGATTCTCCAGGCAAGAATTCTGGAGTAGGCTGCCATTTCCTTCTCTGGTAATATATTATGGGTCATATCTATTTTGTCTCACCCAGAGCTGTAAAAGCATTGTCCTTTATGTTTTTCTAAAAAGCGTATAGATTTCATTTTCATATTTAGATCTATGAAAGTAAAGTGAAAGTGAAGTCACTCAGTCGTGTTTGACTGTTTGCAACCCCATGGACTACAGCCTACCAGGCTCCTCCATCCATGGGATTTTCCAGGCAAGAGTACTGGAGTGGGGTACCATCGCCTTCTCTGTGAGGATAGAGACTGTACCTTTTTTCCTGTTTCCCTGGTTCACAATAACAGCACCATTCTGGTGGGGAAAGCAGACCAGTTTTAGCAGTCCTGGTGGGAAAGGTGGATCTTGCATTTACCTAGGTTGGGGGTGGGAGGACCCTCTCTGGAGGAAATGCTAAAGGGGTATACATTTAGATCTCTGGTCCATCTCAAAAGTGTGTGCGTGTGTGTAACATGGTTTAGGGTGTATCAGGTTGGGTTCTTCCAAAGTTGGATCCTATGCCAATAGTTCAGTATAAATGAATTATTAAGGAATATTCTTTTTTTTTTTTTTTATTTTTTATTTTTTATTTTTATTTTTTTTTATTTTTAATTTTTACTTTACAATTCTGTATTGGTTTTGGCATAGATTGACATGAATCCACCACAGGTGTACATGCGTTCCCAAACATGAAGAAACCAATAATGTAGCAGGGAAGCAGAATTGAAAAGAAAATGAAGCCACATAAGGGTCCCATTTCAAAGGAAGTCCCTGATTCAGCCTGATTTTGAAAGCAGAACTGGAGCCTAATTACATAAAAAAGTTGTTCCTTCTTGACGCAAAGTGACACAAACTAGACTCATGTATCTTGCTACTAGTCTTTCACCCCACCATAAGCTGCCTTTTTGGGTCACAAAGAGTCGGACATGACTTAGGAACTAAACCACTGTTGAATCATATAGGTGCTTTTGATTCTCTTTACAGTTTCAGAAAGGTAGGAAAATGTCCAAGGGAAATTATCTGAGAGTTTCAGGTGTATAAGTCATTAGCAGCAGAGCATGCAGAAGCAGGGAAAAAAAAAAAAAAAAAGGAAACTCAGAGCTATTACAAATATGCAAAGTAATCTGAATGCACTAACAATATATACCATAAAGTGAATGATCCCTGCATCCATACAAATAGCTCATTTCTCCAGCATCATTTATTAAAGAGACCTTCTTTTTTTCTTTTTGAATACCATGAAGTGAACAGTTATGTGTGTTTCTATTTCTGGACTGTTTATTCTATTTTATTTATGTTTATCCACATACCAATAGCACATTGTCTTAATTACTATAGATTTAAAGTAAGAATTAAAATCATCCATTTAAAAAAATTCCTTCAAGATTATCATATTTATTCTGTGTCTTTTGCATTTCCATATAAATTTTAGAATGCAGTCAGCAATTTCTTCCACCAAAGCCACTGTGTTTTGATTAGTATTGCATGGAATTAATAAATCAGTTTGGAGAGGACTGCTGTCTTAATGATAGTCTTCTAATCCATGAACCTGGTATATCTCTCCATTTTAAGATCTTCTTTCATTCTTTTCAGCACTGTTTTATAGTTTTCCATACAGAGGTCTTGTATATCTTAACTTATTCCTTCTGTTTCTATATTTTCAATGTTATTATAAATGAAATTTCTATTTTCATTTTTCCATTGTTGTTATTAATTTTCAAAAATTGTCCTTAAATGTCATTACTTATGCTAAAATCACTAGTGATAAAAGCACTCTTTTTCTGCAGAAAAGACAGTCTTTCCAGTGTTCATAAAATAGACTTCCTTCCTCATAGTTCGTCACCATAGTGTATATCATGGCCTCTAAAACCTGAATCCTTCTCTTTGATGCATTTCCTATGCTTCTTTATTCCAAAATGACAATATTAATTAAAAGGAGATATGAAAATGTTACATCTGCTCCTGTTATTTGCCAGTCTGTTCATATCTTCTCATGGAAAGTAGTATGAAAATTGTGGTGAATTTCATAAATCTTGGCACACTTTATTATCCGATCTATAGCATATGGCCGAATAAGGAGCTCAATAGCAGACACATCCCAACACACAAGAGACATAGAGTCTCAAAAGGCTGAGAGTGATGTAATACATAAAAGTGTTTTCTGATTGCTAACATTCTGTTGTCTTATTTGTGTAAGTCCATGTCAATTTTGGTTTAGCTTAAAATTTTTTTTCAAATATTGATTCAGAACAATTTAAATAAAGATTTACTATGTCAACTTGGTTTGGAAGTACTCAACTTTCACTTTGATCAGGATGAACTATCTTTGTGTATAAACTAATATCCTTTTTTGCTGATTGTCCTTTATGAAGAATCTGATTTTAAAAATACACACACACGTATACATTTCCACATATGATAATGAAGATATTAATAGGTATATAGATCCATCATGAATGATATATTAGTCACACAAAACCTCTTAAAATAATATAGTTTATTACAAAGTCCCTTAGGGGAGAGTTGTATTAGAGGCCTACTTAATATGTTAATTTTCAAGTGATTAAGTATTAAATATGGAATAATGGCACAAGTGGCAAAAAAATAGAGATTATACAAAATAGTCAAATATATTTCAGTCTTTAAGTCTTATTGTTGTGTCACAGAGGCTTCCCTGGTGGCTCAGGCAGTAAATAATCTGGCTGCAATGTAACAGACCCAGATGGGATCCCTGGGTTGGGAAGATCCCCAGGATAAGGGATTGACTACCCATTCATACCCATTCTTGCCTTGAGGATCCCATGGACGGAGGAGCCTGGCGGGCTACAGTTGATGAAATCACAGAGTCGGACCCAGCTGAGAAATTAATTCTTTCACGTAGGGTCATAAGATCACTGTAAACCCAAGAAGTGGAGAAAGACAATAGTCATTAAACACAAGCAAAAAGCATGAATACGTACTGTATGATATAGCATATTCCATGGATAGGGCAGAAGGTGTCTTACCTGAAGTACAATGTAGCTATTTTCAAACTTCAGGGATTCTTCTAAACCAGAGCAGAGAACCGAGATTTTGAATGGCAGATTAAGAAATCATTTTTAAATTGCCGGCATATAGAATTAGCATGTGTTTTGAAAACTACACATTTCCTAAAAATTTCCATTAAAAAATATTCCTTTAATTGCACTTCATTTAATGGTGTGTTCAAAGATCATTTTCTGATTGCTCAGATGAGCAGGTAAACCTCCTGAAACCAAAATCCATAGTTAAACATACTCAGATCAGATATCAAACAGTTCCTAGCTATATCTCAACTCATATTTATCTTGGGCTTCACTGACAGCCCAGTTGGTAAAGAATCCACTTGCAATGCAGGAGACTCTGGTTCGATCCCTGGGTCAGGAAGATCCGGTAGAGAAGCCATAGGCTACCCACCCCAGTATTCTTGGGCTTCCTTTGTGGCTCAGTGGGTAAAGAAGCCACCTGAATGTGGGAGACCTGGGTTCAATCCCTGGGTTGAGAAGATCCCCTGGAGAAGGGAAAGGCTACCTACTCCAGTATTCTGGCCTGGAGAATTCCATGGACTGTACAGTCCATGGGGTCACAACGAGTCAGACATGCCTGAGCAACTTTCACCTCACAAAATAAAATTAACTGACTTCAATCAAATTGATCCAAATACACACAAGTTGAGTTAATGTGCGAGTTGAGTTGTGTTCTGAGTTTCTAATATGAATAGTTTCTTTTACTTTTCTTCCTTCTCTCTCCTTTTGCTGCTCTCTCTCCTTGATCTCTCCCAATCCATCTCCATCCTCCTTTCCTCTGTTCCTCCTCGTGCTCCTCCCATTCTCCTCCTCTGACTTCTCCCCTCCCTCCTTCTTTCCCCTTCTCTTCTTTCCCTTCTTTTTCCTCTTCCTACTCTTCTTCTTCCTCTATTGTAATTTTTTTTTAATCTTATTGGAGTATAATTGATCTCCAGTGTTGTGTTTCAGGTGTACAGCAAAGTGATCCAATTATACACATACATATATTCATTCTTTTTCAGATTCTCATATAACTTATCACAGAATATTGATTAGAGTTCCCTGTGCTATACAGTAGGTTATCATTGGTATTCTATTTTATATGTAGTGTTGTGTGTGAACCTCAAGCTCCTCATTTATTCCTCCATAACCATGTTCCCCCTTTGGTAACCATAAGTTTGTTTTTGATACCTGTAATTTTTGTAAATAAGTTTATTTGCATCTTTTAAAATTAGATGCCACTTATGCATGATATGATATTTGTCTTTGTCCGACTCTTTACTTAGTATGATGAACTCCAGGTCCATCCATGTTGCTGCAAATGGCAGTATTTCACCCTTTTAAGGCTGAATAATATTTCATAGTATATATATGTACCACATCTTTTCTATCTATTTATCTGTCAGTGAATATTTAGATGGGTTCCATGCCTTGGCTATTGTCAGTAGTGCCGTTATAAACATAGAGTTGCATGTTATCTTTTCAAATTATGATTTTCTCCAGATATATGCACAGGAGTGGAATTGCTGGATCATATGATACTTCTGGTTTTGTCTTTGTTTTTTTTAGGTTATTTAGGGAACTTTATCCTTTCTTTCTCTTCATAACTGGTAGTACTGTGTGATATTTCCTATGGTCCAGTAACAGTGGATTGATACTGTAAACAGTATCAACAGTAAACAGTACATTTACTCCTCCATTACTGTACACTTGACATTATTTATAAAGGTTTGAAATGAGATAATGAAAGCAAGATGAGTATGTATAAATTTCAGAGATGCTACATGTGTATTGCCAGAGAAACAATAGAATATAAGAATGTAATATTTGTTCATCACTTTTGTAGATATTTAAGTTATTTTATCATATTTCATATACAAAAAACATTTTGTAAATAGTATTTCTGGTAGTACAGGTTCCAAATTCATGGGTATGAGGTAACATCTTGTGTGGTTTTGAAATTTTGTTAGAATGGATATTAGTAAATTGGAAGTAGCTAATGTTAGTGGTAATTTAAGAGTAACTCTTAGCACAACTTTGAAAAAGTTAGATATATGGAAGCTAGATTAAAGGGTAAATTTTATTATACAGTATATATGCATTTTCTCTCTGATCCTCCTACATGTACACACACATACACAAACACACAAAGTCACCAAAGAAACTGTCAAATACAGAATAAAGTTCTTCAGGAAGTGTTGATGAGTGGTGAGGAAACTGCAGTAACATTATAATTGCATACCTTCACATATATGATCTCACAGCCATACTATGGGAACCTGGGACAGATATGATCACAATCATATTGTATATGTGAATACAGGGCTAACTAGTTATCCTAGAGTATAACAGCTAATTATGGTCTAGTCAGTTTTCAAAATTTTTTTTAATTTTTGTTTTTTTAATATAAATTTATTTGTTTTAATTGGAGGTTAATTACTTTACAATATTGTATTGGTTTTGCCATACATCAACATGAATCCGCCACAGGTATACACATGTTCCCCATCCTGAACCCCCCTGCCCTCCTCCCTCCCTGTACCATCCCTCTGGGTCGTCCCAGTGCACCAGTCCCAAGCATCCAGTATCATGCATCAAACATGGACTGGCGATTCGTTTCATATATGATATTATACATGTTTCAATGCCATTCTCCCAAATCATCCCACCCTTTCTCTCTCCCATAACTTATTCTGATTATTTCCTCTATTAAGGGGTTAGTGAAATCTTAGGCCTATTTTTAATAAAACACAATATAGCACTTTCATTTTCATTAATAAAGAGTTCTCTGCCCTTTTTCTGCTCTTCCCTAACTCAGACTTTGACTTTTCAAAAGAAGTAGTACTGAGAATTACTTTGTTCATATAGTACACCCTTCAGTTCAGTTCAGTTGCTCAGTTGTATCCAGCTCTTTGCGACCCCATAAATCACAGCATGCCAGGCCTCCCTGTCCATCACCATCTCCCGGAGTTCACTCAAACTCATGTCCATCGAGTCAGTGATGCCATCCAGCCATCTCATCCTCTGTCATCCCCTTTTCCTCCTGGCCCCAATCCCTCCCAGCATCAGTCTTTTCCAATGAGTCAACTCTTCGCATGAGGTGGCCAAAGTACTGGAGTTTCATTCCTTCCAAAGAAATCCCAGGGCTGATCTCCTTTAGGATGGACTGGTTGAATCTCCTTGCAGTCCAAGGGACTCTCAAGAGTCTTCTCCAACACCACAGTTCAAAAGCATCAATTCTTCAGCGCTCAGCTTTCTTCACAGCCCATCTCTCACATCCATACATGACCACTGGAAAAACCATAGCCTTGACTAGACGGACCCTTACACTTACCTTATTCTCATTGTGAATGACTGTTAGTTTGAAAGAAATGGGCTGAAATTTTAGTTGAGCAACTTTTTGTAATAGAACACCATTGTAATTAATACAACAAATTTTACTGTTGTCATGGACAATTGAATGAGTCAGGGAAATATAATAGAGTGTTGGACACAATCTTTATCATAATGGCATTTAGAATAATGGAATTCTGCCTCTATTATCAAACACCTATAAAACTGAGCTATAATTCTCTGACTTTAAAACAATCTTAGACTTCCGAACTCTCAGATGTCCGTCAGGCCTCAGGGCATGGTCCTTTAGGGCTTGAAAACAGATGTCTTTGTATTCAAAATGCATCAGCTGTTTGAGCTGTCAAAGTCATTTACTAATCCAAGAAGATTTAATGTGCAAATGTGGGAGAAAACAACTGTTGTTTTACAAAAGAAGGTGCTTGTTTGTAGCTATCTTCTGGCTGCAATGTAATTTATCTGGGAATCATAAAAAGAGTCTGCTTGTAGTTCACTTTCCCCTTTGCATAAATGACAAGGATTGTCTTGATCAGTGGCCAAGAGACAGAAAATACAAAGTTCAAGCAATTGCAAGCATCATAAAGACACAAATGGCAAAGAAATATATTATGATCCAAACGCACAATATACTTCCATTTTGTAAAACTTAGACATCTATACTTGTAAAAGATCAATATTCTTTTCACTGAGTTTTCTAATTTGAAATTTATAAAGGATACACAGTTTTGGCAGTTATAGGTAAATTACCTTAAAGCAGGACTGCAAGGTTTATTGGTAAGACACTGACTATTCAATTGTAATTATCTATATCTAGCAATGTATTCCTTGCATTTTATATCTATAAAAAGTTATTTAGGGAACTCTACCTCAAGGGATTCCTGAGAAATAAACAATAGGGCGTATGGTGATTTAGCATAGGGCTTCCTTTTCCCCCATCTATCACTCCCTCAATCTCTCTCTCATGCCTCTCCCTTGTCTCTTCCTCACTCCCACTTTCTTCTTTTCTCTCTTTCTTCTTCACCTAAGTCTCCAAGCCTTATACGTGTGGTTATTTGACAAAGAACTCAGAAAAGCCCCAAACAGTTTTGTCTTGGTGCAGGTAGAATGCAAATTGGTCCGAAGCCATAGTAGCCTGCCAGGTGGTACATTTTCCTGACAATTGCCAAATATGCTTAGAGATCTTCAGAATCTTGAGATACATCACTCTGCTACATCTGACACATCTAGGATATAGGATCAGGAATAAAAGATGATTTTCTTTTACACACCTTAGAAAATTTCAGCAAGGAAAGGAGGCTCTTTGTCATTCAGGACTCAGAAAACTTTGTCAGACTACAGATTCTGCCGTGCATTCCAGAGCTGTTCATTAACTCACAGAATGACATGCTTACAGGTTAGCTAGTGAACATTTACATTGGCTGTACAGTATGTTAGGAGACAAGCATTTATTAGACAGTTAAAACTGTTCAAAACCCACTAGAGATGCATTCACTTTAGTTTAAGGGTTGCATATTTCCCTATAAATGGCTTGTTGTGAATAATGTAAATGTGCCTCCCTGAGAATAAATTAAATACATTTCCTGCTATTGTTAATGTGTTAGAACAGTTGTGCCATAAATCACTCGAACAGCATTTATAGATTACTGTACTATATCTAGGCCAAGCTTGTAAATATCAGTATAACTCATAATTCAATGATTTGTAACCTTCCAAAGAAAACCTTAGAGATTTTTCTCTTTTTTTTTTTTCTCCTTCCTCCTCATATGATATCGACAAACATCTAGCACAAAGAAATTCATTTTGGATGCTTTTATAAAGCATTTTAATAGAAGCTAGATGATTTAATATATAACAAGAAGGAATCTACTAGAAGTATATGGAGGGGCTCACTGTTCATAGCTGGGTCATCACTCATGTATCCTTCTGCCCTTTCCCTACCAAGCCATCCTTCTTAGAAGACTCAGGAATTCTCTGCAAGCTTGTAGTCACAGGGAGTAACCATTTTCCAACGCCTTTAGCTTCCTTTGTGCTCTGTCTTTTCCCCTCCTCCTTCTCCTCCTCCTTCCTTCCTCCCACACCCCTCCACATACATTATCATATGGGAACCAATGCAGACACTTTTTGTCTACCCTGAACTCCATCAATTCTATTAGAATTTAGGGCTCACCAGAAGTAAAATGGGCACTGAGCTTTGGAAACAATACAGACCATTTATTTCAGTTATAACCTTGGAACCAACCTTCTAAATATCTCTGTGCTAGGCATTTTGTATGCATTATATCATTTAATACTCATAACATATCATTATTGGCTCCCTTTTATTAGGGAGGAAAGTGAAAGATACAGAAGTAAAATAACTGAATAATTGTAATACCTGAGGTTCAGAGTCCGAATTTGACATTGAGCCTACTTCAAAAGCCAGGATCTGTGTTTTTTCACCTTGACTTATTTGTTCAAAACTGTCACAGGCTATTCTGCTCTTATGAAAATTCATCATGTCTATTCAGTAGACTGTTCTGAGATTTTGACTCCATTAACCATGTTTGAGTTTCCAAACTTGCAATGACCCACCCTCTCTCACATTTATTTCTGTTGCTTTCCTTTGGCTCTATCTGTCACATGGACCTCCAGAATAAGAGAACACACCTTGCTTCTTAAGGGAATAAATACAATGCAAATTATCATTTTAAAGTGTTGTTTATTTCTGAGTCTGGGGAGTTCAGAGATTGCTTGCAATGGGGCATTCTATTGGTGCCACACATGTGCATTCACTGTCCTGAAAGACTGCAGATATCAGTCTTCCTAATATGCACTGGCTCAAATTCCAGGATCTGACTGTCATCTCTTTTGTGCTCCACAGATTTTCAGTTTGTTTCTGAGGACACTTGATTGAGTGGCTCCAACCTTTGGGTAACCGGTGAAAAGTTGGAACTTGATAGCTCTTGGTTTTCATTTAGATGATACTTTGCTGAGCCACTGTCTCACGGCACAGATCAGCCAGAACTCCCCCTCACCAGAGCACCGCCCAGTTGCAATATGGACAGCACTACTTTGTAGAATGCCCCTTGTTCTTCAAAGTGCTCTCAAGCTTGTCTCATTTCACTGTCTTGACTTCACTATGAATTATGTGTTAGTTGGTCAGTTGGGTGGAAGTCTGCGATCCCCTGGGCTGTAGCTCACAAGGGTCCTCTGTCCATGGAATTCCTTAGGCAAGAATACTGGAGTGGATTGCCCTTCCCTTCTCCATGGGATCTTCCCGACCCAGGGATTGAACCCAGGTCCCCTACATTGTAGGCGGATTTTTTATCATCTGAGCCACCAGGGAAGCCCACTGCAAATTATACACAGGGTAAATCAATGAGTGAAGAAGCAAAGACCCAGAGAAGAAAATGACATTTATTTATTTTTGAAAGCAATAATTTAGGTTTGACTTCTGCCAATGTCTGCTACTTAATCACAATCCTATGTGATAACATAAGATCTCAAAATCTCTGTCTTTATAGGATAGTTTTGACATAGGAGCACCCAGATCACTGAACAGTGTACTTGTGAGATTTTAGTCATATAGTTAATTTAAAATGGGCAAATAACTAGTTAGCCACTGTTAGAATAAAAAAATTAGTCATCTTGGTGTTGAATGAATATTGGTGGAACATTATTCATAAAAAGGTATATAATGATAGGAATTGATGAAAGTGATATAATAAATGAATATGTTGATGTTAGGAAATTTTTTTAAAAATATAGTACTGGATGCAATTCTTGTCATTTAGGAGGATAGCAAAGAGGGGATATCGAGATTCTGGTTTCTGTTCTGCTTTTTGTGTTGTGTCACTTTGACAGCTTGCCAACACTTTTTGAAGCTCAGTTTACTGGTCTGTAGAAGTGAGTATGATAATTGCTTTCTGGAATAATGAATGTGATTTTTATTGGGATTACAAATCATGAAAAATTAGTAATACTGAAAATTTTAAAAGAGGCAGAACCCCAATTCACTTGTAATAAATGCTTTTAATTGCTCATAGCTTTCTAAAAGTAAGTACAGTTTTCTTCATAAAGTATGAAAAGAGTGACTATTCCAACTTTTTAAAATAATGAAATAGAAAATTTAATTTTTAAAACGATTCAACTTTTCATTGATCTTTCTAAGATGTCTTCACTATCAATGATATTTCATTATTATGATGACTTTTATTAGCTTTAGTACCAAACCACTATGTATTAATGGTTTTAAATTCAGGTTTGTGATCTATATTCCATTTTACTTGTGATTTTTATTCCAGAAAAGGCTATGTTTTCACTTTGAATTTTAAACATATGTTTACAGTACATTAAGGTTATCCTACAAGTCCTTCTTTGCATCATTTCAATCCCCCAGGTTGGTTATATGGGGAAAAAAAATGCAGAAAAGTAATTTCCCCTGTGGTGCATCAGGGTTTCCCTGATGGCTCAGATGGTAAAGAATCTGCCTGCAATGTGGGAGACCTGGGTTTGATCCCTAGGTTGGGAAGATCCCCAGGAGGAGGGAATGGCAATCCACTCCAGTATTCTTGCTTGGAGAATGCCATAGACAGAGGCTAGCCATGGGATCTCAAAGAGTCAGACATGACTGAGCAACTAACACTTTCACTTTCTTTCACATGGTACACTACAGCATTATTGCCAGGGAACCTTTCCATAAAATGGTGTGTCTAATGGGTCTTAATGGACAGAGAGACCTCTTGCTGATTTCTATGCACAATTCAGCTTTTATAAACGTATGTGTTCCTCTTCAAGTCTTAACGTTCTTTCATTTTGGTTATAATATACATATGCCTTGAAAAATCCCTATGAATAATTTTTAAGGAAGAAATGTGTTTAACTATTTAAAATTTATCATATCCTATTAGTATTCATTAGTTTTTCATATTTGTAGTTTTTCTTTTTAAGTTTTAAAATACCACATTCATTATATGATAGAAATAGAGAAAATGATAGTACTTGTAGATAGAAATACTGATGTTTTTACCTTAAAATTAGTTTATAATTATAGATTTTGTGGAGGCCATAGACCCCTCCCATAGATTTTTTTCCAGTTTCAGGAGATGCCCAGATAAAATGCAATTTGGTTGTATATCTTATTTTTGAGTTCCTAATTTCCATGTGGAAAGGCAAGTGTGAGGTACATAGCAATGCTATATGAACAGTTATAGGGAATAAGTCAGAGATTTAAAAACAGCCCAAATTCACTGTGTTTTCCTTCCTTTGTGTTTCCTTTCTTAAGATTGGTACTTCAAGCAAGTTATTTAACCCAGTAAGTTAAATAGTTGGAGTAGTAGTGCACATCTAAGAAGTTAGAGAAAGGACTGATATGTGTAAATCATTTAGCACAGTGTCTAGAATATAAGTACAAAATGAACTGTAAATATTACATGAATACCAATATTAAGTGCCTTCTCTGTGCCAAATACTATGGTAGGCATTGGGATTATGGCAGTGAAGATTCCTTGTCCTCATGGAATCTCCAGTCTAATGAAGAACACAGAAAATCCCTGATCAATTTCAAAAGAGTAGAAAGTGTTAATAGAGAAAAAAGTAAAAGGTGTCATGAGAGCATATGATGGCACATTTTCTAAACCCAGGAAGGATTGGGGCAGTTTTCCAAGGAGAGACTATTCATATGAAACCTCAAAGATGAGTAAGGGTGAGTTAGGCAAAGGAGAGTAGAGGAGTGAAGGGAAAAGATGGTGGGAGGGAGGAAGAAAGATTCAGTGGGAGTGGAGAGCCTTGAGCAATGCATGACTAGAAAGAACAAACCCAGATCAGAATCTCATGTGGACGCCTTCTATGTGTAAGCCCCATGTCCAGAACTTAATAACACCACTTCTTCTAGTAAACCAATTAACTTTGGTTACTCAAGTATAAGAGGAAAGGGGTCCAATACTCATTGGTGGGAGAGGAAAGGCACAAATGAAGAGTGCGATCCCAGACACATTCTAGATGCAATGATGAACCTCTGTTCTTTGGTTTATGGTGGGGACTGAAAATGGAATGGATCACAAACTATAAAACTAAAATTTCACAGAACTGACTCCCATTTAGTCTTCTGGGACCCAGCACTCCTATGCTGTTGACAGAGACGAAAACTTTTGTCCTGGTATTCTCATTCGAGACAGCAACCTGGGGCCTATCACAGGCCAGGAGCCCCAGTGCAGTTTATTGCTTACTCTGACTGGTCTTTTTATTTGAATGGTTGGGGTTTAAGAGTAAAGAAAGAGAGGTGACCATCACATGGAAAATTTTTGAGAAGGAGAAAAGGAAAGAAAGGGCAAGGAGGGTGATTGAGATGAGAAGTTTATCTGCCCTCAATTCAAATAAGAGTTGCCACCTCTGGGTGCCTTAGAGATGGTTATGAAGTAGACTTTATTTTTTGATTGACTGATTGATTTGGCCATGTCATGTGGCTTGTGTGGTCTTAGGTCCCTGACCAGGGACCAGACTTGGGCCCTCAGTAATGAGAGTGGAATCTTAACCGCTGGACCACTAAGGAATTCCCTGAAGTGGGCTTTATGTATGTCATTCATTAGTGTCCCCTGAACATTGATGGGCCAGTGTCATTTATAATTCTCTCTTACTAAAAAAGAATTATTTAGAAATATTTTAAATTTAAGGGAAATTCACATCAGTTTTTAAGTTAGCCACCTATGTTTTATTAACTTTCTCTGTTCCCCTACACACACATATACACACATATGAAAAAATAGTGTTATATGTATGCGTACATACACACACTATTATTATTTTTGAACCATTTGAGTATATGTTGAAGGCATCATACCCCTCTACCCCATAATATTGTTAATTTGGCATGCATTTCCTAAGTACACCATCTAGCACAACCACAGAATAGTCAAGCAATTCAGGAATATAACATTGATGCAATAGTAATCTCTAGATAATATATAGGTCATATTCCCATGTTCTCAATGGCCCAAATAATGCCCTCAATAGTTTTTATATTCCTTTCATTACAGGCTCCAGACCACATTGCATTCAGTAGTAACAACACTTAAGTGTCTTTCATCTTTCTTTGTCTTTCAAGAGTTTGAAAGTATTTTGACTTGTGTTTGGACCATTCTCCTTTCTTCATTTCCAAGCCCCAACAGTGATATAGACAGGTGACAGCGTCGGATTCTCCAACTGGATGTGCCATACATCACTCATACATTTTAAGGCCACTGATTGGATGATAAATAAGTACCTTCACAAGTTGTCAGTGTCATAAAATATCAAGCAAAAGACTAGGTGTGGTTATCTCTGACCATTACAAAATCTTTACCCAAATACCTTAGCTAAGCAAAAATCTCCTGCTATTTTTGTGTCATTCTAACATCCTCTAGTAAAGTAATGCTCAAAATTCTCCAAGCCAGGCTTCAAAAATACGTGAACCATGAACTTCCAGATGTTCAAGCTGGTTTTAGAAAAGGCAGAGGAACCAGAGATCAAATTACCAACATCTGCTGGATCATTGAAAAAGCAAGAGAATTCCAGAAAAACATCTATTTCTGCTTTCTTGACTATGCCAAAGCCTTTGACTGTGGATCACAAGCAACTGTGGAAAATTCTTCAAGAGTTGGGAATACCAGACCACCTGACCTGCCTCTTGAGAAACCTATATGCAGGTCAGGAAGCAACAGTTAGAACTGGACATGGCAAAACAGACTGGTTCCAAATAGGGAAAGGAGTCCATCAAGGCTGTATATTGTCACCCTGCTTATTTAATTTATATGCAGAGTACATCATGAGAAACACTGGGCTGGATGAAGCACAAGCTGGAATCAAGATTACCAGGAGAAATATCAGTAACCTCAGATATGCAGATGACACCACCCTTATGGCAGAAAGTGAAGAGGAACTTAAAAGCCTCTTGATGAAAGTGAAAGAGGAGAGTGAAAAAGTTGGCTTAAAGCTCAACATTCAGAAAGCTAAGATCATGGCATCTGGTCCCATCACTTTATGGGAAACAGATGGGGAAACAGTGGAAACAGTGTCAGACTTTATTTTTGGGGGCTCCAAAATCAATGCAGATGGTGATTGCAACCATGAAATTAAAAGACACATTCCTTGGAAGAAAAGTTATGACCAATCTAGATAGCATATTCAAAAGCAGAGACATTACTTTACCAACAAAGGTCCGTCTAGTCAAGGCTATGGTTTTTCCAGTGGTCATGTATGGATGTGAGGGTTGGACTGTGAAGAAAGCTGAGCACTGAAGAATTGATGCTTTTGAACTGTGGTGTTGGCGAAGACTCTTGAGAGTCCCTTGGACTGCAAGGAGATCCAACCAGTCCATTCTAAAGGAGATCAGTCCTGGGTGTTCTTTGGAAGGAATGATGCTAAAGCTGAAACTCCAGTACTTTGGCCACCTCATGCAAAGAGTTGACTCATTGGAAAAGAGTCTGATGCTGGGAGGGATTGGGGGCAGGAGGAGAAGGGGATGACAGAGGATGAGATGGCTGGATGGCATCACTGACTCAATGGACGTGAGTTTGAGTGAACTCCGGGAGTTGGTGATAAACAGGGAGGCCTGGCATGCTGCGATTCATGGGGTTGCAAAGAGTCGGACACGACTGAATGACTGAACTGAACTGAACTGAACTGAACATCCTCTTAGCAATAGGCCAGCAAAGCCTTACTAGAGACTTATACATTTAATATCATAGGTTCTACCCTGCTCTTGACAGTCCCATTATACTGAGAAACGTGTCTGTCACTCTTTCCAGTTTACTCCCTAAATCTGCCAAGGGGGCCCCCAGACTAGGAACATCTTTCATAACCATGGCTCCTCCAAGGCAGGCAGGAAGTCTTAGTCATAGACCTGTCCCTCACTTGACTCTCCCATTCTTCAGTCTGTGATTTACCTTGCTTTTTGGGAGGCTTCTCAGCTATAATAATGCTTCCCAGGTGGCATTAGTGGTAAAGAACCTGCCTGCCAACTCAGGAGACATAAGAGACATGGGTTTGATTCCTGGATCAGGAAGATCCCCTGGAGGAGGGCATGACAACCCATTCCAGTATTCTTGTCTGGAAAATCCCATAGGCCTGTGGGATACAGTCCATGGGGTCACATAGAGTCAGGTATGTCTCAAGCATACATGAACTGTAATTCCTTGTGTCTGTTCTGTCTTTCCTTTCTATCTCTAATTATCATTGTCCATTCTAAATGTTTTCCAGGTCAAAATAAATAACAGTCACAATAACCATAATCTCAGAGAAGCTCTGTGATAACTGTGTTATCCACTGTCCCTACCTCGAAATGGTCCAAAGTTCAGTCACTCAGTCATATCGGACTCTTTGCAACCCCATGAACCACAGCACGCAGGACCTCGCTGTCCATCACCAACTCCCAGAGGTTACACAAACTCATGTCCATAGAGTAGGTGATGCCATCCAACCATCTCATCCTCTGTCATCCCCTTCTCCAACTGCCTTCAATCTATCCCAGCATCAGGGTACTTTCAAATGGATCAGCTCTTCACATCAGGTGGCCAAAGTATTGGAGTTTCAGCTTCAACATCAGTCCTTCCAGTGAACACCCAGGAATGATCTCATTTAGGATGGACTGGTTGGATCTTCTTGCAGTCCAAGGGACTCTTTAAGAGTCTTCTCCAACACCACAGTTCAAAAACATCAATTCTTTGTCACTCAGCTTTTTTTATAGTCCAACTCTCACATCCATACATGACTACTGAAAAAACCATAGCCTTGACTAGATGGACCTTTGTTGACAAAGTAATGTCTCTGCTTTTTAATATGCTCTAGGTTGGTCATAACTTTCCTTCCAAGGAGTAAGCGTCTTTTAATTTCATGGCTGCAGTTACCATCTGCAGTGATTTTGGAGCCCCCCCCAAATAATGTTAGCCACTGTTTCCACTGGTTCCCAATCTACTTGCCATGAAGTGATGGGACCAGACGCCATGATCTTAGTTTTCTGAATGTTGAGCTTTAAGCCAACTTTTTCACTCTCCTCTTTCACTTTCATCAAGAAGCTCTTTAGTTCTTCTTCACTTTCTGCCATAAACTTGGGGTCATCTGCACATCTGAGGTTATTGATATTTCTCCTAGCAATCTTGATTCCAGTTTGTGCTTCATCCAGCCCAGTGTTTCTCATGATATACTCTGCATATAAGTTAAATAAGCAGGGTGACAATATGCAGCCTTGATGTACTCCTTTTCCTATTTGGAACCAGTCTGTTGTTCCATGTCCAGTTCTAACTGTTGCTTCCTGACCTGTGTATAGGTTTCTCAAGAGGCAGGTCAGGTGGTCTGGTATTCCCAACCCTTGAAGAATTTTCCACAGTTGCTTGTGATCCACACAGTCAAAGGCTTTGGCATAGTCAAGAAAGCAGAAATAGATGTTTTTCTGGAACTCTCTTGCTTTTTCCATGATCCAGCGGATGTTCGCAATTTGATCTCTGGTTCCTCTGCCTTTTCTAAAACCAGCTTGAACATCTGAAAGTTCATGGTTCAGGTATTGCTGAAGCCTGGCTTGGAGAATTTTGAGCATTACTTTACTAGCGTGTGAGATGACTGCCATTGTGTGGTAGTTTGAGCATTCTTTGGCATTGCCTTTCTTTGTGATTGGAATGAAATCTGACCTTTTCCAGTCCTGTGGCCACTGCTGAGTTTTCCAAATTTGCTGGTATATTGAGTACAACACTTTTACAGCATCATCTTTTAGGATTTGAAATAGCTCAACTGGAATTCCATCACCTCCACTAGCTTTGTTCATAGTGATGCTTCCTAAGGCCCACTTGACTTCACATTCCAGGATCTCTGGCTCTAGGTGAGTGATCACACCATTGTGATTATCTGGGTCATGAAGATCTTTTATATATAGTTCTTCTGTGTATTCTTACCACCTCTTCTTAATATCTTCTGCTTCTGTTAGGGCCTACCATTTCTGTCCTTCATTGAGCCCATCTTTGCATGAAATGTTCCCTTGGTATCTCTAATTTTTTTGAAGAGATCTCTGCTGCTGCTGCTAAGTCATTTCAGTCATGTCCAACTCTGTGCAACCACATAGATGGCATCCCACCAGGCCCCCTCATCCCAGGATCTCTAGTCTTTCCCACTTTGTTGTTTTCCTCTATTTCTTTGCATTGGTTGCTGAGGAAGGCTTTCCTATCTCTCCTTGCTATTCTTTGGAACTCTGCATTCAAATGGGTATATCTTTCCTTTTCTCCTTTGCTTTTCGCTTCTCTTCTTTTCACAGCTATTTGTAAGGCCTCCTCAGACAGCCATTTTGTTTCTTTGCATTTCTTTTTCTTGGGGATGGTCTTGATCCCTGTCTCCTGTACAATGCCATGAACCTCTGTCCATAGTTCATCAGGCACTCTATCATATCTAGTCACTTAAATCTATTTCTCACTTCCACTGTATAATCATAAGGGATGTGACTTAGGCCATACCAGAATGGTCTAGTGGTTTTCCCCACTTTCTTCAATTTATGTCTGAATTTGGCAATAAGGAGTTCATGATCTGAGCCACAGTCAGCTCCAGTCTTGTTTTTGCTGACTGTATAGAGCTTTTCCATCTTTGGCTGCAAAGTATATAATCAATCTGATTTCGGTGTTGACCATCTGGTGATGTCCGTGTGTAGAGTCTTCTCTTGTGTTGTTGGAAGAGGGTGTTTGCTATGACCAGTATGTTCTATTGGCAAGACTCTATTAGCCTTTGCCCTGCTTCATTCTGTACTCCAAGGCCAATTTGCTTGTTACTCCAGGTGTTTCTTGACTGCCTACTTTTGCATTCCAGTCTCCTATAATGAAAAGGACATCTTTTTTAGGTGTTAGTTCTAAAAGGTTTTATAGGTCTTTATAGAACCATTCAGCTTCAGCTTCTTCAGCGTTACTGGTTGGGGCATAGGCTTGGATTACTGTGATATTGAATGGTTTGCCTTGGAAATGAACAGAGATCATTCTGTCATTTTTGAGATTGCATCCAAGTACTGAATTTTGGACTCTTTTGTTGACTATGATGCCTATTCCATTTCTTCCAAGGGATTCCTGCCCACAGCAGTAGACATTATGGTCATCTGAGTTAAATTCACCCATTCCAGTCCATTTTGGTTCACTGATTCCTAGAATGTCGACGTTCACTCTTGCCATCTGCTGTTTGACCTCTTCCAATTTGCCTTGATTCATGGTCCTAGCATTCTGGGTTTCTATACAATATTGCTCTTTACAGCATCAGACTTTGCTTCTGTCACCAATCACACCCACAACTGGGTGGTGTTTTTGCTTTGGCTCCATCCGTTCATTCTTTCTGGAGTTGTTTCTCCACTGATCTCCAGTAGCATATTGGGCACCTACCAACCTGGGGAGTGCATCTTTCAGTGTCCTATCCTTTTGCCTTTTCACACTGTTCATGGGGTTCTCAAGGCAAGAATTCTGAAGTGGTTTGCCATTCCCTTCTCCAGTGGACCTCATTCTGCCAGACCTCTCCAGCATAACCTGTCCATCTTGGGTGGCCCCACATGTACTGCTCATGGTCAACAAGCACTGCTACATTACAATAGATCAGCTGAAGACAGGAGCAAAGTAGCCCTCACAGATTCAAATCCTGGTTTGAGTGCCTATTATAAGGTTGTTTCATTCTTTGAGATTCAATTTCATCATCTGTAAAAGCACATATATTCAAAGCACACCTGGATTATTGGGAGACTGAAGGACTTTGGGAGATAATCCTCACAGAATGTTCACCACAATGCTAGGTGTGTGTTCACAGTATAAAATGGTGGTGGTTGTTATTGTTTCTGGGATAGGGACACATCCAAAATATAGTCTCAGTCTCTCTTGTTATTATCCATTTAATCTCTCAAAAGACAAGCAGAAGCTATAAGAGACTATTCTGCTTTATGCAAGCTTGCAGGTTTTGTTGGACCCCTCAAATATATGACAAAGTTATCAGAATAAACAGAGAAATCATTGTAGGACCCAAGCATCCAACCTGTGGCCCTTTTGGTTGACCAGTAATTTAATTTACAGTATTTTAATTTCTGATCAGGTTTGCTATGATGTCATCATAAACATTCCTTTGTTGAATGCTATCTTTTGACCTGTGGAAAATACAGTAATAATAGGAGTTCACTGCACTTTCACAGTCTGAAATTTCCAGAAATCCAGAATGCTTACATTCATTAGTTCCTTTTAATTCATTAAATATCACAAACTCCTGAAGAGATAAATATGATCAATGTTTTTTCTTTTTTAATTTGAGCCAATGAGGTCAGAGTGCCCTTATAGGAGTTGGATTGTCATTAGTACATTGTTTGTGGAAATCTGTTTATTGAGTATTTCTTATGGACCTGGGCATATTCCAGGTATTGGAAATATCAGTAATCAATGAGAATATCTCATGGTTTTGATTTCTATTTCTGTGATGATTAGTGATGTTGAACTCCTTTTCATATGCCTGTTGACCATATGGATTTCCTCTTTTTAGAAAATGTCTATTCAGTCCCTCTGTCCATTATTTAAATGGGTTTTATTTTTTGATGTAAATTGTATGAGCTGTTTATATATGTTGGATATAAGGGATTACTCTACTGGTCATATCACTTGCAAATATTTTCTCCCATTCAGTAGGTTGTCTTTTCATTCTGTCGATGATTTCCTTTGCTTTGCAAAAGGTTTTAAGTTTAATTATGTCCCATTTGTTTGCTTTTGCTTTTATCTCCTTTGATTAAGAAGGAGTTGGAGCCAAAATACTGCTGCAATTTATGTCAAAGAGTATTCTATGATTTCCTCTAGGAGTTCCAGCTCTCATAGAACTTACATTGTAACAGAGGGGAGGGAGATAATTAAAAACAAACAAAACACATAACCAGCACCTAGAGTCTGTAAGTCTGAAAGAGAAAAACACATATCCTATATTAACACATATATATGGAATCCAGAAAAATGGCACTGATGAATCTATTGGCAGAGCAGGAATAGAGACACAGACATAGAGAATGTACTTGTGGACATGAAGTGGGTGGCAGTGGGAAGGAGAGCATGGGACAAACTGAGAGGGTACACTGACGTTTATACGCTACCAGCTGTAAAATACATAGGCGTTGGGAAGGTGCTGTATAACAGAGGGAGCTCAGCTTGGTGCTCTGTTATTAGAGGCATGGATGGAGAGTGTGGGGGAAAGGCTCCAGAGGGAGGGGACATATGTATATACATAGCTGACTCATGTTATTGTGCAGCAAAAACTAATACAACATTGTAAAGCAGTTATACTCCATTAAACACACACACAAACACCACCAGCTTACTATATGGCATATCAGCTAGTAGTAAATGATATGGAGGGGAAAAAAAGACAAAAAGTGATGTGGAGGAGTTGCTGATATGTTCATGTAGCCTGGTCAAAGAAGTCCTCTCAAATTTGAGCAGGGGCCTGAAGAAAGTAAGGGAGCAAATCCTACAGGTGCAGGAGAGAGAACAGTGCAGGCAGAGGGAACAGCAAGAACAAAAGCCCAGAGACAAGGAAGGCCTGGAGCTGTCCAGACACAGAGGAGGCTGAAGTGGTGACTGAAGCAGTAAACAAAGAGCGCAGAAGGCTTTGAGCACTCACAAGCAATGCAGATAGACTGGGGAGGACTTTGAATGCCCTAGCAAAGGATTTGGGTTTTATGCTAAGTTGGGAAACCATTGAGGAGAGGAGTTATGTGACCTAACTTCCATTATTTTAAAAGGACACTCTGGCCCCAGAATTGAACATGATCTCTAGAATGGGAAGGGAAGAATCAGATAGGAGATCATTTGTTATAATCCAAGTGAAAAGTGATGGTGACTTTGACCAGGGTAAAATTGGTGCAAATGGTGAGAAGCAGCTAGAACATAGGTTTTACTTTGAAGTTAGAGCTGAGAGGATCTGCTCAAGGTATGGTTGTAAGATGTAATGAAAATAATAATCAAATATGACTCCAGAATTTTTACCTGAGCCTCTGGATGGCTGGAATTGCCATTAAGAGATAGGAAAGATTAGACAAAGATGTTGTGGTATAGAAAATGAGGAGTCTTTTATTTTGTACATAGAGAATTCAAGCTGGCTTGAGGAGGGTTTTTCAAACTACAGAGTGTATCAGAATCACCTGAAGGGCTTCTTAAAAGAGAGGTTGCTGAACCCCACCCCTATAGTTGTTGGGGATTTCCCCCCGAGAGATTTATGGGATACATACATTGCATTTCTAGCAAGTGTCCAGGTGATGCTGATGCTGCAGGTCTTGGGACCCCACGTGGAGAACCACTACTCTGGTATTGGGTATATCTGCAGAGAAGGCAATGGCACCCCACTCCTGTACTCTTGCCTGGAAAATTCTATGGACGGAGGAGCCTGGTGGGTTGCAGTCCATGGGGTTGCTAAGAGTCGGACACGACTGAGCAACTTCACTTTCACTTTTCACTTCCATGCATTGGAGAAGGAAATGGCAACCCACTCCAGTGTTCTTGCCTGGAGAATCCCAGGGACGGGGGAGCCTGGTGGGCTGCTGTCTATGGGGTCGCACAGAGTCGGACACAACTGAAGCAATTTAGCAGCAGCATGGTCAAGAGAATGCCCAGATAGTTAAATGAGAAAAATTACATCACAGGTGCTGGAATGTTCTTTGTGTCTTACTGTGGAAGCACCACCTTAGAGCTAAGATCACAGAGTATTAGCTTATGCCAAAATGAGGTACAACAGTTTCTGAGTGCTGATCCTACTTTTTATTATGTCACAAAGAACCCTGTGAAAGTGAGTACTCTGAATGGAATTGCTCTTACAGCACATAAAGAGTTAACCTAGGCACTTCCTTCACTCTCCCCTCTGGCTGGGTATAATTTATCCAACTGGAGCACAAGAACCAACCACTACCCGCCCTCCACCTGGGCCTGTTTCCTGTGGAGAAAGATATGTTTAAAAAATTAAGTTTTTTCTTACAGATTTGCATTTAAGCATCGTACTGTGCTTTTTAAAAATTTTATATTGGAGCACTGGTTGATTTAACAGTGTTTTGTTATTTGACCCCATACAATAAATGTGGGTTCTCTAGATACAAATTTAATTTAATAATTGTTTTATCCTGAAATTAATCCTGTGTTTAAAGAAGAAAAAAGTTTTTATGATAAAGAAAAATACTGAACAGTCACCTCTTTAAAAAAGTTACAGTTCATACCTGCAAAATAAAAACCACATGCCTATGGTTTCCTTGGTGGCTCAGATGGTAAAGAATCTGCCTGCAAGGCAGGAAACCTGGCTTGGGAAGCTACTCTGGAGGAGGGCATGGTAAGCCACTCCAGTATTCTTGCCTGGAGAATCCCCATGGACAGAGGAGCCTGGCAGGCTACAGTCCATGGGGCTGCAGAGTCAGACACAACTGAAATGACTAAGCACATGGAATAAACAGTTTTTCAATAATGACCATGACAGGCTATTTAATAGAAAAGCTATTTTGATAACCATTTTTATTATACTGATGGCTTCTAAATATTTTTGACCATGGCGCATAGTAAGAAATACATTTTATATCACAAATGATCATGTATATAGTCACTTACTTATGGAGACATATATGTGCATATATAGAGATAGAAGAAGAGAGAGATCTATATATAGATACAGATATAAATATCTGAAGTGTTCCATGAAATTATTTTTACCCTGAATATATGACAGATATTTCTCATGCTATGCTTTACCAATTTAGAAAGTGCTGATTTTGACCCACTAAACTGAGCACATAGTCCACATGGACTGTGTGATAACACATTTTGGGAAACATGGACTTGCAGATTTAAAGACAAATGAATGACAAGTTCTTGATTTTATTATCTATAGGAATCAATTGTTATCCTTAAGAACTCCTCTAGTAAGATTTTTTTTTTTTTTTTTTTTTGCCTTTCTATGCAGTTTGTGGAATCTTAATTCTCTAACAAGGGATTGAACTCAGGCCCTCAGCAGTGAAAGCAGAGTCTTAACCACTGTCTGCTGCTGCTGCTAAGTCGCTTCAGTCATGTCCGACTCTGTGCGACCCCACAGACGGCAGCCCACCAGGCTCCTCTGTCCCTGGGATTTTCCAGGCAAGAATACTGGAGTGGGTTGCCATTTCTTTCTCCAATGCATGCATGCATGCTAAGTTGTTTCGGTCGTGTCTGAATGTGCAACCCCATGGACAGCAGCCCACCAGGCTCCCCTGTCCACGGGATTCTCCTGACAAGAATACTGGAGTGCGTTGCCATTTCCTTCTCCCCCTAACCACTGGACCACCAGGGAATTCCCTCCATTCACTTTAAATAAATAGTTTTTGAGAATACATTAAATGCAAGGCACAGCACCAATGAATA
Source organism: Oryx dammah (assembly GCF_014754425.2). NCBI lineage: Eukaryota > Metazoa > Chordata > Mammalia > Artiodactyla > Bovidae > Oryx > Oryx dammah. Next base: position 76,287,770 of record NW_024070211.1, read on the forward strand.
AAACATCATCTCAGGGAGGATTTTGCTTTTATGCTATCAATTTCCAAGAGCTCATGCCTTGTCTCCCCAAAAGATTTACATTTCACAAGAACATCTTAAGGTTTTATAAGGAAGTGTAGTTATTTCGTCCTCCCTATAAAACAAAATCTTTACTATATTTGCCTCTGAGGAAATTAAGTTTAATTGACTTAACCAGGTTTAAGCCAAGATTTCAACCCCATCAGTCCAACAGTATGTGCTAAGTCATTTCAGTTGTGTCCAACTCTTTGTGACCCTATGGACCACAGCCTGCCAGGCTTCTCTGGTCCATGGGATTCTCCAAGGAAGAATATTGGAGTGGGTTGCTGCGCCCTCCTGCAGGAGATCTTCCCAACACAGGGATCGAACCCACATCTCTCACATTTCCTGCATTGGCAGGTGGGTTCTTTACCACTAGAGCCAACTGGGAAGCCCAATGTACAGTATAATAATGGACAATTTGGAAACACAAATAACCCAAAATTGTAGCTGATCAAATGGAATATAATGTTATTTCTCTCCCAGCAAACAGTCCCAAGTAGGATTTGCTAGTGGGGAAAGGATACTCTCTGCTCCATACAGTCATCCTGGGATGCAGGCTACTAGATTGTCTACCATCTTCAAGCTTGGCTTTCAAAACCATTCTACTCATCAGCATCCCTGCTCCCTGGAGAGGGTGAAGGGCATGGAGGAAACATGTGGGAGGTTTTAGGGTTAGAGGTGGAGTGTCATACATAGCCTCCCATTTACCTTTCATTTATCAGAGCTAAGTTACCTGGTCACACCCACCTGCAAAGAAACCTTGGATATATGGTCCACTTCTGTGCCCTGGAAGAAAGGAGAGAATAGATTTTGATGACTTAATAACAATGTTACAAAAATCTTTCTTTAGGACTATTTAGCTCAACATTTCCAAAATGGATTTGATTATGAATCTCTTTTCTCTCAGCACCTATGAATGCACTGTAGAATATAACATACTTTGGGAAAAACTGCAATCTGGAGACTGTGAAATACCACAATGAAAAGAAATCTAAATTTCCCAGCATGATAGATTTTTTAAAAACTTTTTAAAATGTTAATTTAAAAAAATTATTGGACTGTAGTTGATTTATAATATTGTGTTAGTTTCAGGAGTACAGTAAAGCGAATCAGTTACACATATACATATATCCTCTCTTTTTAGATTCTCTCCCCATATAGGTCATTACAGAGAATTGAGTAGACTTCCCTCTGCTATACAGTAGGTACTTAATTATCTGTTTTATATATATTTTTTTATTTTTATTTTTTGGAAAAGTATTTATTTCAGAGGAGAAATGCATTAAGAAGACTGTGCAAGAGATATGTTGAAAGTAAGAAAGAGGGAGGTTCAAAAGGAAGGGGATATATGTATTCCTAGGGCTGATTCATGTTGAGGTTTGACAGAAAACAACAAAATTCTGTAAAGCAATTATCCTTCAATAAAAAAATTTAAAAAAAAGAAAGTAAGAATGATCAGTTCAGTTGCTCAGTCGTGTCCGACTCTTTGCGAGCCCATGAACAGCAGCACGCCAGGCCTCCCTGTCCATCACCATCTCCCGGAGTTCACTCAGACTCATGTCCATTGAGTCCGTGATGCCATCCAGCCATCTCATCCTCGGTCATCCCCTTCTCCTCCTGCCCCCAATCCCTCCCAGCATCAGAGTCTTTTCCAATGAGTCAACTCTTCACATGAGGTGGCCAAAGTACTGGAGCTTCAGCTTTAGCATCATTCCTTCCAAAGAAATCCCAGGGTTGATCTCCTTCAGAATGGACTGGTTGGATCTCCTTGCAGACCAAGGGACTCTCAAGAGTCTTCTCCAACACCACAGTTCAAAAGTATCAATTCTTCAGCGCTCAGCCTTCTTCCCAGTCCAACTCTCACATCCATACATGACCACAGGAAAAACCATAGCCTTGACTAGACGGACCTTAGTCGGCAAAGTAATGTCTCTGCTTTTGAATATGCTATCTAGGTTGGTCATAACTTTTCTTCCAAGGAGTAAGTGTCTTTTAATTTCATGGCTGCAGTCACCATCTGCAGTGATTTTGGAGCCCCAAAAGATAAAGTCTGACACTGTTTCTACTGTTTCCCCATCTATTTGCCATGAAGTGATGGGACCAGATGCCATGATCTTCGTTTTCTGAATGTTGAGCTTTAAGCCAACTTTTTCACTCTCCTCTTTCACTTTCATCAAGAGGCTGTTTAGCTCCTCTTCACTTTCTGCCATAAGGGTGGTGTCATCTGCATATCTGAGGTTATTGATATTTCTATATAGTATTAATCATTCAGTTGTGTCCAGCTCTTTGCAACTCCATGAATTGTAGCCCATGAGGCTCCTCTGCCCATGGAATTCTCCAGGCAGGAATACTGGAGTGGGTTACCATTTCCTTCTCCAAATACAGAAAACCATGTAAAACAAATTGTACAATTTAGTTATCAGGCAAACACTGTTGAAACAGCCACCCAGGTTAGGAAATAGAAACTTGCCAGTGACTCACAAAGAGCTTCACAGGTTATATCCTCCTCACTCTGGTAAAATTAAACTCTGTAAAGACTTCTATGATCATCTTTTTTCTTACTTTCCTTTAGATCTATAGTCTGAGCGGGCCAGCCATTAAGTTCAAGCCTGTTTTTACATATGCCTTTAAATCTCCTTTAACCTAGCTTCTTTCATTGCTTTCTTTTTTTTTTTCTTCCCAGCAATTTACTGGTAAGGAAATGGGTCACCTTTTCTACTGAATTTCCCAGTATGTCTCTTAAATTGCATCCTTGTGGTGAAGTTTAACATGTTCCTCTGTCCTTAAATTTCCCATAAATTGGGAATAGCATGCAAAGGCTTAATCAGAATTATGTCTTTGGCAAGACTCCTTCATAGAAGATGTGCTCTTTCTCAGGAGGCACATAATGTATGGTTATAGCTTTTTATGTGCTTGGCTAACATCAGTGGTTTTTCCTGTGGTCATGTATGGATGTGAGAGCTGGACTGTGAAGAAGGCTGAGCGCCGAAGAATTGATGCGTTCCAACTGTGGTGTTGGAGAAGACTCTTGAGGGTCCCTTGGTCTGCAAGGAGATCCAACCAGTCCATTCTGAAGGAGATCAGTCCTGGGTGTTCTTTGGAAGGAATGATGCTAAAGCTGAAGCTCCAGTACTTTGGCCACCTCATGCGAAGAGTTGACTCATTGGAAAAGACTCTGATGCTGGGAGAGATTGGGGGCAGGAGGAGAAGGGGACGACCGAGGATGAGATGGCTGGATGGCATCACGGACTCAGTGGACGTGAGTGTGGATGAACTCTGGGAGATGGTGATGGACAGGGAGGCCTGGCGTGCTGCGATTCATGGGGTTGCAAAGAGTCGGACACGACTGAGCAACTGAACTGAACTGAACTGAACATCAGTGGTCAGTTTAAACTCATTATCATTTAGGAAACAGAAAATGGCAAACTTCCGATTCTATTATCCATTCTCATTTACTTGTGGGAGTACTACTATAAGGAGAAAATTTTGCCCCAACTGACATTTAATCACCTACTGCTCTATTATGTAATAGAAAAGACAAGAAAATATTTATTCACTGTTATTTACCTGTTTTCACAATGAGGAGTTGTTTACATAGCATCTTTGACTATATGTGACTATTTTTGTATCATAATGAAATCATAGATTTAAATAAATTTGATATATTTTAACCATTTTCAATTATCACCTATACCAATGCTCAAGTTGTCCTAGTTGTAGTGTTTTTTCAATTTTTTCTATGAATACTTCAGTAAAGACTCTGGTGGCTTTTGTTAGCCTCCTTGTTATCCACTATGGTGTGATGTTTCAAGCTTATTTTATACATTTTCTTTGCCAGACTTAGAATCAGCTGTTTCTCTCTAAAAATCCCTGGCTTCTTTTAGTGGAAATGACTCTTTGGTGCCACAAGAAGAACTTCAGGGATGCTGAACTTACTGGGTTTCACAGCTGCTAGACCATTTCAGTGAGTGGAATTTTGAAATATATGCTATTATTTCCTTTAGTTTGAAGATGAAATACTTCTTGAGTTCATGTTATGAACTAAAAGTATTTACTTAAGTTCTGTCTTACATCTATATCTGCTTTATTTTATACTAAAAATCCACTTTTTCAAAGATACTGGAGATAGAACAGAATATTTCATAATTATGCATTTGCCGTATTCCATATAACACAGAAAACACTCCCTATACTCCACCAACATGAGTTAAAATGTTAAAGTGTAATAAAATTTAAAATGGTCATATCTTTTACATAGGTTCTCTCATTCTTTAACATTTGTATTTTATCTGTGTTTTATTTTGTGTTCTTTCATATTTTGTCATTTCCGAAATGACCAACCACTTATTTTTGAAATAGGAGTTTTCTTCTGTTTTTGTATGCATGTGTTTCTTCTGCAGTTTCTTATCTATGGAGATGTTATTCTTTCATCCACTTTTTTCTCTTAACACCATTTTGTGGGATTTGAATTTGACTTCTTTCTTCACTTATTTTTCTGGGAAATCAATTTTTGTGAACTTTTAGAAGCCAGTGTGATTGAGGCTTGTTTTTATCTAATTTCATTTTCATGGTCCAGGGTTCTCTGCTTTTGTTTGTTTGATTTGAGTGGTCAAAAATTTAGTAGATTCATGAAATTTACTGGATCTGTTTTCCTTCCAACTTTGTTTACTGGCCTTTCTTTTCCTTCACTGCTAGTCCTCTTATTTTGAGCAATTTGGAAACTCTTCCCACCAGTTTCTTTTCAGTACAGAAAATTGTCTGGAGGGCAGTTTTGGCTTATAGTGTTGAAAAATCATTAGATTCAGGTTGCATCAGCCCCCAGAACCTGTCCACGAATTCCTATATTTGCTTGTGGTTTAGTTTTCCAGTTTGGTGTTTTGGGGTATACCAGACACCCCATTTTTACCTTCTCCTTTCCCCTGCTGGATGTTGATAGCACACAGGTTCTGTAACTTCAGTCCTTGGTCCCCTCCTATTCAATTTTGAGGTTTGTGAAGACAACTTGTCATTAATTTTACTGAGCATGTAGTTGGTCTAAATGGTTTTGATTTTGCTCGCCTTGTTGCACTGTGATATGCAAAAAACTTTTTTTTCACTTCTTGTAACCATTTTCTCAGAATCTCTAAGGAATTTTCCTTACATAGCATTGTTATACTATTTGGCATCTTTTATCCCACTTTTTCAAAAAAAACAAGACTCAACTTCATAGCATATATATTCCCTTTTTTGCCTCATGAAAGAGAAAGGGCTAATTAGCTAAATGGAGAAATCATCTCAGAATTATCAGAATTTTCCATTCTGTAACAGAAGAAAAGCCTTGGGTTTCAGTATCTGATGAAAGCTGACAAGGCCAGGCCTTGGGGATTCATGCTTACCTCCAGACAAGAAATTTAGAGAGTGAGTTAAATTCATAAGTACCTGGACTTATACCAGGTTTTATTAAATTATCATTGTTAATATTAATAGTTCAGTGTTATAAAAATACAAAATTATATATTCTTCATTGGATTTATTTAGGATATAGCATCTAAGTTATCTTTTATTTTTATATGGGTAGTTTAAAACTCATTTACTGTTATAATTTATTAATTTAATGGTAGATTCTATTATTCTGGGAGCTGTCATTTAGATTTTATGGAAAAAGTATGGGAAGGAGAGAAAATATTATATTCTCTTTTTATCAAGAATTCAGACCTATGGAGAAACTTACATTTAGGCAATGTGATCATAGTCCAGGGTTAACCATTTGTCGCTAAGGGCAGTTTACAAAACTCCAGTCTTATTACCCAGGAAGAAGCAAATTATCCTACACCAAACATTTATTATTTAGTTTTTAGGATAACCAAATATTATCCTATACCAAACATTTATTATCTACATACTGTTGTCAGAGACAGAACAAGGCTCTCAATGTCCAAGAAAATTAAGACACACATTCTCCAAATAGCCCATGGGAAGGAATGCACACATATCAATACAAGTACAGTGGAAATATTTACTTGATAAGGTGATTCCACTTATAAGGGTGCAAATAAATCAATGGAGGCTCTCAGAGGGAATATCTGGTTTACTTTTGACAGATAAATACAAATACTCAGGTCAGGCCCAGGGATAGAGGCCTCATTGCTAGAGAGAAAAAAGGTATGGAGGTGCAATATTATATTGTAAGATTAAACTTTAAGGTAAGTGGTGGTTTTCAAAGTTTAAAAACCTAATTTCATAAAGGACTTATATACTAGATACTATTGGTTCTTATTGGTCATCTCCTTCCCTAGCAAATAAACTTTAGCTATCTAACGTTGCCCTTTATAATGAGATTGGTTTAAAGTTGATTGGGGGTTAGTTATCCACATATCACATTCTCACTTCTCTATTTAGGAAGTTGACAGTGTCTTTTTATGAATATTCTAAGGGAGAGGAGATTCAGGTTTATATTTGAAGAGTTTTGATCCAATAAAGAAATCATTTAGATATAAGGCTCCTTTGTCATCCATTTTTTTCTTAGCCGACCCCCATCTGCCTTGTGACCTAGTCATTATTTTATGAACTTCCTATAAAGAGCTAACAGAAAGAAAAGAGTGAGGAGAAACACTAATTCATATATTAGTTGTTAGCAGTGCTAGGGCAATTTTTATAAGGTAGAATATACAGATACCATCTAAGATTAGGTTGGATTGTGTTTGTGGATTTCATTCACCTTCTCTGCCTGTTTCTCTGGATAGCATTAGTAAGAGAGTTAGCTGCAGTGCTGGTTTTCAGTATATTAATTTCTAGAAAGTGATAATTAAAGTCCACATGGTTAAGAATGACAATCAGAGAGTATCATTCTAAAAGCATATGTAGCAGACTTAGAGACTGATAAGAGTGTGAGGTTTGAGGGAAGATACTCTTAAAAACTACCAAATTATGCTCCTGCCCCTTTCTCACCCAGGTCTAGATGAGGAACTGAGATATAGAATATATAAATGAATTGTTCAAAGTTACAGAATTTGAATTGTGTGTACATGTTTTCATGTGTGTTATTTTCTCTTTTGCTTTATTTGGTGGTTTAGACTAAGCAAGTTCTTAAATCTTATACACATTCACCTTGTTCAATCATTGATTTTTTTAAGGTAGAAAAGTAGTAGAACACTAATCTGGAGAAACTTTTAAGATGCTTTCATTTTCTTTCATCGGTAAATCATTGAAGTTATCACTCCTTCTCATGAGAACAATCAAATTAATTGCTGAATTAATAGTAAATTATTTGTAAGCATTAGCATGGGATTCCTTTGCAGATAATTAAGAATAATTACCTGGTTTCAGTGGCCCTGCTTGATCATCTAGAGGCAATTTGATGTAATTAAAATGTAAAAATACTTTATAAGTATTGACAGATAATCCAACTATAAAGTCACATAAATAGTAAATGTGTTTCAATGGCTCCAAGCATTTGAAAATAAAAGAGAATTTTGTAGCATTTTTCTATATATTTCAGTGTATTCTAATATTATAACTTTGCTTAGCAGCCAAAATTAAGTTTACAGGTTGTGTTCTTGCTACAGTGTCTGAAAAGGTAAAGGAATAAAAGTTTAAAAAATCCCAAATATGGCAATGATGGTTTGATGACATGAATTCAGAGACTTTTCTCTTTCCTGTGGTTTCAACATCTTTGTGCCTCTAGATTTCTGAATCTGAATTATGTTGTATATAATGGTGTTACCTGAACAGCCACTATGTAAAATATATACCAGAATTTTCAGGGAGTGACACAGGAAGTAGAAATCATGGTCTATTATGTCCTCAAAGAATTTATAAAGAAAAAGAGGAGATGGAGTAATAAAGAAACAAAGAATGATCATATAAAGGCAGATGTAATATATATGTTTATGTTTGGAATCAAATACTGTATAGTAATTCTTGAACATGGGTGGAAGGTTTCTTAGGAAGGAAGAGAAGAACTTGTCATTATTAAAAGAAAGACTGGCAATGATGAAGTCTTGATTAGTGTTCTGAAGAAGAAGTAGGAGGAGAATAGGATATAGGACATGGGAAAGGAGATTATTCTAGCAGGGAGAGCTTCTGAAGGTCCTCTGTGAATAGAGTAGATGGATGGCAGATGGCAGGCAGGTTTACCCGGCTCAAGAATGTCATGTGACTTGAGGCGATAAGAGGACATGCAGACCCATAAGGAAAGTGATTTTTGTGGGAGATTTTTGAAGTTCGGGCAACTGCATGAAGTGACTAATCTTCTGTGGATCGTAATGCCTCCCAAATAAGTGGAAAGTTTTGTTAGATTGGCAATACTGATTTCATAATTCCCTCTCTTTGTTCTGTTTTTTAAAAAAATATGTTCTCATTAAAGTGTTCTGTGTGGTTATTTCTTTGGGGCTAGACTAGCCGGAGGCATAAGGGACATTGTCTTCCTTTTCTCATTCATTTATACATTCAAAATGTATTCATCTCTTGCTACCTGGCAAATGAATTTGAGAGTACAGAGTGTGTTTAGTGGATGAAAATGGTCCCCACGTGCCTAATTATTCATCATAATGTAGAACAAGAGTTGTCAGGTAGAAAAACCAGAAACTACTTACACTGATTCCCATAGTGATTTTATTTTCTCAATGTTCTGTTTCATACTCTATTCAACAGCCCCTTCCCTGTAGGTGTTGTCCATGTGCCTCCATGTATACAGATCAGCACATTCAGTTTATCAACAAACATGAGTTCCTGTCTAACTCTGCCTGCTCTTTGATTTTCATAGTCCTGTGATCCGCACACAATGCAGAGAAGAACCCGTCACCTGCTGAGGCCCTCCTTGAGCTCGAGGACGTGTGCTGAAGACTCACAGGTGCGGCCCTGCCTTCTCAATGAAAATTGCTTCCAGTTCCAGTACAATCTAACAGGTATGGCTGTAAACCACAAACCATGGAATCATGCTGTCCTAGAATGCAGCTCTCTCACGGCTTTTATTATTTCAAGAAACTAAAGCTTGTGATGTACTCGCTCTACGGGGCTCACCAAGGATAAATGGCAGGCCTGACTGGACAGGGATATTTTAGAGACCTCCTTATTCAGACACGGTGTACTTCAGTGTCTGAAACTAAAGGACTGTATAACTACATTGATCTGTTCCCTGCAGCAATGATACACAGAATGCCATGACGTGCAGAATCAGGTTAAGTCTCAGCAGTGACTTCATTACTAATAACCAAATGGCCAGCTGCTTGAAGGGGCAAAACAGTTGTCTTTTTCTGAAACAAATTTTCCATCAAGGTCACAGTGGCACTACTGAGATTTCTCATGTAGAAAACCTCTAGTAAATTCTATGAGACTGTCTTTATAGATGAGACTTGACCTGTTGTATTTGTCCTTTTTCTTTCATTAAAGGTCCTTTAGATCATTAGTTTTCATACTAATTTTCCCAAAATACAATAAAATTTGCTTTACTGAAAAAGCATATCTTTAAAATGCTGATTTTGCTCTACATGGACTTGCTCTTCCTATTTAACTTTTAGATCATCTACAAAATATGAAAAATATTCTTAGAGATTTTCTCCCTGTTATATGATTGAGGATCTCTTTTTCTACCCACACCAAAATAAAAATTTTTTAAAGAATTACTTATGGGATGATTTATTCTAACTCTAGATGTTGAGTTTGTAATACAGTTAGCCAAATCTACAAAACCTTTTCTCATGAGAGAATAACTTATTAAAGTGAGAGTTTTCAAAATGGCCCTTTTAATCATGACCTCTTTCCCTTTGAGGGTACCTTTCTTGGCTCCACTGTACCACATATACCAAATGATTTAGATAATTATATGTATTCATTGAAAATATCTTCAGGTTGATATCACGGACTAGCATCATTTCTGTAATTTTTTTCTTTCTCAATTATGCCCAGCAAATAGGTGATTCCAAACTCGTTGTCATTTGTGCTTAGTTTTTTCCTTTTCCTACCTTGGCCAACTATGAGATGATTTCTATAAACCATTTGGCTTCTGACTTCAAGAAAACAAATTCACTTCTATTTGGTGATCTGATTGATTGATTGTTTTGCAATTAAAGAATTGCATAATGCTTTTTGAAGCCACATAGAAATGGTTTTAGGATTCTGTGTACACTATTCTCCACTGATGCAGAGAATCAAAGGTTTGTTGTCTTTTGCTCACATGGAAATAACTTTGAAACTTGGTGTGGTGACCCTATGCCCGTAGAGTGGAGCACATGCCAGCTGAGTGAAAATGCAGCCTGTGGGCAAGGCATCAGGACCCGCCTTCTGAGCTGTGTGCGCAGTGATGGCAAGCCTGTTGCCATGGACGAATGTGAGCAGGTAAGTTATGTGTATTTGTACCCCACACCCATGGCTTTTTTTTATTTTTAAATAGTGTTCTGCAACCTTCACAATGCTTACTATAAATGACCCTCCCAGTTTCTCTCATCACAGCTTAGGTTCAATTAGAGTAAGAGGTACTAGTATTATACAGTTACATCTCACAAGTTTGAACTTATTTAAAATGACAGGAAAGGTCATTTTGCATTGGAGAAATGGGTTCATTAAAAATATAGTTCTTCATTATTTCTAAGAACTTATTTAGATGTACTTGCTTGCCAACTAACAATTGACATCAATTGATTCTAAAATCGATTTTTAGTATTGGGCAGATGATTCAATTTTCCTAAGTAGGAAACACTGTCCCTTGCATGTAAGATGCACAGTGATACTCGCTATTAGAATACTCTGCTAATTTGCTTAGCAAATGTTTGCTAGGTAATAAACACAGTGCATTTTTCATCCAAGTTGGGTAGAGTTAGTGGGTTTTGAATTTTTGTAATTTTATATTTTTCCCCATCACAAAATATGTGGAATTTGGACAAAAGCTATAATCAAATCTCTTCCCAAATGTTGACATTTCCTCCCCAACGTATAAGTGAAATGCACTATGATGGCAGTTTAGAAACAAAGATGACCATATGCTATCACATTATAAGAATCACTAAAACAATCTTTGGAATAATTGGGAATGTGTGGGGTCAGTGAACTCAGGTTTCACGGGAATGCCTTTAGCAAACTGACAAAATAAAAGTTGTCTCATTCTCCTTAGATAAGTAGAGTCCACAAGTGGCAATTAAAATTATCAGAACAAAACCTCCTCACTGATCCTGAGTTAACCTTAATAAGTATTACCATAACATCTCTTTCAACCGACAGTATCACCAACAGTACCCCTGAAACTAGACCATGTAAAATCAGATGTTCCTTTTAATGAAATTCTGAGACTGGCTAATACAGAGTTCTCTCTAACAAGTGTCAGTGATTTATTTTAACATTTTGCTTCATCTCACTCTCAAGACTGTTGTCTGCTTCAAGAAAAATAAATCGCCAACCTACAACAACTCAAATAAGTCAAAAATTTACCTTTAGTGTACATAGTAAATCTTTCCTTTTGATATAAAAGCAGTATAAACTATTCATTAATAGAAAATTAGTTTCTCTTCTTTCTAAATACCACATGTTCAACAAATATTTGACGTCCCAAATTATTAACCTAAGCAGAATACCCACATATCTCAAACAGATCCAAGATCTTATGTGGTCATTTCTAGTTTGCCCATATAGTAAGCAATCATGATGTAATCAATAATTTTAGCTCAAAATGGACATTGCTAATATTTAACATATATTGAATGTTAGCATTTTCCTCAATCACATAATGTACAATTCCTAAAACTGAATATTTTGGTATTCTTTCTGTGTCTCTTGGATGATTTACTCTTTCACTAAGACCTCTTCTACACTGGCCATTAGAAAATGTGTGATTTTGCCTAGATGTGGGTTTAAGAGAGGACAAGAGGAAAAGAAACAGTATCATCAACTTTTCCCTTGATTAAGATCATGTTTATCTTTTTAGCTAATTGGTCTTTTTTATGAACTTTAGATGGGTTGTTGATTTCAGTTTTGTTTTTCTACCTATTGTTTAGCCTAGGTTGCTGTTAGTGTAGGGCAAGATGCCTGAATTTAGCACTGAGGCATCCCTCTGGTTGGTTCCTTGCTGGCTGAGTGACAGGACAGATCTCTGTGTAACATAATTGCCTGCTTTCCTGGTCCCTTAAATGTGGGTCTATTCTAAAGTTGAAGGTTTTATCAAAAGAAATTTGCACTGACAAGTTTCTATGTCATGAAGTAAGGATCATCATTTTTTCAGACTTGCCATCAGTTTCAATAAGCCAGGCTATTTTTCTCACAAAAACATAGCAAAATTATTCTCACAGAATAGAGATTATTATCCCACAAAAGGATAGTGATTTGATTTGATGTTGTGATGAATTCTCCAGTACAATCATATTTCCTTCCCATCTGCAGCGTAACTTGGAGAAGCCGCAGAGGATGAACCTTCACTGCCTGGTGGAGTGTGTGGTCAACTGTCAGCTCTCGGGATGGACAGCTTGGACAGAGTGCTCACAGACTTGTGGCCTCAGAGGTATGTGGCTTTCCTGTGTTGGTTCCCATGAAACAGTTCAGTTTTTAAGTATCTCTTTGTATGTCATAGCTTGATAAATGGGCATAAGGCATGTTGGCCACATGAGGCTGACCCAGGGGAGCAGAGAAAGGGAGCCTGACTTCTTAACAGTCCTTTTGTTTTATTGTATTTTATTTATTGAAGTATACTTCACTTACAGTGTTGTGTCAATCTCTGCTATACAGCAAGATGACTCAGTTATACACATATGAACATTCTTTTTTTTTAATATTCTTTTCCATTATGGCTTAGCATGGGATATTGAATATAGCTCCCTGTGCTATACAGTAGTACATTGTTGTTTATCCATTCCATATATAATAGTTTATCTCTGCTAATCCCAAACTCCCATTCCTTCCCTCCCAAACTCCCTCCCTCTTGGAAACCACAAATCTGATCTCTAAGTTCATTTCTGTCATATTTTGGGTTCCATATATAAGTGATATCATATGGTATTTGTCTTCCTCTTTCTCATTTACTTCACTTAGTATGATAATCTCAAATTGTATCCATGTTGCTACATATGGCATTATTTTGTGCTTTTTTATGGCTGAGTAGTACAAGGCAGAGGGTGAAGAACTGGCCTGGTAACAGTGGCAGACACCAGAGGGGGCACTGGCCCTGTGAGATGGTGTTTATTCTGAAGGTCCTAAGTTCAACAAACTCAAAAACTGTTGACCTCCATGGTTTTTGGAAGAAGTGTGTGTTATATAAGTCAAACTGGCTCCTGTATCAGGTAACCCCCTAGTAACAGTGACTTTGTATCATACTGTGCTGTGCTTAGTCGCTCAGTCGTGTCTGACTCCTTGTGACCCTATGGACTGTAGCCCTCCAGGCTCCTCTGTACATGGGATTCTCCAGGCAAGAATACTAGAGTGGGTTGCTATGCTCTCCTCCAGGAGATCTTCCCACCTCAGGGATCAAACCCAGGTCTCCCACATTGCAGGCAGATTCTTTACCATCTGAGCCACCAAGGAAGCCCAGAACTGGAGTAGGTAGCATATCCCTTCTCCAGGGAATCTTCATGACACAGAAATTGAACCAGTGTCTCCTGCATTGCAGGCAAATTCTTTACCAGTTGAGCTACCAAGGAAGTCCTTAGGATCATGGGTTAGAGTCTAATTTTTCACTCACATAATGGGAGGGGTAGTTTCTGCTTCACAGAGTCCATCAAGAACACAGGTTGATGGAGGCCCTACCACTTTAACATAATCAAATTTTTCTGGAAGGTGATATCAAGCTGGTCCTGTGGAGGTTTTCATGGATCAGGGTGGAAGTTGTATACATCTCAACTATCTTTATTCTACTGAATAAAATTTGGTCCCATTTCTTCAGTTCAGTGCAAGATAGCAGAGCAGGAAATGTAGTTTCTGGATGAGCAATCACTTCTTAGCAACAGTATTATGGAGGAAACAGTTCCTATGGAGGAAAGGGAGAATAAACCTTTGCTGAACAAATAGCAATTAATACCAAAGTTCCCAGGTAAGTAACGCACAATGGCAGGGAATGCAGAAGGCAACTGGTGCTTGGGAGCTAGGTAAATGGCAACATGGATGGCACTTGAGCCATTAGGCTAAAGTAGGGACCAAGACATGTGTGCATGTAAAGAGAACAAGGAGAGTGTAACCAGGAAAGCACAGAGCTGAGGTTTAGGATAAGTTTCTGGTCCCAAAAAAGAATTATAGTTTATCTAAGTTAAATGACAGAAATTTGGAGTAGGGGCCTAGGGAAAAGCCTGCTGTATAGGTAATCACAAAGTAGAGGAGGAGAAGGAAGAACTGCATGTTGCAGGAATCATGGAATCTGGTAGGGAGATGGGGCTAAAAACCCTGGATCTGATCACCAAACAAAGACAGTTGGAAGGAACTTTTTAGATGATCTGTGACTGGACCACTGGCACTGGAATATGGGCTCATCTCTAAGCTACTGGCAAATGAATATGCTGGGACTATTAATACTTCTCTGTCTTAGTTGGGATTGTCTGAGGAACTGAGGCAGGATACAGCATGGAAGAGGGGCTCCTCTGTGAACTCAGCTCTCAGAGCCTGGAGAGAACAGAGCTGACAGCAGTACTCAGGATATGTGTCAGGAAAACGTAGCTAAGGAAATTGAAATTTACTTCCTCAAAGAGCATCACTCGAAATGAAAATATGAGGCTCACAATGCCCAGTGGTAACAACATGCCATTTCCTGCACATCTGAGAGCCTGTAGAAGCACATCAGGAAACCAAGTGGTAAATCTTATGACCAAGATGAATTATTCTGATTGGCAGCATGGTGTAGTTTCCAGTTAGGCATCCACTTTAAGGTTGGGTAAATCCAGGTTTGAACTGTAGCTTTTTAGGCAAATGACTTACTCTTTCTGAGTCCTAGCTTCTTCATCTCTAAAATGGAATTCATGCACATTAGCGGCTTTGTTTAGGATTTGAGAATTAAATGCTAGGAAATATATATAGCCATAGAGCACAGTATCTGACACAGCATCGTTGTTTATTGTGTGTTAATGTTCGTCTCCACCCTCCTACCCACCAGCAGGAAAGAGTTTTATCAGAGACTCCCTCAGATTTTATAAAGATTAGCCCACAGACTCACTTTCTGTCATCATCTGCTCTCCTCTCACATCTCATCCTTCACCCCACTCAAAGTCCATACATTAAATCACAACCTAAGCAATGTTTTGAAAAGGCAAATCTCTTGTTTTTCTACTGACTTGAGTCATTTATCCATTAAATAAATACTAATGAGCCATTCATAGTACAATGAGTTGGACTTAAAGCAGTGAGGGGAAAAAAGACAATTTCCTGATTCCCATGATCCCCTGATACCTACAGTCTAGTTGAAGGACAACAGACAACAAGCAAGCAGGTAATAATATGTGGAAATGAAAGCACTAAGTGACAGAGCACTAGTTATTTGCATCAGCAATGTGAATAACTGGTTGCTACCCTGTCCAGGGTGATCCATCCTGATTATCCCACAGCCAGAAGCCCTGTAGTCTTATGCTCATGGGCCTCTGCCAGGAGGTGTGACTCTCACAGTGGTAACGAGTTGCCTAAAAAAGCAGAGAAAGGATGAAGTCCTGTATGGTGAGCACAGACCACAGGACCTGTAGGATCTCACAGTGCCTGTCTGTCTGTTCCCACAACCTTCTGTTATCATATTGGTTCTCCGCTGCAATGTAGTATATTTCAGTCATAATCTTGAGTGTCTACTTCCTTACACTTTGCCTTCCATGGAATATCTCACTGTTACCCCACTATCACTCGCTACTACTTTAATATGTATAAATTGAATCAATTTTCATATCTGTCTAAGGAATCAGTTTGAGTTCCTTGTTTGAGTTTTTCATGGGTGAATCCCTCTAGTTCCCGTCAAACACACTACATGGCACATCAGGGGGTCTCAGCTAACGTTTGTCATTGCCCACGTGGTTCTGTGGGCTTCCCAGGTGGAACAGTGGTAAAGAACCCACCTTCCAGTGCAGGAGACACAGGGGACGTGGGCTTGATCCCTAGGTCAGGAAGATCCCCTTGAGAAAGGCCTGGCAACCCCCCGCCCCACCCCAGGATTCTTGACTAGAGAATCCCGTGGACAGAGGAACCTGGAGGGCTACAGTCCCTGGAGTCACAAAGAGTTGAACATGACTGTGTGATTGAGTACACACAGGTGGTTCTGGATCACAGGGGGAAAGCTGGAAGGGGAAGAGCTTGCAGACTTGATCACAAGCCCAAAGGAAGTCAAACCCTGCTAGTGGCTATTTTCCTCTCTCTCTAATTGACTTCATAAGTCTTAGGTATCATTAATCCAGAATGTGTTCAATGCAAGGAGACAGATCCATTTATTATTGTTTTTGTCCCCAAATCTTAATTCTGCCACTATACAACAGTCAGATCTTCATGTTCTGAAGGTTATGATACAGAACCTTTGAAAATGGGACCCCAAATTGTAAGTTTAGTACCATAAAATATTACTTTGATTTTTTTTAAGGAGTTTTGTTAGTGCTGTGGACTCATCAGACCTTGTTAGTCTAGTAGAAAAACAAAAACAAACAAGGAAAAGCCCTTTCCAAGTCTGAATCCCACTATTGGAGATTTCTCGG